>NC_077227.1:563833218-564145956 GCF_027887165.1 Monodelphis domestica
TTTCTTTTCTTTCATGGCATTTTTAATTCCTCATAATGCATTTTAGAGATCATGTTGGCAAACTCTAAATGTAACTACTAATGAAACGAAAAATAATATTTTCTTTAAATAAATATATACAATAATAGTACAAGTTAGAAAAAGAGAACGTACATGAATACCAAAGAGTGGTTTCTAAAACTCCAGGAGGGAGACATGAATTTTAAACTTTTGTCTTTGGGAAAATCGTGGAAGGTATTATGTTTTAACTGACTTCTAAGAAAAAGTAATTAAAAAGTAGAGTGGTATGGAAAAAGAAAGACAGAGACAGAGAATAAATCTATTGTTACAAGCATAAATTTGTCATTTAAGAAACATTTTTTAGAAGGAATAGTATACATGTCAGACCTTTGGGAAGGGAAAGATTTTAAAACCAAGCAAGATTTAGAAGGAGTCACAAAATGCAAAATAAATAATTTGGAATACATCAAATTAAAAAGATTTTGTACAAACAAAACCAATGTAACCAAAATCAGAAGGGTAGCAACGAATTACGAAACAATCTTCATAAAAACCTTTGACAAAGGTTTAATTACTCAAATTTACATAGAGCTAAATCAAATGTACAAAAAATCAAGCCATTCTCCAATTGATAAATGGGCAAGGGACATGAACAAGCAGTTTGCAGCCAAAGAAATCAAAACTATTAATAAGCACATGAAAAAGTGTTCTACATCTCTTATAATCAGAGAGATGCAAATCAAAACAACTCTGAGGTATCACCTAACACTTAGCAGATTGGCTAACATGATAGCTATGGAAAGTAATGAATGCTGGAGGGGATGTGGCAAAGTAGGGACTCTAATTCATTGCTGATGGAGTTGTGAATTGATCCAACCATTCTAGAGGGCAATTTGGAACTATGCCCAAAGGGCGATAAAAGAATGTATACCCTTTGATCCAGCCATAGCACTGCTGGGTTTGTACCCCAAAGAGACAATAAGGAAAAAGACTTGTACAAGAATATTCATAGCTGCCCTCTTTGTGGTGGCCAAAAGTTGGAAAATGAGGGGATGCCCTTCAATTGGGGAATGGCTGAACGAATTGTGGTATATGTTGGTGATGGAATACTATTGTGCTAAAAGGAAGAATAAAGTGGAAGAATTCCATGGAGACTTGAACAACCTCCAGGAAGTGATGCAGAGTGAAAGGAGCAGAACCAGGAAAACATTGTACACAGAGAATGATACACTGTGGTACAATCAAACGTAATGGACTTCTCCATTGGGGTCAATGCAATGTCCCTGAACAATTTTCAGGGATCTAAAAAACACTATCCACAAGCAGAGGATAAACTGCAGGAGTAAAAACACCAATGAAAAGCAACTGCTTGACTACAGGGGTTGAGGGGATATTACTGAGGAGAGACTCTAAATGAACACTCTAGTGCAAATACCAACAACATGGAAATGGGTTCGAATCAAGGACACATGTGATACCCAGTGGAATCATGTGTCGACTATGGGAGAAGTGGTGGGGGGGGAGGAAAAAATGTTCTTTGTTTCCAATGAATAATGTTTGGAAATGACCAAATAAAATAATGTTAAAAAAAAGAAACATTTATTAAATATTTCCCATAGTCAAGACATAGTACTAAATGCTGGGCATACACAGAAGCAAAATAATAATTTTACTAAAGAAGTTTACAATCTAGTGAGTAAGAAATTTCTAAATTAGGTTATTACAGGGTACATTCAAAATGAATCTAAAACCAGCTGAGGACTTATGGGGATGAAGCCAAGATGGTGAAGTAGAGCAAAGAAACTCAAGGTCACCATGAAAATCCACTCAGATCAATATTAAAACAATGCCCCAAAGCAATTATAGGAGTGAAAGAACCAACAAGGAGACAGAATGAAACAACTTTCAAGAAAAGAAAGACTTAAAAGTTAGGCAGAAAACATCTGGGGCACTGGAGTGACAGGGGAACACAGTTAGCAAGACTATACCAAGGAGTGAAGACACACACCCTCATTCCACATCTGCTATTCCAGGTTCAGGATCTAAGACCAAGCCAACATTCAGATCCTGAGACCCTGCCTAGACAAATAGAGGTCCAAACCAACACACAATTCTTAAGATTTCAAACTTGTGGTGAAGAGAGTCTCAGCCCAGGGCAGTCTATTCTTAAGTGGGCTACTCTGTGTGGGCCCAGAAAAACAAAACAAAACAAAACAAAACAAAACAAAACAAAAAAAGTCCAAGTATGAGCCTATGATGAGGGAATAGGTCCCAATTTGGAGTAGTTGATTGACCCAAGAGAGGGTTCTAGATCTGTTTGCCAGGTGCTCAGAGTGAAGTTCCAGGACAGAGCAATCAACTGTGTACTAGATTGAATCAAATATATAGTGAGACCAAAACTTACACCTAAACCTGAGGCTAGAGTTTGAGTAATCCTCAACCTGATCAAGCTCAGAGTGAGACAAAAGTTTATGCCCAAGTCTGAGGCAAGTCTTTAGGCAATCAGTAACTCAAGGATTAATTGAATTAAGAGTTGAAGGAGAATCTCAGAGCTGCCAACCCTCAGGCCATTATACCATCTCCAAAGACCTAAAAATTGATTTGAAACTAAATAATCTATTTCTTCAAAACTGATGGGTTAAAGAACAAGTCATAGAAACAGTAACTGATTTCACTGAAGAAAATGACAATGAGGAAACAACACCTCAAAATCTATGGGATATAGCCAAAGCAGTACCCAAGGGAAAATTTATATCCCTAAGTGCCTATATCCACAAAATAGAGAGGGAGGAGACCAATGAAATGGGCTTGGAACTTAAACAAATAGAAAAAAGAACCAATTAAAAATTTCCAGATAAAAACTAAATTGGAAATCATAAAAATTAAAGGAGAAATTAATAAGATTGAAAGTAAATAAAATCAAAATAAACTATTGAACTAATGATAAGATTAGGGACTAGTACATTGAAAAAAAACAAATAAAATAAAGCACTGGTAAATTTAATTTAAAAAAAAAGAAGAGGATCAAATCAATAGTACTAAAATGAAAAGGACAATCTCACCTTAAATGAAGAGGAAATTCAAAGAATTATTAAGAAATATTTTACCCAATTATATGGCTATAAATTTGACAACATAGATGTAATTGACAAATATTTTCTAAAATATAAAATATTTAGATTAACATAAGAGGAAATAGAATACTTAAATAACCCCATCTTAGAATCAAAATTTGAACAAGGTATGAAGTAACTCACTAAGAAAAAATGTCTAGGATCAGATGGGTTCACAAGTGAATTTTATCAAACATTCAAAGAAAAATTCATCCCATACTATACTATTTGACAAAATAAGCAAAGAAGGTGTCTTACCAAATTCTTTTTATGTCACAAATATAGTACTGACTCCCAAGGGAAAAAGACTAAAAACAGAGGAAGAAAACTATAAACCAATCTCATTAAGGAACATAGATGCAAAAATATATTAAATAAAAAAGTAGCGAAGAGATAACTAGTCATCACAAGGATTACTCATTATGATGAGGATTTATACCAGGAATGTAAAGCTGTTTTAACATTAGGTAAACTATCCACACAATTGACCGTATCAATAAACAAACTATCAGAAATCACATGATTATCTCAATATATGAAGAACAAGCCTTTGACAAAACACAATACCCATTCCCATTAAAAATATTAGAAAGTACAGGAATAGAGTGGCTTTTCCTCAAATTAAACTGTATTTATTTAAAACAATCAGCAAATATCATCTGGAATGGAGATGTTAGAAGTTTTCCCAATAAGATCAGGAGTGAAGCAAGGATGCCCATTATCACTTTTATTATTTTATATTATATATATATGTATTAGATTATTATATATGTATTAGAAATACTAGTAGTAGAAATTTAGAGAAGTAAAAGAAATTGAAGAAATTATAATAGACAATGAAGAGACTAAACCATCCCTCTTTGCAGAGATGGACTACTTAAAGAATTCTAGAGAATCAATTAAAAAGCCACAGGAAATAATCAACAATTTTAGCAAAGTTACAGTATACAAAATAAGCCCACATAAATCATTGGCATTTCTATATATTTCCAGCAATAGAGAGAGAAATTCCATTTAAAATCGTCCTAGACAAAATGAATTATTTAGGGATCTATTTGCCCCCCCCCAAAAAAAAACAGGAAGTATATGAACACAACTACAAAACATTTTTCACACTATTAAAACTAGATCTAAATAATTGGAAAAACATTAATTGCTCATGGGTAGGACAAGCTAAGATAATAAAAATGACAATCCTACCCAAATTAATTTACTTATTCAGTACCATACCTTTGAAACTACCAAGAAACTTTTTTACTGAATTAGTGAAAAAAAAATTCATTTGGAAGAATAAAAGATGAAGAATATCAAGGGAAATAATGAAAAAAAAATGGGAAGGATGGGTACTCAGCAGGACCAGATCTTAAACTGTACTATAAAGTAGTGGCCATCAAAAATAGATGGTACTGTCTAAGAGAGAGAAGGGAAGATCAATGGAAAAACTTGGGGTAAATGTCCTTAGCAAGATAGTGTATGGTAAATCCAAAGAGCCCAGCTTTTGGGACAATAACCCACTATCTGACAAAAACTGTTCGGAAAATTGGAAAACAGTATGGGAGAGATTCGATCTAGATCAACATCTCACAGCCTAAACCAAGATAAATTCAAAATGGGAAAATGACTTACATATAAAGAGTGAAATCATAACTAAATTAGGTGAACACAGAATAGTATACCTATCAGATCTATGGGTAAGAAAAGAATTTAAGATCAAACAAGAAATAGGGAATGCCACAAAATGTAAAATGAATAAGTTTGATTACATTAAATTAAAAAAGATTTTGTACAAACCAAACCAATGGATCAAAAATTATAAGGGAAGCACATGAAAAATATTCTAAATCGCTTATAATTAGAGAAATGCAAATCAAAACAATTATGCAGTACTATCTCACACTTAGCAAATGGGCTAATATGACAGCAGAGGACTAAAAAGTTTGAAAATGTCTAATTTAGAGGATACTAAATGCATTTCCACAATTAACTGGGCATGATATGTTGTGTTAAGGCAATTAAGACTATGAAGTGGAAAAAAAAGAAATATAAATAAATAAAAGAATATGAAGTAACAGGGAACAGTCAAAATGACAGAGTAATGGCAGGGACTTGCATAAGTTCTCTAATTCCCCTTCAAGCAATGTTAAAATAATGCCTCAAGATGAATATTGGTGTGGTCAAACCTACAAGAAGATGGGGTGAAACAATGTTCTTCCCAATGACAACTTGGAAGGTTGGCAAAAAAGTTCTGTCTCAATGGAGTGAGAGTAGAGCATAGTCCAATACAGACTATTCCAGCTGAGGCTACCCCCTGGAAAGCTTGCAGAAAGTGGCATTACTGGTTACTGAATCACTAGTGACAGTGTATTCTGGAGTTCTCAGACCACAGATCGATCAGAAAACTGGTTATAAAGATATTACACCGGAGCCTTTGTAAACCCTGGGAGAAACATGAATTTACACAACAGTCATAGGACATGGAGAAGCATTTATAAGAGCATAGATCCTGGACACTGCTGTAGAACAGAGAAGGGTGCTTGGGGTTGCTTACTGATCAGAACAATGGCTAAGAGAACAGTGATTACACCTCTTCTTAAATTGTTAACATGAAAGAAATGAAAACTTACAGACCTCCACAACTAGATCTGAAAAAAAGGCATAAAAAACCTGAGTCTTGGGACAGTGTCCTCACCTTCCTAGAAGTAAAGTCCAACTTTCACACAAAAATTAAAATCAGGAAATATACTAGAAAATTGACCAAACAACAACAATGAACAAGTATCTAACTATAGAAGGCTATGATGATGAGAAGGAAGATCAAAACACAAATTCAGAAGACCATTAAATCAAAATGGTTACATGCAAAACCTCCAAGAAAAATGTGAATTATTTCTTGGACCTAGAAAAGCTCAAAAGAAAGGATTTTTTTCATAGAAGTAAAATGTTCATATATTTATTTTTTAATTAATTTTAGTCAATTTAGAACATTATTCCTTGGTTACAAGAATCATATTATTTTCCCTCCTTCCCCTCCCCCTATAATTCCCATAGTTGATGCTCAATTTCACTGGGTATTGTGAACCTTCAGACCCTACTTCATAAGGTTAGGATTGTGAACCTTAAAAATTCTCCATTGGGACCATTCCTCATTTGGGCAGTGAAAGTAACTTAGATCAGAAATGTGAGAACTCTACTTAGATCAGGAATGTGAGAACTCTACTTCACCATACTTAAGTATGCCTTAGGGGAAGATAAAGTTGTAAACTCCTTTCTGAACAATGAAAAGTACTTAAACCCATACTTATAGTGGGACAAAAAGTTCTTAAGCCATGCCTATTTTAGGACTAATACAAAATGGTGCTAAGTACCTATAAAGGTCAAGCAACTTGTAAATTTATAAGGAACAAAAAGGTGAGAAACTTACTCAGAGCTTTCCTGGTGTGAATTACTCAAAAAAAGATTAGTCTACTCAGGTGTGAACTAAGAATGGTCAGTCCATTGAAAAACAGTCTCTTGAAAACAGTCTCTAAGGAGGCTATTGGGAGAGAGCTCTGGAAACAGGCTCTTTGGACAGTCTCTAGCTGGAACTCCCTCTGAGAAGACTCTGTCTCTCTCGGGGCTCTCTCGGGGCTCTCTCGGGACAGTCAGCTGGGAAGTCTGAATTACAGCTGGTGCCTCTCTGATCACTAGAATCCTTGCTTGGGCAGATCTTGTGGTGAGTGATTAAGAACTGACTGATCTCTCTCTTAAGACTCAGGTCTAGGCCATGTTGGCTTAAGGCCCTTCATATTTATTCCTTTCTTATTCTCTCTCACTTTCTTAATTCCTCATTGTATTAATTAAAATCTCTATAAAACCCAGTTGACTTGGATATATTTGAATAATTGGGAATATTTCCCTGGCGACCACCTTATATTTGATTTAAAAACAAAACACTGTAGTGAAAACATATTTCCTGCAGTCACAACTTAATCATCCACTCTTATATCTACTACAATTTAAGTCTTCCACTATTTAATCACTACATTTTATGACCTCAACTATTTTGATTATTACAGTATTATTTGTGTCCTTGATCAACACCTATTTCCATGTTGTTGTTTGCATTAGAATGTTCATTTAGAATCTACATCACCAACCACTTACCCTTGACCCATGTAATCAAGCAGTTGTTTTTCTTCTGTGTCTCTACTCCTACAGTTTTCCCTCTGAATGTGGAAAGTGTTCTTTCTCATAGGTCCCTCCAAGTTGTTCAGGATCACTGCATTGCCACTATTGGAGAAGTACATTACATTTGACTATATCACAGTGTATCAGTCTCTATGTACAATGTTCTCCTGGTTCTGCTCCTCTCACTTTGCATCACTTCCAGGAGGTCATTCCAGTTCCCATGGAATTCCTCGACTTTATTATTCCTTTGAGCACAATAGTATTCCATCACCAATATATACCACAATTTGTTCAGCCATTCCCCAATTGAAGGGCATCCCCTCATTTTCCAATTTTTGGCAACCACAAAGAGTGCAGCTATGAATATTCTTGTATCGGTCATTTTTCTTATTATCTCTTTGGGGTACAAACCCAGCAGTGCTATGGCTAAATCAAAGGGCAGTCTTTTAGTGCCCTTTGAGCATAGTTTCAAATTGTCCTCCAGAATGGTTGGATCAATTCACAACTCCACCAGCAATGCATTAATGTCCCAGCTTTGCCACATCCCCTCCAGCATTCATTACTTTCCTCTGTTGTCATGTTAGTTAATCTGCTAGGTTTGAGGTGATACCTCAGAGTTGTTTTGATTTGAATTTCTCTGATTATCAGAGTAAAATTTAGAACACTTTTTCATGTGCTTGTAATGGTTTTGATTTCTTTAACTGAAAATTGCCTATTCATGTCCCTTGCCCATTTATCAATTGGATAATGACTTGATTTTGGTACAATTGATTATATATGTATTTATGCCTACATATATCTATATGCATACTTATTTTTTGGCATTTCACCCTATACAGTTTGTCACTGTTCTCTCTAAGTGTAATTTTTCTAGCTGCCCAGATGATAATAAGAGTTTTTAAGAGTTGTCAGTGACCTCTTTTCTTAAAGGGATGCATATCATTTTAACTTATTGGGTCTCTTTAAAAAAAGGGGATTTTTTTGCTTTGGTTTGGTTTGGGGGGTTGTTTTTCTTTTTCCCCTCTATCTTAATTACCTTTTGATGATTCTCTTGAGTTCTGTGCTTTGTGAATCTTAAAACTGCTAAGACTATACCTTAGAACATTTGGTTAAGGCTATTCCCAATTGTAACAATGGAGGTACTTAGTCAGGAATATATTGGGAATTTTAACATTACTCCACCTATACTTTGGCATACTTTAGGGGAAGATAAAGTTGTAATATTCCTCATGGAACAATGAAAAAGTCCCTAACTCATACTTATAGTAAAGCTAGAACCTTAAGCTAGGTCTATTTTTAGATCTAATACAAAAGGGTGCTAAGTACCAATAAAGGTTAAATTAATCACTAAAAGGTCAAGCAACTTACAAAAGGCAAGTTTAACAAAAGAGGTGTGAAGTTTTAGTTTACCCAGAGAAGGTGATAACAAAAGAAGATGTGAACTAAGAATGGTCAGTCCTGGGGAAAATGTCTACTGTGATTGGTAGATGTGAAAATTTAGGGGAGGTGACATAAGAGAAATTTCCCTTTAAAAGGAGCTGGCTCTCTGAATGTAGGAGTAAGAGTTCAGGTAGTTGGAGTTTTGGAGTTAGTGTGGAGGAGCTGGCTCTCTGAAATTAGTTGGAGTTTTGCTTGAGACAAAATCTTGTGGTGAGTGGATAAAAGACTGAGTAGTCTCTCTTAAGGCTTAGGCCTAGGCCATTTGGTTTAGGCCTTTTCCTACTATTTCCTCTTGTCTGAACTTAGGGGGGAGTTCGGACTAGTTGGAGTTCAGACTAGTTGGAGTAGCTGGGTCTCTGAACTCAGTTCAGGAGTTGAAGATTTCAGTGAAGGACTGGAGTTTTGCTTGGGAAAAATCTTGTGGTGAGTAGATAAAAAGCTGACTAGTCTATCTTAAAACTCAGGCCTAGGCCCTTCCTACTATTTTCTCTTACTCTGTCTCTCTCCCTTCCCTTAATTCCTTCATTTGTATTAATTAAAATCTCCATAAAACCCAGCTGACTTGGGTATTTCATATTTGGGAATTTTTCCCATGGTGACCACTTATTTTTGATAAAAATCAAGACACTAAAATTATCTTTATAGTTTTGGCAATTCACAGTCTTTAAAACCATATTTTTCATGGTTTCAGCTTGGGCATCAACTTTTCTGTTCAGGTCTGGTCTTTTCTTTACAAATGTTTGGGATTCTTCTATTTTGTTAAATGACCATACTTTCCCCCATAAGAATATAGTCAGTTTTGCTGGGTAGTTGATTCTTGGTTGTAGTCCTAGTTCCCTTGCTTTCCAGAATATCATATTCCATGCCTTTTGGTCCTTCAGTGTAGATGCAGCCAGATCCTGCATTATCCTCACTGTATGGGATCTGAATGACTTCTTCTTAGCAGCTCGTAATATTTTTTCTTTCGTCTGATAGTTCTTGAATTTGGCTATAACATTCCTGTATGTTGTAAGTTGGGCATTAAATACAGGAGATGATCTATGAATTCTTTCAATTTCCACTTTTCTCACTTGTTATAGAATATTGGGGCAGTTTTCTTGAATAATTTCCTGTAGTATGATGTCTAGCCTTTTCTTTTGCCATGGTCTTCTGGTAGACCAATGATTCTTAAGTTGTCTCTCCTGGAACTATTTTCTAAACCTTCTGTTTTGTGAATAAGGTGCTTCATATTTTCCTCAATTTGTTCATTCTTTTGATTTTGTTTTATAGTGTCCTGCTGCCTTGTGACATCTCTTGCTTCCAGTTGTATTCTGGTTTTTAAAGACTGGATTTCATCCCTGGCTTTTTGGTCATCCTTCTTGTTCTGATCTGATTTTCTTAGTAGGTCATTTTTCATCTTCTCTGCCTCATCTTTCATTTTCTTTGCCTCATCTGTCATCTTCTTTGCCTCATCTTTCATCTCCATTGCCTCATTTTCAAGGTGATTAATTTTGGCTTTCAAGACAATGTTTTCTGTTTCCAGATGACTTATCTTTCTCTGTTACATTTGCTCTTTGTTCATTGCCTATATAGAAGCTGTCAATTGTAATTTCTTTTTTTTTCTTTTTCTGTTGTTTGCTCATATTCACCCCTCATTTACTCCCTGCAATTGCCTGAACTCATGCTCTTCTCATTTATTTTTTGTTGGATCTGTGGTTTGGACTTTTCTGTCAGCCTTCACCCTGGGAACTTAGTCCAAAAATAATTTTTAAAATAAAATAAGTAGAAGGAAATTGGGGGAAAAAGATTTATGCAAGAAAGTCATGATAAAAAATCAATTAAGCAGAATGATAAAGGAGTCATAAATATAATGAAGAAAATTACACATTTTTGAAAAGAATAGGTCAAATGACAAAAGAAGCACAAATATCCACAAAAGAGGACTCCTTAAAAAGCAGAATTCCTGACATGGAAAAATTAATGCCAATGCTCACTAAAAAGAAAAAAAGAATTTGCTAAAAAGTAAATTTGAGCAAGTGGAAGCAGATGATTCCATGAAAGGTATCTTTTAAGAGGTGATTAAAGAATTCTTTCTATTTCCTTTTCTCCTTCTTATTTGATGACATCAGAGCAGTTTTCCCTCATGATTTCTGATTTCTCATGATTCCAATATTTTTTATTGTGACTTTTAGGTATTCTAAAGACTATTAAATTATTTCTCCTGAATCTATTTTACGGATTAATCATTTTTCCAGGGATACATTTTGGATATTCTTCTATTTTTTCATCTTTTTAAATTTTTGACTCATTGATTAATGATATCTCATAGATTCTTTAATTTGTCCAATTATTATTTTTAGGAAGTTATTTTCATCCTTGAGTTTTTTGTTTTCTTTTTCATTTGGCCAATCTTATTCTTTAAAGAATTGTTTTTTGAGGATTTTTGTTTGTTTGTTTTGACTCTTTTCAATTGCTATATTCTATTCTTAGGGAAATTTTTTTCAAAGAATTTTTGTGCCTACATTTCCTTTTGGCCTATTCTACTTTTTAGAGTGTTCAATTTTAAAGTGAATTTTTCCTAGCTGTTGAGTTTTTCTGTATATTCTCTTATTATTTTTTAATTCCTTTCAGGTTTCCAATGGTTCTTTGGGGTCTTATACCCTTTCACACTTTCCTTTGAGGCTTCAAATGTTTCTTTTTTGTTGATACTATTCTTTTTTGTTTGTATTTTGTCTTTTGTTTGTCTCTAGGTCTTTCATGTCACTAAAATAACTTTTTAGTAAAGTTTTTTTTTTCTTCTTTTCCCTCATTTTTCTAGTTATTGTCTCCCTTAACCTTAAATATTGATTGAGGCTCTATGTTCTTGAGTTAGAGAGAGAGCATTATCCAAATCTTGCAGAGCATTCTTCCCTTATACATGGGGTAGGCTGCCCTTCTTACTCACTGTGTGTCTGTTGAGGTACTAACCTAGCTAGGTTAACTAGTGAGGTTTGTAGCTTTTTTTCTCAGACATAAATAGTGTCCCATGTTACTAGTTACCCCACTGTTTCTTGGATTGGGCTGTCCCCACTTGGCTGCTTCCCTGTACCTTCCAAGTGGTTTGGGCTTTGCAGGTTCCTTACTCTGGACTTGCTGCTTCAGGCACACTGCTACTCCATGGGAGTGAGTTTTCCTTATTTCTCTGCCTTGAGTCGCTAAGGCTGGGCTCTCCCCACACCACACCCATTGCTTTGTTGCTTTAGGAACTCTGTTACCAAATGAGAGTTTGTAGATATCTTGCCCTCTCTAACTTTGCTGTCTAGCTCAAGTGGCTGTCTAGCTCAAGTGGCTTAGGTTAGCCAGTCCCCTTCCCTGCCCTCTCTGTCCTTTATATGTATGTTGAGTGGCTCATGCTGGGCTCACTCCCTATTCTGTAGCTTTGTTGACTCTGGAGGAATACCAATGTTTTAGGTTGGTGCAAGTTCTTCCAGTTCTCAAAAATGTTTTGCTGACTATGATTCTTTCTCTTATTACCCTAGTGAGACATATTCCTGCTTCATTGGTTTATTTTGAGGTGATTTTTTTTCTGTGTGTATATATTTGTGTGTGTGTGTGTGTGTGTGTGTGTGTGTGTGTGGAGGTATTTGAGGAACTTACTTCACCTTCTTAGTTCCTATCATACCACTTCATGAGACATCAAGAAACATTAAAAATTCAAAAGAATGAAAAATAGAAAATGTGAAATAATTTACTGGAAAACTAATAGACGTTGACAAGAGACTGAGAGGAGATAACAAGAATTATTGGAATAGATACAATGTGGGAAGATGGCAGAGTAGGATATGAGGCTTTCTCATCCTCCTAATACCCTCTTCAAACAACCAAAAATAACTCCAGAGAATAGAGACTAAAAGTGGTAAAAATGTCCAGGAGTCCAAAGTGAAGTTGACCTGTTTGGTAGGAAAGATTCTAGCCACATTAGACCCTAAGGTCAGGAAAAGAGAAAACACAGTAGAATCAACAAAGTAACCCCTGGGGATAGGATAAAAATAAAAGCAATATGAGAAAATTATGAAGGAAAGATCACCCAAATGGAAGAAAATAAGTCCATTCCAATAGAAATATGTTATGGTTTAAGAACTAGAATTGGACTAGGAGAAGCCAATCATTTCTAAAACAATAAGAAATAAAGAAACAAAATCAAAAGAATGAAATGATAGAAGAGAATATGAAACAACTTATTAAAAAATGACCAGGAAAACAGATCAATGAGAGACAATATAAGAATAGATGGACTCCCCGATGTTATTACCAAAAAAAATTTTTTTAAACACTGTACTCCAAGAAATCATCAAAGAAAAATTGCCCAGAAATTCTAGAATGAAAGGATAAAATAGAATGTGAAAGAGTCCATTGGTTGCTAAATCAAAGAGACTCAAAGATGAAAATGCCCAGGAACATCATTGCTGCATTCCATAGCTCCCAGGATAAGGAGAAAATACTAATGGCAACAAGGAAAAAAGAAGAAATTTAAATACCATGGAGGTACAGTCTGAATAATGCAAGACTTAAAAGCCATAACTTAAAAAAACAAACAAACAAAAAAAAAAAAACAAGACATGGAACACAGCATCTTGTAGAGCAAAAGAACTCAGCATACAACCAAGAATAACATATTCAGCAAAGATTAGCCTAATTACAAATGGGAAAATGGATATTTTAAAACTGAAGGAGATTCTACTATTCCAAGGGATAAAAACCCAGAACTCAACAGAAAATCTACAAAAAACATAAAAAAGTAAAAAAAGACTAATCATAAGTAACCCCAAAGTTCAAATTGTGTGATTCTTACATGGGAAAATGTCACTTATGGCCCCTGGGAATGGCATTATTGTCTGGGATTTTTAAAAATATATTTTTGTATTTTAATAACAAATTTCCACATAATTTTTCCAAAGTTATATGATCTAAATTGTCTCCATCCATTCTTACTTTCCTCTTCCAACATCTATCAAGCAATTAAATCTGGGTTATACATGTATTAGCAGGCAAAACATATTTCCATTTTATTCTTGGAATAGGTGAATAATCTTATGAAACCAAAACCCCAAAATATATATCAAAATAAAAAGTAATAAATCATATGCTTCCATGTGTATCCCAACTTCAGTAGTTCTTTCTATAGAGGTGAAAGCATTGCTTTTCTTAAGTTCTGCTGATTTTACTCTTCATCAGTTCATGTAGGTCTTTCTAGCTTTTTCTGAAATCATCTTGTTCATTATTCCTCATGTCATAATATTATTTAATCACTATAATATATCACAATTTGTTAAGCCATTACCTAATTGACAGACATCTCTAATTTTCAATTCTTTGACACCATAAAAAGAGCAGTTATAAATATTTTTGCAGAAACAAGACCTTTCCCATTTTAAAAAATCTCTTTGGGACCTAATGGTGGTATGGTGGTACAAGTAGATAAAAGGTTATGCATTGTTTTATAGCACTTTGAAAAATAATTGCAAATTGCTCCCCAAAATGGTTAGATCAGTTCACAACTCCATCAACAATGTATTAGTGTCACAATTTTGCCACATCCTCTTCCTTTATCATTTTACTTTTCAGACATATTGGCCAATCTGATAGGTATGGGGTGGTACCTCAGAGTTGTTTTAATTTGCTTTTATTGAATCAAGAATGATGGAAAATATTTTATATGAATTTTTATTGTTCTTATCTCTTTATTTGAAACTGCATATTGTGAACCTTAAAAATTCTCAGACTCTACTTCATAAGATTTGGTTAAGACCATTCCCCACTTTAAACAATGAAGGGACTTAGATCAGGAATGTGAGACCTCTACTCCACCCCTACTTACGCCTGCTTTAGGGGAAGAAACTCCTTGCTGAACAATGAAAAATACTTAAACCCATACTTATAGTAAGGCAAAAGTTCTTAAGCTCTGCCTATTTTTAGATCTAATACAAAGGGGTGCTAAGTACCTAAAAAGGTCAGGCAACTTGTAAATTTACAAGGAGCAAAGAGTTGGGAACTTATTCAGAGGTTTTTTTTTTCAGGTGTGAACTTAATCAAAAGTTTAAAGTCTACTCAGGAGTGAATTAAGAATGGTCTGTCTTTTGGAAAAACATCTACTGTGATTGGTAGATGTGAGAACTTAGGGGAAGTGACATAGGAGAAAATTCCCTTTAAAATGAGGCCTCAGGAGAGATAGAGAGATTCAGCTGGTGGAGTCTCAGAGGAACTCTCTCTGGAGATGGCAGCTGGCCAAAGCTGAACTGGTGTCTCTCTCTGAACACTAGAATCCTTGCTTGGAAAATCTTGTGGTGAGTGGATAAAAGACTGACTGATCTCTCTCTTAGGGCTTGAGCCTGGGCTGGCCAGGGCTGTCCTGGGCCAGCCTATCTTTTTCTCATTATTTCCTTTTTCTCTGTCTCTCCTTTTCTTTAATTCCTCATTTATACTGATTAAAATCTCTATAAAACCCAGTCGAGTTGGGTATATTTCATATTTGGGAATTTTTCCCTGGTGACCATCTTATATTTGATTTAAAAACAAGACACTGTCTTGAAAACATATTTTCTGTGGTCACAATTTAAGCCAACCACTCTTTTATCTGCCACAGTTTATGTCTTCCACTATTTTAACTACTACAATATTCATATTCTATGACCAATTATCAATTGGTGAATGACTTTGATTTTTATAAATTTGAGTTAGGTTTTTTTTTAATATTTGAGAAATTAGATCTCTATCAGAGATGTTTGTTTTAAAATTTTCTTCCCAGTTTGTTGTTCCCTTCTAATCATGGTTGCATTGACTTTGTACAAATTCCTTTAAATTTAATATAATCAAAATTATTCATTTTAAATCTTATAAGATTCTCTGTCTCTTGGCTGGTCATAAATTCTTACCTTCTTCATAGATTTGACAAGTAAATTATTTCATATTCCTCTAATTTACTGATTACATCACTCTTTACATGTAAAGCATATACCCATTTTGACCATATCTTGGTGTTGGGTTTGAGATACTAATCTAGCCCTAATTTTTGCCATGCTTTTTTGCAAATTTCCCACTATTTTTGTCAAATAGTGACAAAAAGCTTATCTCCAAAGCTGGGATCATTGGTTTATCAAGCAAATTACTGAGGTCATCTACCTCTTGTCTATTCCATTGATACAACCCTCTATTTCTTAGCCATTACCAGATTGTTTGGAAGATTACTGCTTTATAGAATAGTTTAAGATCTGGTATCACTAAGCCACTAACATTCACTTTTTTCCATTAGATACCTTTATATTCTTGATCTTTTGTTCTTCTAGATGAATTTTGTTATTTTTTTCAGGGTCTATAAAATAGATGTTTGATAGTATGATTGATATAGAACTGAATAAGTAAATTAATTTAGGTGGGATTGTCATTTTATTATATTAACTCATGCTAATCATGAGCAATTAATATTCTTCCGATTTTGTTTAGATCTAACTTTATTTGTAGGAAAAGTGTTTTGTAATTGTGTTCATATAATTCTTGCATTTGTCTTGGCAATTAGATTTCCAATTATTTTATATTATCTAAAGTGATTTTAAATGGAGTTTCTCTAACTCTTGCTGCTAGGTTTTCTTGGAAATAAATAGAAATGCTGATGATTTATGTGTGTTTATTTTGAATCCTACAACTTTGCTAAAATTATTAATTATTTCAACTAGGTTTTAGTTGTTTTTATAAATTCTCTAAGTATACCATAGTATCATGTACAAAGAGTGATAGAGTTTAGATTTATCATTGTCTAATTTCTTCAATTTTTTTTCTATAATGAAGTTAGCATTTCTAGTCATTTCCTGGGTTTTTTGAAGGGGCATGTATGGAAGGAAGACTCAAGGTTTAGATGAATGTAGTGGAATAAGCAAAAATGGTAGTGGAAAAAGCCAGGAGGAGTTAATGTAGAATGACTAGCATATGTGGAGGAGGAGTGGGTGGAAGGATTGTCTCAGAAAAGGGAGGAAGGATTGGTGGAGAGGTAGTACTAGAAGCCTACTCTCATTATACTTGGGAGAAAGGGAAAAAATGTACATAATTAGAAAAGTAAAATATTTCTTAATATACTGAGAAATAAGATAGAAGGGGAATGGGATAAGGGATAGACTGGGTGTGTATTAAGATAAAAGAGCATAAGGGGATAAGAAATGGGAGGAAAGAGAGGAATAAACATCAAGAGGTTTGGAAGTAAGGTGAGGGCATAAGGGCATCAAGAATTAAGAGAGCATGGTAGCAAAAGATAAGAAAGGGATTTTGGAAAAGTAGGTATAATAAGGAGAGGGAGATGGAATAAAGGAGTAGCCCTTGGAAAAGAAGGCCAATTTGAAACTAAGAGGGCATGGGGAGAAGTTGAGGGAGGATTTTTGTGAAGGTCTCTGAATTGGAGAAATATCACTTAAAGGAAATTGGAATTTAAGGAGGATATGGTAGAAAGAAAGGGGGAGACAAACAGGGAAGAGGAGCAAAAAAAGATGGAAATTCACAGTTAGTAAGTATGGCATTGAGTATAATGAAATGAATTAACCATTGGGAAGAAGATATATAACAGAAAAGATGAAAAATCATGACCTAATAATATGTGGTTTACAAGAAATACATCAAAAAAGAGAGATACACATAGAATAAAGATGAAGGGATGGACCAAAATATACTATGCCTTAGCTGATTCTTAGAAGACAGAGGTAGCTGTCATGATATCTCTCAGAGTTAATGCTAAAATGGAAAAAAATGGAAGGGAAGTACATAGTAACTATATTATGTTGGGGAAGTACTTTGAATAATGAAATATAATCTGTAATGAACCTATATGTATCAAGTGTTTATATCCAGATATTTAAAGGGAAAAGTAAATGAAATACAGAAGGAACTAGATAGTATAATAATAATAGTGGAGGACTTTAATTTCTCCCTCTCAGAACTAGGAAAATATAACCAAAAAAAGAGAAAGCAGTTAAAGATATGAGTAGAATCTTAGCTAAATTAAATATGATAGATATCTGGAGAGCCTACACACATTTGCAGAAGCTTAGTAGTAGTTTGAAGCCTAAGCATACACATAATGCAAATGTACATTCTAGTGAGATAATAATTATTTGGAAAGCATAAATATTCTACAAAAGTCTTACTTTAACACTCATCAAAGAATGGTGGTAAGTCTGCATTCTTTTTATTACCAATTAAGTTTATTTTTTAATTTTTCCTTATTTTGTTCAAGTACAAATACACACATAAGTTTTCCAAGATTGCATGACACATGTTGTCTCCTTCCTCTCTTACTTCCCCACTCCTGGAGTTAACAAGCAAATCCCCTGGGTTATACATGGATTATCACTCAAAACCTGTTTCCATATTATTCATTTTTGTAAGAGATTAATCTTATAAAACAAAAAACCAGATCATATAACCAATAAACAAGGGATAGATGTTATGTTTCCTTGGACCTTTCTACTCCAACAGTTTTTTCTCTATATGTGAATAGCATTCTTTTTCATGAGTTCCTCAGAATTGTCCTGAATCATTTGATTTCTATAAGTAGAAAAGTCTATTATATTTTATCATCCCCCTATGTTTCAGTTACTGTGTATAATATTCTCCTGGTTCTACTTAGTTCATTACACATCAGTTAATGGAGGTCTTTCTAGTTCTTATAGAAATCAAGTAGTTCATCATTCCTTCAAGCATAATAGTATTTCATCTCTATCAAATTGACCAGTCTCCTAGATGTAAGGTGGTACCTCAGCGTTGTTTTGATTTGCTCTTCTCTAATTGGGAGTGATTTAGAACATTTTTTTTTCATATGATCATTGATAGCTTTGATTTTTTCATCTAAAAACTACCTATTCATATTCCTTGACCATTTATCTTATGGAGATTGATTTGGTTTCTTATAAATTTAAATTCTTTATATATTTGAGAAATTAGATTTTACCAGAGAAATTTGTGGTAAAAATTTTCCCCCAGTTAGTTGTTTCCCTTCTGATCTTGGTAGTATTGGTTTGGTTTGTACAAACATTTTTAAATTTTAATATATATTCTTCATCTCACCTATTTTGAACTTATTTTGGTATATGGTATGCAATATTGATCTAAACCTAGATTTTGCCATATTGTTTTATAATTTTCCAAGCAAATTTTGTCAAATAGTGAGTTCTTAGTCCAAAGATTGGATCTTTGGTGTTATCAGCCACTGAATTGCTGAATCATTTACCCCTGGTGTATTCCATTGATACACCTTTCTATCTCAGTACCAGGTTGTTTTGAGGATCACTGCTTTATAGTACAGTTTAAGATCTGCTACTACTAGGCCACTATTCATCACATTTTTTTTTCATTAGTTACCTTGATGTTCTTGATCTTTTCTTCTTCTAGATGAATATTATTATTATTTTTTCTAGTTCTATAAAATAGTGTTTTGGTAGTTTGATTGGTATGGCACTGAATCAATAAATTAATTTAAGAGGATTATCATTATTTTTTATTATTTTAGCTCATCCTATCCATGAGCAATTAATGTTTTTCCAATTGTTTAAATGTAACTTTATTTCTGTCTAAAGGGTTCTGTGATTGTATTCATATAGTTCCTGTGTTTGTCTTAGCAGATAGGTTCCCAAATATTTTATATTGTTCAAAATGATTTTAAATGGAGTTTCTCTTTCTAAATCTTAGGTCTGATTTTTGTTTGAATATATAAAGAAATATTGATGATTTATGTGAGTTTATTTTTTACCCTGCAACTTTGCCAAAGTTGTTAATTATTTCCAAAACCCATCTGGAAAAATAATTAAGTCTTATGGAACCATAATCAAGATAAAATAAGATATGGCAAATTCTAAATTAAAAGAACAGAGGACTTAGAATATGGTATTCTTGAGGGCAAAGGGGAGAGAATTATAATCAAGAATCCCTTATTCAGAAAAACTCAATATCGTTCTTTGGGGGAAACAAGGATATTTGATGAAATAGAGGGATTTCAAGCATTCATGATGAAAAAAACTAGGGCTGATGAGAAAATTTGACTTCCAAATACAAATCTCAAGAGAAGTTATAAAGGTGGGCTTGAAATCAGGTCTTCCAATCTAAGTCTACCACAACCCACAATGCTATCTAGATCTCTTCAAGTAATAATGCCATTTATAAAGTTATTGATTCTCAAAGTGCTTTATATATAACTTATTTGTTTCTCAAAACAACTTTGTGAGGTACACAAAGATTTTAAATTTCCTGTTTTTCAGAGGAGGGAACAGACACAAGGACATGTTAAATGACTTGGACTGGGTCACACAGCAGCTAAGTTTCTAAGGTAATGTTGAACTCAAAATAGTTCTGTCATGAAATATACATTTTCTTCCATTAAATTGCTGATCTGCTTAGGTGATACAATAGAAAGAAATCCATTCATCTGCTAAAGGTGGAGTCAGATCAGCTCTGAAGTAATTTCAATTCTAGAGTCTAAGGGCTTAGAAATTAAAGTGACAGAATATGTATCAGAACAACATTTTAACAGAGATAAATAAGAGAGACATTGCTTAGGGGTAGGCAGAGCATGGGATAATAGATGACTTTGCTCTGGGAGAAGGGCACAGTAAAGATCATGAATGTTACAAAAAAAAAAAGGAACCTTACTATCTTGTTCAACTCTTATTATATAGATAAAAATACACAAACCAGACAAGTAAATTGACTTCTGTAAGGTAACATACACATGTTGTCATTATCTATGAAATGATTTATTATTTTGAGGCTAGATCTAGAGATTTTTTCCCTGTTTTTTGTTTAATGGGGAATAAAAACAGAATAAAGAAATTGTATTATCTCTGATTAAAAAGACCATAATATATTAAATGGAACCATTTTAAAAGGAAGGTCCTGGACATGATGACTATCAATTATTCCTCCACGATCTGTTGTTTTCACTCAATTCTTTAAAAATAAATGAACTTTTGGCAGAGTTGTGCAAAGATTACCCATCAACGAGACACAAAAATCTTTTAGCAGTTGAATGGAACTGTTCCACTGACTGCTCATCAGATAGCTTCTGCATGGTTGTTCTCTGGGACAACTGAGTAGCACTCAGGACAGAAGTGACAGTCACCTGCTGAGTTTGCTGGCATATGAGAGAGAATGTCAGAGACTGAGAAAACCTCCTCTTGACTACAATGTGTTACGAAAGGTATTTGCTTAGCTGAGTAACATTTCTCACACTGATGGAAATGTCTTTCCCTTTACCCCAGTGGGCATCAGTAGATGAAAACACCTTTGAAATTCTTTGGTTGATTTCCTCTTTTCTGCTAATGAAAAGACAAAATGTATCTGTCCTACCTTGCAAAAATTAATCAGCCTTTCTAGAAACAAGAGGTTATATTTCGCAAGTGGTTGGTTTAGCACTGCATTATGCCAATGGATTTTTCAAATGACAATAATTTTGTGAACCTTCTTTTAGGGTCAAGAAAAATTTTCACATGTAGTAAATATTTAATTATAATTACTAAGACCATAGGAGGTTGAGGGTGATTGGAAGCAGTTTATGTTTTAATCTCTGGCTTTTGGTTATTATTGTATTCATTTTCATATATCATATTCATTTCTGAACATATTCCTTTGTAGCCCCATCTGTATTTTCTTGCTTAACCTCATTGTTATTTTTAGGTATGTGATGTTGTATGTTAATACCTTTGCCACATTGTTTCTCCTCAGTCTTGCTTAATCATTTGCTTTAGTTGCATCATCTCCTCCCTCATGGCTAACAGCATCACAGTCATTTCAATGTCTTTTGCTTTTTTTCCATAAATTAGATGCACAGTTTTTTTTTAGGGCATAGTATAATTGGATCAAGAAGAATAATGTTCCAGCATATGTGGGAATGAATGAAATCAATCAATATATACTTATATTCACCCATTGCAAACTTTCATATATCCTAAGCAGAAAATAAATATAATCTGGAATTGTGACAAAAAATAAGTTGTAAAACATATAAAAATATATTCAATCCAGGCTAGATAACCCATGGCAAGTAATAATTTCTTTGCCATCTTGTATCTTGAAAAGCCTTTTGCAACAGAAAAAATGTTTTTAAGTCTAGCCCTTTAAGAGTTGCCTCTTCCCTTCAGGAGGAGTGGTTTCTTTTGGGTGTGGTATTACTAGGCAGATTAATTGCACTCAACACTGCTCTCAAAATGGTTACCCTCCACAGTAAAGTAGGCTTTTGAAATGCATGCAGGCCAGATTTTTCTGAAATTTCTCTGACAACTCCAATTGCCTTCTTTTTCCCAAATTCTTGACAAAATAGTTTGGAAAACCTAGATGGCTCTGCCAAAAACTGTAATATTTATTGAGGAAGATGAGAGGAGTGAAAGAACAGGGGATAATGGGAAGTTTGTTGCATGGTATGGAGGAGTCGAGGGGAGAGAGGGAATATTGCTTGGTGAGGCAAAGGAGAGAGATGCCCCCTGCTGAGAGAAAGCAGCAGGGGTCCCATAAGGACTGTTTGTTGATGAATGACTGAACTGATGTTCAGCACCCTCTATGCACAAAAAAAGATAATCCACTTATCTAACTGCAAATTCAAATAATAGAAAGTTTAATAACCAGTTGGGATTGGAGGTATATCAGGAAAGAGGGGCAAGGGAGGTCTCTAAATAAGGTTGGAGTCTTTCTCAGCTTTTAGAGCTGAGGCCAGGTCCCACAGGCAGGCAGAGGGTTTCTCCCACTCCTGTCTTCTGTGCCAGTTTTGTCAATTTCAGAATCTTAGCAGTAGACAGAAAGCAAACAAGAACAGTCTAACCTTCAGAGCTGTTTGGGCCTGTGACTTTGGGCTTAAGCAAGTAGAGGAACTCCACTCCAGACTGGGCTGAATAAGCTCTTCCCTTCTCCAACACCAGGAAGGACAAAAAGCCTGGAAGGAAGTGCTAGTCACAAGACCCAACTGCCACTCCCAGTTGCCCTTCCCCCACCAACTTTTAGTCTTATTTCCTTTCCACATTAGGTTACCTATGTAGTTACTTAATACCTTTTTTGATTAGTTCACCTTTTGTAGTTACTTAACACCTTTTTGTGGTTAAAATGAAATGGGTAGTTGTACTTCAAATACTGAGTTAACAACCTTTTTGTAGATTAAAATCTAAGAATAGATTGTAGATTACAATTCAATCTTCCCAATAAAGGAAGAGCTAAGTACCTTCATTGTTACAATCAGAGAATTACAATTTAATCTTCATTATATATATATATATATATATATATATATATAGAGAGAGAGAGAGAGAGAGAGAGAGAGAGAGAGCTATCATTTTACTTAAGAAATTCCAAACTTTTTTTTTGACATGGATCATTGTGCCACTCTAGTAAAACCTAAAGAAGATAAAGGAAAATATTTTATTGAACTAGTTTTCAAAAGTTAATAGATACCAGATTTTGAATCCCTGCTAGAAATGTCATATAGACCCTATGATCAATAGATGATCAATTTATTTTTTGAGCTTTAAATTCTAAAGTTCAGGCATTTAGACAGAGAGGAAAAAGAAAATTTGGGTTACAAAGTTCTGGGTTAAAAGTATAATAATAAAAATATTAATACATGGGTTGGAACTGCTTCAACAAAGCAAAACAGATGTCATGTATTTCTGCTGATTTTCAAATTTAATATGATATTAAAATATCTGTTTCATCTATTGGTGACAAAGTAGTATTTTATTACTGATTCTATATTCAAAACTGAAGGGAATGTTAAATTTCTGGTAGAGGATCATATTTTTTTTTTTTTTGCATCCAAGTTCATACATTCCCCAATTATAAACCATCGACCCCAGGCTAAGAAACTCTGGACTAGATGGTCTCTTCCAATTCTTTACCTATGATATTATGATCTTACTTAGCATAAGTGAAGCAATATGCTCAAATTGCAAGAGAACTGCCTGTTTTCATAAGTCAGTCTTAAAAGTTATACAGAAAAATTGTACTTACTGAGAGACTATAAATTGTATCTTCACAAAAGATTCTGAACATAAGAAGTCATTATAAGTAAGGCTGGGGCTCTTATCCTTGGTAATAAAGTTAACTATGTATTACTTTCTAAATCTGCATATTGACTAAAGCTATATGTACTAGCTCTGCTTTGTTAATGATGAAATGTTTTACGTATATATGTATATGTTTATACATATATCTAATATAATTATCTTCCATCTTTTAATTGTTTATCATTTTATTTTTAGTCACATCCTCAAACATTGTAGTGTTCAATTCTTTGCTATGTATTTTATCAAAATTTCTTTAAATTGGTCTTTCTTTCCAAGGTGTCTCTCTTTTTAAAGATGTATTGATTATAATTTTCCCCTATCTTCCTCCTTTATATTTGACAATATAGTTTATATTCTAATCCATTGTTGCCCCTTGGTTTTCAAATATCTCTATTTGGAAACTAAGGCAAGTGTCTGCATATTAAAATACCTTTTAAAGTCTTATGTGTTCTGATATTACTATCAGTTTCCTTTCATTGAGCCTCTGTATGCAATTATTGTCATTGATAAGTATTGGATTCATTCTCCTTACTCATAATCATTTTTAATGATTAATAACTTGTTTAGAAAGGTCAGGTTGGAGTAGTTTTACAGAGTTAGGTGATAAAATGAAAGGAATTTGGACTTTTAGTCTCATGATCTGGGTTCAAATTCTCTCTCAGAATCTTACTGGCTCTGTGATCCTGGGGAAAAAAAAAAAAACACTTAAGCTTTATGTTCCTTTACTGTTCTGTCAAAATGGAATAATAATAATACCTAGGACTGCTTCTTGGTACAGTGGATATAGTGGCAGCCCTAGAATCAAGGAGACTCACCTTCCTGAGATCGAATCTGACTTCAGATATTTACTAACTTGGTGACCCTGGGCAAGTCATTTAATTCTGTTTCCCTCAGTTTCCTCTTCAATAAAGTGAACTGGAAAAGGAAATTTCAAACCATTCTAGCATCTTTGATAACAAGTTCACAAACAGGTCACAAAGAGTCAAATATACCAAAAACACACAGATATACTTAATAACAACAGTCAATAACATCTACCTCACAACATTGTTTTGAGGATAAAGGGATTAAGAAAATATTTGTAAAAGTGCTTTGAGAATAGTTAAGCACTATATAACAGGTAACTGTAGTAATTATTATTGTTTAATCACATTTAATGTATGTTTTCATTTAATTTTTTTTCTTCTATTGTTTCCTCTAAGATTTAGATTTTTCTCTAAGACTTGGTGATCTTTAAGCAGATAGTTACTTTAAGAATGACTCACATTAATACCATTTCCTGTCTATTTAAATATAACTATCATTTTTGTTACTCAATTAGTTATAACTTTGTTATTTTATATATATGTATTTATATATTTTATTTTAGTTTGTTTATATTTCACATTTTTATTTAAGAAAAAATAAATAATAAAAAATATTTTATTTAAAGCATTAGATTTTATTTATTATTATTAATAAATAATGTTATTTATATAATTTATATAATAGAAATTATTATTTATATTTACATATTTATATGGATATTATTATTGTGTTAATTAATCGCCAGATATTTATCAAGTTCCTTTTGTGTACCAAACATTATGTTAAACATTAAGGATCCAAATACAAGAATGAAAGTTACTGCCCTCATAGACCTTAGAATGTATTGGAGTAAAACAGTGGAGTAATGAAACACATGTATTTTCTTAAGTACAAAATATACCAATCAAATAACCAGGTATTCCAATAGGAAGTCAATAGTGGCTGCTTGGCTTATGTAATTCCTCATAGTAAAAATGGTACTTCAGATGAGTTCCAAAAGAAGGTAGAGATTATAAACTATTTTCCATGTCCAGTTCCTTCTAATTATTTTCTCAAAGAAAATATCCCTAAACCATAAGTTTGATTCTTCAACAATGAAATATCCAAAACTTTGGCCTCTCTCATTTTTTTCTTCTGATCGATCTATTCAGACTTTTTGCTGTCCTTTCACATTTCTAACAGCACTGAAGTAACACAAACTTAAAATAATCTATTGTATTAATTGGAAGTTATTATCAAATTCTCCATAGAATATCTCTACCATTTGTGATAGATTTTGACTATACTTGACTTGTTGTCCTTAGGGAAAAAAAAAGGGTTTCACTTTCAAATGAAACATATAAGAATAAATGCAGAATCTTGGTCAATCATATCATGCTTTTTTACAGATGAAACATACTTTAAGATTATAAGAAATATTAAGTATGTTTCATCAGTTTGAATAAAGTACTCACTAATAAAAAGGGCACTTAGGACATTATAATATGGCCTCTTCTTTTAGCTGAATGACATAAAATGTGGAAGGCAGTCTTACATTTACGGTATTTTTAAAAACTGAAAAAAGGATTTTGGAATGAGAAAAAAAAAACTTACAGTGATAAAGGTATTAGCTCCAAGTCTTTTGACAATGAAAACATAACATATTGAAGATAATTTATCTTTGAAAGAATTGTTTTCAGTCAAGTCCAACTCTTCATAACTTTTCTTAGCCTCAAAGATTACTGCAGGCAATGACTGCAACCATAATATTAGAAGATGCTTGCTCTCTGGAAGAAAAGTATAGCAAATCTGGACAGCATCATCTTGCTAACAAAATTTTAAACAGTCATCTCCAGAAGCAATGATTTTTCCCATAGCAATGTATGTATAAGACTATAAGGAAAGTTAAGCATTGAGTAAGGGACATATTGGAATTGTGGTGCTGCAGAAGACTTTTGAGAGTTCTTTGGAGGCCAAGGAGATCAAATCAGTCAATACTTTAAAAATTAAATTTGACATTCACTAGAAAGTCAAAGACTGAGGCTGAAGTTTAAATACTTTGAGAAGACAGGAACATTGGGAAAAACCCTGATGCTGGGAAAGAATGAAAGATAAAAGCAAACTGGATGGCAGAGGATGAGATGGGAAAATAGTGTCATGGAAACACTGAATATGAACTTTGTCAGACTTCAAAAGGCAGGGGAGTATAAGAGGACCTGGCCTGCTGTGGACCATGGGGACAGGAATAATTATATACAATTGAACAATTGAACATTATCTCTACTAATACATCATACTCCATCCATAGAAAATTATTTCCTATAATAATCCAAAATGCAGTTAAAGTAAAAAAAATATCCAATCCACAAATTTATAGCAATGCTAACTAAACTCTCTCTCTAGATCTTTGAAATTTCTGTCATGTCATTCTCTTTCAAGAGCTAACCATCATTTAAAGTTTTTAGTGTGTACACATAAATTCCCTAAATTCACCTGTTTAAATGCTGAGGATGACTTTCAGGCTCATCTAGCAACCAACAGCCCTGACTTCAGTAGAAACTTGGCTTCTTTTCTTAAGAAGAAAGCTGAAGCAAGAGTATAACCTCTTTTTCACCCAGGGAGGACATACTCTCAGGGGTGTAATTTATTTCATGCCCCTGCCACGGAAGTGCTTTCTGGGGCTGAATTCAGTAGCACCATCAGACCATGTGTAGTCATATTCATCAAGTCTGTTTTACAACATGAACTTGAACTAAAGTGTTCCAAGGCTTTAAAACAACAAAAGGCCCATGTTTTCTCACTAATGAAAGCTACCTATCCCCCTTCCAATCTACATAATACCCATAATTACATGCAAATTATGTGATTTTCAACTGTTTGGATAATCTGTTCCTATAATTAAGAGCAGTACAACAATGTTTTAAACAGCCATGGAATTGTCACCATGAATCATATGCATCCTGTAGAGCACCATTATCACAAACAGAACTCCCAGGACAAAACAATATTGCACTAATCTTTTGGGGGGTTACACTCAACAGATCATGCATAAATAATTCAAAGAACCATGGGAAGGACCTTGATGACTGTTTTTCTTAAAATTACAAAGAAAAATGTTAACCCAGGGCTTTTTATTATCAAGTGTCTTAAGTCTCTGGAGAGGCAGCATTTAATATAGTTGTCAGGGATTGGCATTAGTCTAGTGAGAGCTCTCAACTTAAAACTACCACAATTAAGTTGCTTAATGAGAGTCATGTTAGCACCAAGTATTTCTGGTTTTGTCAAGAAAGGATCTCTATATTCCCATTTAATGGAAGTTAAGAAAAAAATTTAAAAGGGGATGAAGGGGGACAAATTAATCCAATTACAGTACAATGTGGTTTTTTTTCCCCATTTTTTCCAGGGGAAAAAGACCATTTCTTCATGATCAACATTCCACACATTTCCCTAATTAATGCAATTTGATCAAATGAAACAAATTCATGATGTCATTAACTGAGTTGTGCTTAATGAAGTTGGGCTATATGAAACATTAACTGCAGTGCAAAATCCATTCTGGTGGCCTGGGAAATGCACATTTATCATCTCAGTACATTTACTCTGGAAGTACCAATCATGGAGCCTTATCACTATAATCATCATGTCTTGATAAATCAACATAAATTAACATTTTGATCAATGTTTTCATTAAACCCAGTCTGCAGAAAAAAAAATGGTCTTTTTGCCTGGCAGCATCAAACACTTAAGCATAGTCTCCCTGAAGTCAAAATGAGAAGAGTCTGTCCAATATACAACTGTCAGCTTCCAATTTGCATGTATATTTGTCTTATCAAGTCCTTACAAGGCTACAGAATACCTTGTCATGCAGAGGAGAATTGCCAAGAATTTTGATTTTTTTCATAAGAAATTGTATAGACCAATGAACTGGTTTAAGTTTTTTGCAAAGTAATACACCAGGAAAGGCTAGAATCTGTTGTATATATAAGTTCCTTCACTTTAAGGATAAAAATATTCAGAGGTAGGATCTTAGAGCTAAAGTTGTCTTACCTCCTTATTTTGCAAAGGAAAACAATAGAAATGACTTGCCAAAAGTTACAGGTGCTCTTGCATTAGTGAAAGACTAGATACTTCTCCAAACACTATCATATACAGTACATTGATTATCCTCATAGTTTTTGTTTTTTTTAATGTAGCTATATGCTTTAAGTTTTACAAAACACCTTTAAACACCTCTTCATGAGTCAGGCTATGCAAGACAATGAAAGAATAATGAAAAGGAACTGAAGTCTGGAAATCTAGGTTCAAATCTAAGTCTGTCACTTACAGTCTTTCTGGGCTTTTAGTTGTTTCATTTCATTAAATGAGTGGCTTGTACTAGATTACTTCCAAGGTCCTTATATAGCAACTAGAGGTCATAGTGGAAGAGTCAGGCCTAAAGTCAGGAAGATTCATTTGCATGAGGTCAAATCTGGCCTCAGACACTTAACAGCTATGTGACCCTGACTTTGGGCAAGTCACTTAAGCGTGTTTATCTCACTTCCTCATCTGTAAAATGAGCTCAAGAAGGAAATGGCAACCCACTCCTGTATCTTTGCCAGGAAAAAAATTAACTGGGGTCATGAAAACTTGGTCATTACAGAAGATGATTGAACAGTAGCAAAAGTTCTATTTCAGCTCAAAACAGTATAATATGAAATTTGATTTTATAGTTGAGAAGTTGAGGCTCAAAGAGATGAGCTTACTGATTGATAATAACATGTTTACAACATGCTACAACTGGAATTCAAAACTATATCTTGACTTCAAGATTAATAATTTGTCACCATTCCAAGTACTAAGAATTTTTTTTACTACTAAACATATTAGCATTTAATAGCATTCAATTATTAACATAGCAATTTCTTATAAATCCAACAGACATTAGTTGTTATCCTTTGCAATTCATTTATCCTTTCTCTTTACATTCTATTTATTCTTTCTATTAAAATAATTTTAAAATAGATTTATATTCATGTTGTGCCTTAATTTTTTCAAAGTACTCTAGATTTGATTACCAGAAGTTTCTTTATTTTATATGAGAGAAATTTGTTCAAAGAGAGGTCGTGCAATATTGTCTTTATTCTTTCTCCTGACATTGAATTTTTGTTGTCCTGAGATAGCTGAAGTGCCACAGGTATCATGATCCTTATATCACATTTGATAACAACTCAGTAAACTGTCATCCCAATTTTGCATGATAGTCTGGGTCATATGTTTTCTTCGTTGCCTTAATATTTTTCCTGTATATGTTATTATTAGGCAATTTCATTTTAGTGGGCACACTTCTAATTTAGTTTAATTAGCACAATGCCATCAAGAAACAAAAAAAATCCAAGTGACTATTTCATCTATTGTGTCCCTATCTTCCACATGTACTCTGCACATAATATTCATCAGTGTTAGTGTCTTCTCTTCTAGTGTCTTCTCTTCTAAGGATACTAAACATACATGTCCTTAGGTATGCCTCTTATGTACCTATATGTGTGATGCTATTTAACTCTTTAAATATAAATTTCTTTTACACACATAATAATTTTTCTCTCTCTAATAGATAGCATCACCATAACTACCAAACAATTGGTGTTTAATAAATAATTATTGATTAATTGAATAAATGACTTTGGAAAGTATCCTCTGTTTTAAAATACTGAATATTCAAAATGCAGAGTCAACAAAATGTTGGACAAAATCTATCTGTCAGAACCTAAATCAAGGGTAAAATTAGATTTGGAGCTGGATTGGACCTCAAAACTGAATTTTAAAAGTACTCCACCCTACTCAGACCATCTCAGAAGATCTGATTTAGATATTTCCTGATTAGTAACAATGGAGATACTTGGTCTAACAGAATCAAGTCTTGAGAACTCTACATTTCTCTACCCTACTTAGTTTAACAACATCAGGAATGTCAGCACCATACACAAGGATTAAATATCTGAGAAAATGGCCTTCCACAGACACGTGCAGAAACAGTGGACAGACCCCTGGGCTGTCCTATGTCAAGCTAAGCTATCATTGATGCAGATGAGATGCAGGAAAGTGACATAAAACCGTCTATATAAATCACTTCACTTCCTCTCTTCACCTTCTTTTCCCAGAGAGGCGTCTCTGGCTGTCAGCGTGCTAAGCTTTCCGACATTTTGGCATGGTGGCACCTATTTGTCTGGGTTTTGGCTGTGAGTTTGCCCTTGAGCTAATTCAGGTTCAGGCATCTTGGCTGAGCCAACTTGGAGTTCAGGCTGGTTCCTTTTTCTTTTTCTCTCCAAAACCTTACCTTCTAGAGTCTCTAATCTTCCCACCCGGCACAAGCCAGGCAGGAGAAATTCTACACCCTTTCCTTCTCCCTTCTTAAATTTCTTTCCACTATATTAATTAAATCACCATAAATTTCCAGATTGACATGGATATTTTTTTGTTATTTGGGATATCCATGGAGGCCAATAATTAATATAGTTTAGGTCACAATGCTAAAATTATGCTTTACAAAACCTAACTCATCTGAGAGCCAGGGAGATCAAATGATTTGCCCATGGTAACACATTTGGTGTCAAATTTGTCTGATTGCATCAAATAAATAGAGGACATTTAAATGAAGAAAATTTTAGATCATTTTTCATGATAAGAATCAATAAGTTATTATCATGTACCAATCTGCATTAAGATTTGGGAATAAGATTTATGAGTAAAGAATAACAAATAACTATCTGCTGTCCTTTACACCTTTCATTTGGCTGTGTCACTGGGAGAATGTAGCCCATTGTAGATAATAATTTTGTGATTGTACACACTAAGGCATTAAAGTGTGTAAAGAGACTAAGAGTGCACCTGTCAAAAATGTGTAAAATTCAATCAGTAAAAAGAGAATAAAGGAAGATTATCAGCAATACTACCTCAAACAACAATTAAAAACAGTAGATGATAACAAAAGCTGACAACAGTTTGGTTTAAGATCAAATAAAGCCTCATTAAAATATGATTAAGTGAACAGAACAGGTGAAATTCAGTGGCCTGAAAAATTCAAGAAAGAGATCACTTCTAGCTAGAGGAAATTCATTAAGTTTTCAAACAAGATGGGACATGTAAGCATAGCTTGGAAGTATAACAGGGGACTTGAACAAGGGGCCCAACCACTCTGCGGGATAGACTTGGTCCTGCTTCTGAAAATGTATGTTTCCTTGTGATAGAGGGGTCTTGACCCGATACAGAATATTTTATGATTATTTACTGTGTGGTTGAAAAGCCCTTTAATTAACTGGCAATTGTGAACTGAGATGACGTACACAAATTCCAAAACAGAAAGCAAGCTTTCTCTCTCTAGTGATAATCAAGGGAAGAAATAATATTAAGTGCCTATGTGGAGAGATGTACATCATGACCTTATTTCATTACCTGACAATCCATGTGGTATATGAATGCATGACTTTCTTTTCTTTTTTCTGTCTTTTTTGGGTTTATTTATTCTAAACTTAGGGGATATATTATTGGACAATGAATGACCTTTTAACAAAAGGGTCAGAAAAACCACCAATTGTTAAATAACTATGCTCAAAAAGTTGTAGACACTGAAGAGAAACCTAAAAAAAATGAGGCCGAATAGTGAAGTAAACTGCTAGATAAAACATTTTCTCCTGAAAACAAGGGAGACACTTGTCTATTGAATATGCTGTACCCTCATCCAGTGCCATATTTCCCAATAAAATTTGACTTCTGCAAAACTTACCTATTACTGTTGAGGGTACCAATATTCTCTCAGGTTTTCAGGCTCTCAAGCTGTCTGTGATTTTTATTCCTCATTCTCATATCTAATATATTGGCCATATCTAATATATTGCCAAAGCCTGAGAATTTCACAGGAAAACTGATTTCCAAGGAGGTAAAATAGCTTGTTTCAAGTCCCAAAGGTCCCAACTAACAAAATTCAGATAAAACCTCAATCAATTTTACTTCAAATTAAGTATACTATAGCATGTAAAAGTTCATCTCACTTTATTGTGCTAAATGGCTACTCAGTTGTAGCAGCATGACCAGTGGGAGATTAAAGGAGGAGGGGAAAAGGAATCCCCAAAGCTGGATCTGACAGAGTAAATGTTCTCAATCTTACTCTAATCATCATACTTCCTATCTTCTCCCTTATCCTTCTGCTCTTCTCAAGAAATTCTCAGGATAACCTACCTTTATTTGATAGAGGAAGATCATTGAGAAAACGCTTACTTCCACCCTTTTAATTTTTGGGTATGACTAAACATCTCCATTTCAACCTATACACAACTTTGTCATTCACTTCATTGTCTGACAGGAAAAAAGGAAGGTTCAATAACAAAATGTCAGCTACTTGATCCACACACCACTGGTATAAGTTGTGCTGGGACTGCATAGGACTATTTTTACCAGGCTTCAAGTATATTATTGGTTAAATGGACATTTTGTCTAGAAAGTAAAAACATTTATTTATTTTTTTTAATCATTATGGCCATGGGACTGCTTTGCATCTGATAGCTGCTCCATCATCCCCAGCCTTGGTGTTTATTTTTATGCCCATTTTCTTGGCACACAGATACATTACCCAACACACATGTCCAAAGAGAGAGTAAAAACATTTATTAAAGTATCACTTAAACTGAAAAACATGTGGAATATTAAATCAGTTGGAAATTGTTAATTCTGGCTGAAATTTCTAAAGTTTTGAAAGGCTGACCACAAGGATGATTTCCCTTGGGTGATTTTTTCTCCAGAATGATTCAAGAGGACTATTTAAGTCTTAGAGGGTACACACACACACACACACACACACACACGCACACACACACACACACAGGCAGAGAGAACTCCTATTCAGAGTATCACTGATTTTTGAAGTATTGCAATGTTGTGCCACTTTGGATATGTTTTGATTGCTTTGGGTTTTAGTTTTGGATCAAAGGATGCCATACCCAAGACTGGCTTTGGACACAAAGATGAGATAATAGATTTAAAGTTGGTCAGGACCTTAGAGGTCATTTAATCCAACCCTCTCATTTTACTAATATGGAAACCAAAGACTAAAGAGGTTTTGAAGCTTGCCCAAGGTCTCATAATTATTATATGTTAAACAGGCATTTGAACTCAGGCCATCTGACTCAAAATCGTTTCACTCTATAATGTATTCTGATGAATTAATTGCCTTTCTTACTCTGAGAAAGGATTATTTACTTTAAAATTATAAAAACCATTTGATTCCAAAGAAGCAGCTTGCATGTTGTCAGCAGAGATGACATTCAGTTCTATGTTCCATACTTTGGTGAAGAATTTGAAAAAAAAAAATCTAGGAGCTAAGGATTTTTGGTTGTTAGGGAGCTATTTTAAATACTCAAAATGTGTCAAATTAAAAATATGACCTTCCTTATCTTCTATTATTACTAAATATATACTAGTCATATCATGTAAGTTTTATTTTAAAAGTTAAGAATAATAGATAATGGTTAAAATTCACATAATAAGTGATGTTTGATCCAATGTTTTGTTTTAAGTTCGAGGGCATATTTATGTCAGGAAAAGTGATATCACCATGTGAAAAGAATAGGAGGTGATAAAAATCAACAAGAGAGATAGCATAATGTAGTCAAAATAATTATCTACTTGGATTCACAGAATCATAGAATTTAGTCCAACCCATAACATATAGCAATCTCTACTATAATATACATAGCAAGTGGTTATCCAATTTCCACTTGAAGACTTCTAGGAAGAGGGAATCCATTATTTCGAGGTAGGCAATATCACATTGAGACATTTGAAATTGTTTGTAAGACTTTTGTTTGTTTAAACTTTTTTATATAAATTATGAATTTACCTCTTTGAAACTTCCAATTACTTTCCTGGTTCTGCCTTCTGAGGCCAAACAGAATAAGTCTATGCTTCCTTCACATTGTAGTTTCATATTATATTCTTTATTGTATATAATTATATATATAATATAATTATTATATTCTTTATTCTATATAATATTCATATTATATTCTTTAAGACAGTGGTTCTAAACCTCTCAATTTGTAGCAATGAGAATACATGATGCATATCAGGTATTTACATTCTGAATCATAACTGTAACAAAATTACAGTTTTGAAGTAGCCACCAAAATAATTTTTTGGTTTGGGGTCACCGCAACATGAGGAACTGTATTGCGGGGTCACGGCATTAGAAAGGTTGAGAACCACTGCTTTAAGGCCTTGAAGACACCTATGACATCATCATTGAATCTTCTATTCCACAGACTAATTGTCCCCCAATTCTTCCAACTGTTACTCCCCTGACATTCATTCAAATTTTTTTATATCTTAGTGGCCTTCCACTATATTCACTCTAGACTATCATTGTCCTCATTAAATCATGATTTCCTACAAGATTTCAAATGAGATTTGATGATGGCAGAATACTGTGAAACTATGACCTCCACATTGCTATAAGATAGCTCCTTTAGAATGGATCATATTGTTTTTTACAGTCATGCTACTAACCCATATTGGGTTTGCAGTTCATTAAATTTATCCCCTAGTAATTTATCTGATAGTATTATAATAAAATGTCTCTCTTTTCATCTCCTCCATAAGAACTGAATGTGACACTTCATCAAAATCTTTGATTCAATTTAACTAAAGTACTTTCACAATTCCTTTATCTACTAGTTTAATAATCCTGTCAAATAATGGAAATGAAGATAGCCTGCGATAATGTATTATTTTTTAATTTTTAAAAGCTGTAAAAATTACATATGAAATAATTTTTGATAATTATATGATTTTTTTGCAATTCATATTCTCTCCTTCTTTCCCTTCCACATCCCTAAGGGTGGTAAATTGTGTGAGGTAAGTTATATCAGTGCTGTCATGCCAAGCATATTTCCATATTCCACTTGCCATGAAAAAAGACACACATCAAATTTACAATACAAAGCTCATGAAGGAAATAAAGTGAAAATATCATACTCTGATCAGTAATTAGACTCTACATGCTCTTTGGTGGTAAATATCATTCTTGAGGAATTCTTGATGAAATCAAACTAAGAGTGCAAAATCAATGTATTGAAATCTTCAAGAGACATCTTTGGTTAAAACTTATCTCTGATACTAGCTGGGAGACTATGTAAAATTCATTTAAGCTCTCTGAGTTACCATTTTCTCACTTTTAAACTAGGGATGATTAACATCTGTAATCTATACTGTACATGGATGCTGAGGGTACACATAAAACAATGTTGATAATACTGATAGTAAAGGCTTTTTACCCATTTTAAAGATGAAAAAATACAAGTGAAGGTGATATTCTATTTATAAATTATAAGGTTCCATATAAAGATTATATCTTTTTTAACCATTCTCTGCCTAAGTTTCTTCATATGGAAAATATGGGAATTAATCTGGAAGATCTCCACTGATTATATGTCAACAATCTTACAATGACTATCCATCTTATTGTCCAAAATAAGGTGCCAACAAAAGGTAAGAGTTTTTCAGTTATATATATCATTCCCTGAAATGTCCCTTGCCATTGTTATTATCAATACTAACTTATTTGGGGTTGTATAACCAATTTACAATATTCTACATCAGAAATAAAGGAATAAAATAACAAAATCTTTATTATTGCTGAGGTTAAAAGGGGCCAAATATTTCTTTGATAATTTCATTGTTATACATTAAAGTATACATTAAATTTGGTATTTTGTCATTTTTCATAATGGAATAATTTAGAAATGAAGAAAAAACAGAACTCCAAGAGCTCAATTGACATCGGTTTCTTTAAGAATTATGTTGTCATTGATTCTATGCAAGTTTTTTTTTTATTTTTTATACTTTGATAGATCAAAGCCCAAATACTTTGTCCATTCTTGATTTATTTGGAAAATTAACCACATTTTATTCTAGTATTACCTCATGAAATTTTTATAATCATAAAAATATGTTGAAATTTTAGGATTCATTTTATAGTTTGTAACTTACTTGATGCTAACATTTCAATTAGCATTTTCACTGATTCCCTAGGATTTTCTAAGTAAACCAGCTTGTCATTAACACAGGAATAGATTTATTTCTACTATGAAATTTATGCCTTCAATATCTTTCTCTTGACTTACTGATTTTGCTAGGGTTTTTTTGAAAAATAATAAATAATAGCAGAGAGAATAGAAATTCTTTACTAACTCCTTTATTTATTGGCAAAACTAATATATTACAATGCGTGTGATAATTGCTTAAGATTTTGAATAAACACACTAAATTCTCTCTAAACCCATATTTTTACATAGTCATTTATAAATTTATATTGTGCTTAATCATATTTTGAGATAATAAATCATCAGCCAGTCAATCACATTTATTAATTACTTACTATATGGCAGACACTGTTTTTAAGTGCTGAGGATATAAAGTCAAATATCAGTCTGTGGCCTCAAGGAACTCAAAATTTAATGAGGGAAATAACATGAAAATAAGTAAGTACAAACAAAATACATACAGGACAAATTAAAGAAAATCAACAGAATAAAGGCATTTGTATTAAAGAGATTGGAAAAGGCTTTTTGTAGATGTATTTTTCACTTGGAAAATGAAGAAAGCCAAGGAACCCATTGGATAGAAATGAAAAGAGAATTCTAGGTATGTGTTATAGCCAATAAAAATGCCTTGAGATGGGGGACTGTATCTTTTGTGTGAGGAATAGCAGAGGCAAATTTTCTGAAAAAAACAAAACAGAATATGGGGGTGCATAAAAAAGGATGTATGTGTTTTGTGTGTGCATGTGTGCACATGTGTATGTGTGTGTGTGTGTGTTTGTGTGTGTGAAAGATGGAGGGTGTAAATCTTAAAATTTCTTAGACTTATAAATGTTGGAAATTTCACCATTGGGAAATTTCATACTTGAAAAATTTCCTATTGATAGTGGGAACTCTATTGGAATGTGAACCCCATTGGCATGGGAGGTTCCTCCTCCTCCCTTCTTAAGATTACTTTAGGACAGAAACCTTTTGTTGAACAATGGAAAGGGATTTGACCTATGCTTATGCATGGAACAGGAATTTCTTTGAGTCATGATTGATTTTAGAATTTATACAATAGAGATACTTGGAATGACAGAACCAGGTCTTGGAAAATACAATTTCCACCCCACTCAGTCCTAACAGGATTTAGGAAGGGCTGCAGCAAAGGATCAAGATTTAATTATTTGAGAATAAGACCTTCAACAGACATGTGCAAAGCCACAGACCTCTGGGCGGTCCTAGGTTAAGCTAGAGCCACCATTGGCACAGGGAAGACATGGACAGTGATTGGTAGATGTAAGAACTGAGGGGAGGGAACTTGGATGGTTTCCTTAAAGATAGAGGGGTCTGAGGACTGAGGGGTGGTTGGTTGGAGAGGTTTTTGCTCTGAGAGGTGGTGCTTTGAGAGTTGACTCTGAAGGAAGCTGGAGGTGGAGGCCCCTGAGACTGTTTCTCTGTTTCGGTCACGTGAGTGATAGGGACTGATCTCTTTTCTTTGCCTCAGCTATCTAAGGGCTTGGGCCTTTTGGCCCAGCCTAAACAGAAGGGGTATTTAAGCCCTATTCCCTTCTCTCCCCCTTTCTCTCTCTCTCTCTCTCTCTCTCTCTCTCTCTCTCTCTCTCTCTCTCTCTCTCTCTCTCTCTCTCTCTCTCTCTCTCTCTCTCTCTCTCTCTCTCTCTCCCTCTCTCTAATTCCTTTCTTCCTCCTGTTTGTAATTAAATTCTATAAAAGGTTGACTGCTGACTTGGGTTTTCATTTAGGAATTACATAGCTGAATTCCTTGGCGACCTTAAATTAATATATATCAGTCTTTTAAAGTGATTTCCTTGTCACAAGGGGAGGAGAGACAGAGACAGAAAACCATTGGGTTTTATTGAGTGGGAAAGGGGGTAATATGCTTGAATCTATTCACTAGAAAGATGCCTTTTACATATTAATGAAAGATGGACTAAAAGAGGGAGAGATGTTAGGGAGACTGACAAAGAAGCTGTTGTAATAGTCCCAGCATGAAGAAGTAGGAACCTGTACCAGAGTGGTATCAGTGTCCAAGAAGAGAAGGGGCTATATATATATATATATATACATAGGAGAGATATCATGAAGATAACATTTAAAAGCCTTTGATAACAGACTGGATGCAAAGTGTGAGAGAGTGTAAACAGTTGAACATGATCTTTGAGCTGCCTTGATGGATGCATGGTTTGTGATATGAACAAAACTTTTAACGAAATGGGAAGGTTTGGAGACAAATGGCTAATGAGTCCAGTTTTAAGCATGTTGAGATCAAGCTGTCTTTTGGACATCTAGTTTGAGATGTCCACTAGGCAGTTGGAGACATGAGATTGGATGTGATGATAGAGGTTATGAATGGATTAGTCCATTTGAGAATGTAGAGGTATCAAATGAGTCCATGGGAGGTATGGAGGTCACCAAGGAAAATAACACTAATAGAGAAGAGAGCTTGAAATAGAACCCAGTTAAATTCCTTTGGTTATAATGTGTTAAGTACATGAAAATACAATAAAAGAGATTTAAAAGGAGTAGTGAGATAGGTAGAAGAACTAGAAGATTATGGAGTTATGAAAACCTAGAAAAAGTAGAGATTCAAGGGGAATATGGTCATCAACAGTTTGAAGGGATGGAAAAAAAGTCAAGAAGATTTGGAATTGAGGGAGAAAAGGCAATATATTGGTAACTAAGAGACCACTGATAGTTTTAGAAGCAACAATTTTGGCTGAATTGTGAGATCAGAACTTAAACTTTAAAAAAGAGAATTAGAAGAAAGGAATCAGGGGGCATCTGGGTAGCTCAGTGGATTGAGAGCCAGGCCTAGAGATGGGAGGTCCTAGGTTCAAACATGTCCTCAGACACTTCCCAGCTGTGTGACCCTGGGCAAGTCACTTGATCCCTATTGCCTATCCCTTGCCACTTGTCTGCCTTGGAGCCAATTCACAGTATTGACTCCAAGACAGAAGGTAAGGGAAGAAGAAGAAGAAGAAGAAGAAGAAGAAGAAGAAGAAGAAGAAGAAGAAGAAGAAGAAGAAGAAGAAGAAGAAGAAGAAGAAGAAGAAGAAGAAGAAGAAGAAGAACAACAACAACAACAACAACAACAACAACAACAACAACAACAACAACAACAACAACAACGACGACGACGACAACAACAACGACAACAACAACAACAACAACAACAACAACAACAACAAGAAAAGAACAAGAAAAGAAGAACAAGAACAAGAAAAGAAGAAGAAGAAGGAGAAGGAGAAGAAGAAGAAAGAAAGAAAGAAGAAAGGAATCAAGGAGAGTTATTTTAGGTGGTTATTTTGAGAAATTTAGCTCTGAAAAAGAAATTTGGAATGATAATGATTAGGGATGAATTACTCAAGTATGGGAATTTTTATGATGGGGAGAGAAATGAAAGTAGCAAAGCATCTAATACACAGGAAGAGATTGAAAATAAGTGAGAAATTAAGGTTGTTAAAGGAGGAAATATGTTGTTGACAGGATGTAATGTGATCTCTTGTTCTTATAGATAGTTTTTTTCTTGAAAGGTGAAGATTATTCTTGTCATGTGAGAAATATGTTAGGAGTAGAGAAGGTAGCATAATGAATTTGGTAGATATGTTTGTGGGGATGGAGGAGGGGAAAAGAGGTAACAACAAATAGTCATTTTTTTTCAGCGAAATATGCAGCAAAGTTCAGAGTTAAGAGTGGAATGGGAAGGGGAGATATGAGAAGTTAGAAGGATGACAAAGTTTCAAAAACTGTAATAAGGATGATGATTGATTGAATATGGAGTGGTAAGTGGATTGTCTTTCTGCAGCGAGTATCCATTTGAAATTACATGACATATATTGATAGTGAATCCAGTCATCACAGCTTTATCATTTTTCTTGGCTGTCTCAGTTGCACATGATAAGGATGATAAGATAGCAGGCAGGAAGAATAACAGGGCTAAGGCTTGATAATGCAATATCAGAAATAGGAGGGAGTACGGAAGCTAAAAGAAACCTAAAAGCTTTTGACAATTTAGAGCTATGGTCAGCTTATAGGAAGGAGTAAAATGTAACCAGTGAATTCTCGTGACCTAGAGAAAAATTAAGGGTTCAAGTTACTGGATATAATGATTTGGGTAAATAATAGGGTTTGAGATTTCAAGGCAGAGTGAGAAGTGACATGATAATCGATGTTGGTCAGATAAGGCAAGTTCAAAATGAATTAATGTGGAGGTTGTGCAATTGTTGGTAATAGAAAGTACATGATTGTCTTTGTTTTGTTAAGATTAAATTTTCTAGAGATTATTTTAATTCACAGTCATTTATTCAATAATTTAAAAATCAGGTAAGAAAAAGAAAAATCCTTTAGCCACATGTGGGTGGCAGTTCCCCTACCAAGCCTCTTCCCAGCCAGGTCCTTGACCCACAAACACCTTCTAGCTTGCAGTTCTCAACCAAAAGCCCTCTCTTTTTCTCTCAAATCAAATTTATGATTTTAGTGATATTCCTTTCTGATTAAAGAACTCTCACCTCATTCTGGGCAAGAGGCAGGTCTTCCAGATTCTAGGGAGTCAGGAGGGACAGAGGACAAAGGTCTCCTCAATGGCAGGATTCATGAGACAGCTGGTGTGGCCTCCATAGCATACCTGTTTGCTCCTCTCTTCCCATTATCTTTTCTCTATCCACTACTTGATTTGATGGGGGGTGCGGGAAGTTGCAACTTAATCCAATCAGGGAGTGACTTCAAACTTAATACCAAATTCACCTTTTGAAAAAATCCAAAGTTAATATTTTGGTCTTAGGATGCCAAAGAGAAGGATATGGGCTAGTGTTAAATTTTCAGTTTGTAGCTGAGGTAGGGTAGAGCAGTAGGTCCTGGAAAATGTTTATGTAGAGGAATTGGAAGCTGTTAGGGAATTTGAATAAGTCCCCTAATGTGAGTGTAGAAGTTAGAGAGGAAACAAAGACTGAAGTCTGGAATTAAACTCCTTGAGAGAAGGGGAGTGTAGTGAAGATTGGTAGACAAAAGCTTTAGTATTTGAATGATTAATAGATATGGATTGAGTGAACCTTAAAGGAACAGGAGTTAATGATTAATGGTGTTAGAAGGAGATCTTGATAGAGGCAAGTGGGGGAAAAGAATATTCCAATTCTTACAGCTTGACCAGTGAGTTAGGAGGGGACTGTACAACAAGTACCTGAAAGGGTGACCATAGAAGAACACCTTCAAAAGAGAGCTAGCCTCAATGAGAGTTAGAAGATTGAAGGATTATGAAAGGACAAGATTTAAGATAAAAACAAATTTGTGAACTTCAAAGCAAGTCTTCCAGAGACTTAAGTTGAAGGACTGGGTAGCTTAAGAGTGTGACATTGGGTTGTAAGATTTTCAATAACTTGACTGGTAGAAGAATAAGGGCACAGGCATTGAGGAAGGACTTCAAAATCACTTGGATAAGGAGTATATCATCTTGTAGGTATTTACTAATCACTTATAAATGAGTTCAGGGAAGTTAATAACATCTCTAAGCATTTGAACTCAGGGTCAGTGTGTCTCAAAGGGGTAGGCAGCTCAGGTGGGAGGATCAATTCAAGAGAGTTGATGAAATGATATTTCTCTTCTATTCCTACAGGCAGGCAAAGCTAAGAGACAAGTAGGATGAAAAAGATGAAATTAAATTTATTTAATGCCCTGTATATAGGAAATTGCCACCATAGAATACTAACATACTCTGTTCTATCTAAGAACAAATCAGCATTCTAGAGGACCAGAAATTTCTCTGTCTCTGTCTCTGTCTCTGTCTCTGTCTCTGTCTCTGTCTCTGTCTCTGTCTCTCTCTGTCTCTCTCTCTCTCTCTCTCTCTCTCTGTCTCTCTCTCTCTCTCTGTCTCTCTCTCTCTCTTGGCAGGAAAAAGGCCATTCTAGAGAACAGGCATTTCTCTGATTGCCTATTAGTGGGAAAAGAATATAAAATGATACCAGGAGATGCCAGTCCAAGAGATGAAATATAATGGAAAAGAATTTCTCCAATCATTTGCAAAAAAAGAAGTGACTGAGATTTAAGATACATGACATTGATTGTTTTCCTAATGCTCAAATTAAATTCACCTTGGTTCTAAGGAATTCTTTCTTGTATGAAATATTTTGTCTATTTGACAGAACTTTATTTTAAACTTTAAAATTGATATACACCAGTGATATTAGTCCATACATTTATGTATGTATATATATATATATATGTATATATATGCATTTATTTATTTAATTTTTGCCCTGTCCTTCCCTGGTTTAAATATTAGTATCTTACAGGTTTTCATTATTAAAACTAATTGTTCTTTAAAAATTTGAAATTAAAAGAATTCTCCTGGGTTTCTATCAAGACCAGGGCTTCCCCTCTTCCCCAAATACATTCTTTGCTTGGTCTTTCCAGTAAGTTCTATTTTTTTTTCCCTGAAATTAGATTATATAACAAATTGCAGATCTTTCTTTGGTCAAGAGTCAACAAATATTTATTAAGTACCTATTTTGTGTCAGTTACTGTGTATATTACTGGAGATACACAAAAAGAAGTCTATGCCGCCCCCCCCCAAAAAGATTGCAATGTAAGGGAAAAATAAACACACAAAAGAAAGGTGAAAATGTGTAGGAAGATGTTTCCAGGATAGGAAGCATGGTTAAAAAGTTGAAGAAATTCAAAATAAATACAGCCAAAGAAGTTAAGGTAGTCTAAAATTACTGTAATTAGGTGAGAAATGAGATCTTCTATTAGTTTGGATATGTTTTTAAAGGTATTTTCTTATTATTTTTGTGCTCTCCATTTTGTTAGCTTATAACTAATTAGTAGGTTCTGATCAGTGCTTTTTAAAAAAGTATTTCTGATTTTGTTGTGATTTTACCTTGACTATTTGCTGTTTTGTTAAATGGAAGAGCCAAGATGTGTCTCTTATATTTAGAGGAATATGGAAATATGAAATATGGAAATCAAGGCCAACCTTTTGCATAGAAGTACATAACGACCTATAAGTAACACATTTTGTAAACTCTTCATGGAATTAAATCACTTGTGTTATCATAATATCAAGTCATATCCTGATCCTGTATAAGTTCCTTTTCTTGGGAGAAAGTACAAGGGAGAAAAATTAATAAGTACATATTATTTATTAGGCACTATGCAAGTTCCTTTACAAATATTATTTTATTTGGAAGTAATTTATTCCCTTCAAAAGTTGCTTTCATTTCAGTACTGATCCCTGCTTCTGATGTGAACACTACCATCTTTTTCTCCCTAACTTAAGAACCCATCCTTTGTTTTTATAGTTATAAATCAACGTGTCTACCTCCTATTTAGTCTGATCCTCTGAAATTTATCTCATCTCCTGATATAGTTGATATTCTGGACGATTTCTAACACAGGACATTCTGGCAGTTTTGGGTAAAGATTGTCATATAATGAGACACTCATAAAATACATATTTAATGAAATATTAAGTCAAATCCATAGCCCCCCCACCCCCATTGCTGTAGCTGTGATTTTTGTAGCCATTCCAGGCTCTTTGCATGTCCCAAAAGTCTCTGGATTTCCTCCTCTCACACAAACCTAAGTCTTTCTTACTCTTAAGTCAGTGATTTTATTCAATTTATCAGACTGCTTGCCCTGACTGAGAGAATGTAAGTCCATAATAGCTTGTACTTTCAATTTTTATCTTTGAATCCCATTTAGTTTGGTGCATATATTAGAGTAGCTCTCTTTGGTGTAGTAAAGAACTGGACTAACTAAGAAGTCATATATGATTAGGATGATATACTACTGCACTATAAGAAGTAACAAGAAGGCTCATTAAAAATAAAACATGGAGATACCTACATAAAATTACAAATAGTTAATTGAGCAGAATCAAGAGAACATTATATAAAGCAACAGAAATATGGTTTGAAGAATGATTTGTGTGTGTCTACCTGCAAAGAAATACCTGATGAATAGAATCAAGAAAGATATATATATATATATATATTTTATATATGCATATATCATTTTTGTCAAATGAAGCCTTCTCCTCTTTGGGGAGGGGAGGAAGGGAGGAAGATATTAGGATTTTAATGTAACAAACAAACAAATTTAAATATGAATAAATTCTTCATGATTTATTTTTTCTTTACCACATTCTGACTTATGTTGTTATCTATATGTGTATGGACCTTTGTCTACCTTAGCAGACAAGTTTCCTGAGGAAAATGACCATATCTTATTACTCTTTTCATCATGAATAGAACTTAGGGCAGGTCCTCATACTTAATAGTTCCTCAATACATATTTGTTGAATTAAATTGAATTGAAATTGGGAGAAGGGAATAAAAAAATGCTGAAAACCAGATGGAAATGCTCAAGAGGAAATCTCAAATTAGAATTTCCAACATTCTTTTCCATATGGATTATGTGTCTCAACTGATATGCCACAATCTAACTTTTAAAAAATCTACTAAATCCAATAAAGTTATATGCAAGAAATGTGAAACAACTTCTTTAGTACATGTGTGATTATTTGAATGGCTTTGTTTTTCCAGTCTCTCTTTCCTTAACTTTCTTAAAAGAGGAAGGGAATAGTCATGGGACATAAAGTGTTAATAAAAAGAAGCTTCCCAAGAATGTTGCAAAATTGGTTGTTTTCCTCTTCACACATGATAGAACTGCCATTAACAGTGTGACAGGAGCTCTGTTTTGTCTTAGGAAACACAGCGTACTTGTGAACCGACCACTTTCATATTGATAATTACATCAAGTTGGACTGATATCTTTCTGAGCATGTGAGCCAGAGGGTTCAGTCTCAGATTCCTATTTCTCAGGACTAAGAAATTGAATGTATGCCAGAACATGCATATGAATACTATTCTGCCTCTTCTTTTTGCAATGTAAAAATCATGGTAAAACTTGACTCTGAGCTTTTAACTTTTCAAAAGACTTTCAGATGTATGCTGTCATTTAAGTCACACATTATAGTACTTGTAATGCTACCAATATTTTACAAACAGAAGAAACAAACACAGAGAGCCTAAAAGTCTTTCCCAAAGCTTCAAAGCAAATTGAATTTCTATCTAGGCTTATAACATGAATATTCTGAATAATAGCCCAGGAACAGTTCCAAAAGATTCTCTATAATCAACAAAATAGGTAAATTCTCAGAATGAATGAAACTGGAAAGTCTTATCACTGAAATTACCTTATATTTTGCAGAGAATAATATAAGTTAATATGTTGCCAGTGTCTCGGTCATTTATGGTTTAGCATCAACAAAGAACATGGTACCTATAGAGGTGCTTCCAGAAAAATAATGGTTCATTCTCTCTTTCATCTGGTTCTCCTAGTCCACTCAGCATTTTTAAGGACACATTATTTAACTTCATACATGTCACATCTTAGAATCTTAAAGTTAAATGTGACATCTGAGGTGATCTGCTCTGACCCATTCTTGAAACAGGAATATATTCTCCAATATCCTTAATATGGGACCTGCCAGAAGAAGAAAGTCACTATTTCTCTGAAGAGGTCCATTTCACTTTTGGATATATTGAGCTGGAATCTTTTTCTCTGACATAGCTGCCCTCTGGGACCATGTAGGAGAAATGCAGACTTTCAAAATTTTGAATTGTGTAATCATGTTTCTCATGAGTCTTCTCTTCTCCAGGATAATCACATGTAAACCTTAAAATTTCTTAGACTTATGAATGTTGGAAAATTCCCCAATGGGAAATTTCATACTTGAAATTATTTCCTACTGATAGTAAGAACTCTATTGGAATATGAAACTCCTTTGCATGGGAGGATCCTTCTCCTCCCTACTTAAGAATACTTTAGGACAGAAACCTTTTGCTAAACAGTGGAAAGGGCTTTGACCTATGCTTAAGCATAGAACAGGAAGTTCTTTGAGTCATGATTGATTTTAGAATTGATACAATAGAGATACTTGGAATGACAGAACCAGGTCTTGGAAACTACAATCTCCACCCTACTCAGAGTAACAGGATTTAGGAAGGACTGCAGCAAAGATCAAGATTTAATTATTTGAGAATATGACCTTCTACAGACATGTGCAAAGGGAACAGACCTCTTGGCGGTCCTGGGTTAAGCTAGAGCCACCATTGGCACAGGGGAGACATGGACAGTGATTGGTAGATGTGAGAACTGAGGGCAGGGGACTTAGATGGTTTGCTTAAAGATAGTGGGAGTTTGATGCTCTGGAGGAGGTCTGAGAAGAGAGAGGTCCTGGAGGGAGAGCTCCTGGAGAGGTCTTGAAGGAGGTTGTGGAAGGAGAACTCAGGAGGAGTCAGGAGGAGAATTGTCTGAAAACATTTCTTGAAAGGAGGCTCTCTTGAAGGTGGAGCCTGAGGTTGGCATGAGAAGCCTTACCTAGAGAGATCTTGGGTGAGTGATATAACCAACTGACTGATTTATCTCTTAGGACTGAGGTCTAGGCCTTATTGGCTTGAGGCCCTTCATTCTTATTCCTTTCTTACTTTCCCTCTTTTACTATTGATTAATCAGTTTATTATAAATTAAATTTCTCTATAAAACCCAGTTGGCTTGGGCATATTCATAAATTGGGAATATATTCCCTGGTGACCATTTTATATTTATATAAAACCAAGACACAGTAGAAAACATATTTCAGAGGTCATAATTCTTATATATTTCCCTTGCTCCAAAACATTTTAATTATCACAGTTTATGGCTCCCACTCTCTTATCTACAACTATTTAACCCTCAAAACTAATTTAAATCTAACACACACACAAACTTACTTCAATGAAGCCTCTTATGACATATATTCTACACATTGTTTATAGTTCTCTGAACAATGCTCCAATGTTTTTCCTAAAGTTCCAAGAAATGAACTTTCAATTTCAGATTTAGCATAATGAGTGCAAGATACGACAGAATCATCAACTCTTTTATTCTAGATATTATATTGGCACAAGATCAAATCACTTATTTTTGGAAAATTTTATTTAATTAGTTAATTTAGAATATTTTTCCATGGCTACAAGATTTATGTTCTTTCCCTCCTCACCTTCCAGCCCCCTCCCATAATCAATGCGCAATTCCACTAGGTTTTACATGTGTCATTGAGCAAGACCTACTTCCATGTTATTGATATTTGCACTAGGGTGATAATTTAGAGTCTACATCCCCTTTGTGACAGAGACTGGCACTAAAGAAAAGTGCCAGGCTGAAGAGTGTGTGGAACTGATCACTCAATGGGGTAGGGGCCCCAGAAGATTGGATTCTGGAGGAGGAGAAGATTCTGGCTGGTAGAAGAGTTGGTCTCTCAGTCAGTAGAAGCCAAAGAGAGAAGGTTGAATAAGACTTTCTCCTGATGGTTACCCACTTTTCCCCCTTGTGGCTGGAAATCCTTTCCCCCAACATTTCCCAATTGAAAAAGACTATTGAATTTGAATCTCTGTCAGACTTTACCTCAGTTCCTGTTGCCCTGGGTCTAATCTGTGGCCAAAGGACCAAACCCAGGGTCAGCCAACCTGACTTTCTATCAGGGGGCTCAGGCTTAAAAAGCCTGAGTTCCCCCAAAACTCGAGGAGGGGGGAAAAAGGGTTTTATATAGAGACAGTAGAGACAGGACCCCCTTTTTCCATTTTACTTTCCCATTCTTTTCCCTGTCAGTTATTACTTATTATCCTGAGTGAATTAATTTGGCATTAAATAGTTATCTTTCCCCTAAGCTGTGAATCAACTATGAGTGAACAGATTAAGGGGAGACCCTTTGGTCTCGAGTAGTAGAGGGGGGACAAGAGGGATAAGAGCAAATCTGGGAGAGCAGCCATAGCAAAGGATGGAAGCCAGAAGAGGGAAAATCTTCAAACACCCTCTCCTCTCTCTGATCCAGCCCAAATATAAACTGTCTTCCCTGAATCCTGCTTTGAGAAAGGAGGTCTCCTCTTTTTCTCTCTATTCTGAAAAACTGTACCCCTTGACTTCAACTAACTCCTCTACCATCTAGAATCTCTTCCTCCTCCAGAATCCAATCTCCTGGGGCCCCTCCCCCATTGAGGTGATCAGTTCCACACACTGTTCAGCCTGGCATTTTCCCTTAGTGCCAGCCTCTGTTACACCAATCATATCCCCAGTGACCCATGTGATTAAGCAATTGTTTTTCTTCTGTGTTTCTACTCCCACAGTTCTTCCTCTGTATGTGGATAGCGTTCTTTCTCATAAGTCCCTCAGAATTGTCCTGGATCATTGCATTGCTACTACTAGAGAAGTCCATTACATTCAGTTGTACTATGGTGTATCAGTCTCTGTGTATAAAGTTCTCCTGGTTTTGCTCCTTTCACTCTTCATGAATTCCTGGAGGTCATTCCAGATCACATGGAATTTCTCCAGTTCATTATGTAAAATTTATTGGGAGAGATGGAGGATATGAAGAACAGGGGATATGGAAGGTTTGTAGCAGGGAATGGAGGAGTTGAGGAGAGAGAGGGAATATTGCTCAGTGAGGCAAAGGAGAGAGAGCACAATAGTATTCCATCACCAACAGATACCACAATTTGTTCAGCCATTCCCCAATTGGAGGGCATACCCTTATTTTCTAGTTTTTTGTCACCACAAAGAATGTGGCTATGAATATTCTTGTACAAGAATATTATTTCCTTTTTTCCTTATTATCTCTTTGGGGTACAAACCAAGCAGTGCTATGGCTGGATGGAAGGGTAGACAGTCTTTTAGCACCCTTTGGGCATAGTTCCAAATGCCCTCCAGAATGGTTGGATCAATTCACAACTCCACCAGCAATGCATTAATGTCCCAATTTTGCCACGCCCCCTCCAGCATTCATTACTTTCCTTTGCTATCATGATAGCCAATCTGCTAGGTGTGAGGTACAAATTACTCTTTTTCATTAGTCATGGATAATGATGGGATAATTTAGAGGAATAAGTACTAGATGTAGGAGTCCCCAAACATGCATTTGATTCCCAATTGTACTATTTAATACCTGTGGCAACTCTGGCAGGTCACTTAACTTCTTTGGACTTCTTTTAATTCTTCTTTAAAATAACAGAATGGAAATAGATAACTCTGGACCTGTGGGACATAAAAACAATCTTAATCATCCCCTCCCTGAAATACACAAAAACATTTATTTCTTGCCTCATCACTCACACCTTCAGGCTAATACAAGTACCATGCAGGCTTTCATTGAGTGTTCCTATCAATGTGTTTATATGAATCACTTCCCCACCCCAAGTGGCAGAAAATTAGGATCAACCAGCTTTTTCCATATTATGTGCTGCTGCTGAACACCACTTTTCATAGCCTAGATTTTTTTCTCATAGTCTGATGAGTTATTTAACTTTCCAAAAGCAGTAATAAACCAAATAAGACACCCAAGAAAATTCAGGAATTTATGTCCAGTTCTGAAATGACATGTATTTGATGAGTAATGGGGGTGGTTCACCCACGAGTAGACATTCTGGGCATGTAAGATGCCTGTTTGTGCCAAGGATTAATGACTCATACTCTGAAAATATGACTTTTTTTTTTATCCACAGAGAACACAATTCCTCAAATGGATTGGAGATTAAGGGATAACTAGGTAGAGGCTGACATATAATGGATTATAATCAAGTAGAGCTTTGAATCAGCCTAAGGTAGGTCCAGACTATCTATAACCTCATTAATAGAGGTATCATTACACATGATAGAGTAGACTGAAATAATAGTTGTCTCCAAAAGGATTTCACAAATGTACCTTTATACAAGGGAAATCACCACTGACTCCTTTTCTAAACAGCTAATTCAGGTGATTTGCAAAGTCAGTTCCTTTAGTGTGAATGTGTCCTTGTTAGATTGCAGCTTTTTTAAAACCATCTGTATAAATTCTCAAATGATAAGTTGAGATTTATAAGACTGAATACAATAATTCAAGTTTTTTCTTTAAGGGTACAAATTGGATGCCTGAAGTCTGTACTACTTCAAACTTGGCTTAGAGATTCTGACTCACATGAAGATCCACTTCCTGAGAGGGAGCCAGGAGAATGGAAACTACTGCAATTATTGAGGAGAAAGAATCATGATTTGCTTGGAAAATTATTAAGCAGTTAGAAAAAAGGGAGAATGAAGTGATCTCAATCCAGCAGTAGATTATGATTCAATTAACACTGATAATTTTTTAAAGCAAGATGCCCAGAGAAAATGAAAGTTCCCTTAAAATATTTCAAATTTTCTTCACCAACAATATAATGGGAATAATAATTGTAATACATGTTATATATTATTGTTCATCAAATGCAGAAAAAAGACTAAATGCTTCAAATAGCCACATTCATATCTACCATACTCATTGACTTTCAAAATATAATATTTATAGATGTTGTTATGAGTATGTGTGGATTTAACATGTCTATGTTTGAAGAAATAATCTCAAAAAACATAAAGATTGAACCTGGAAAAAAAACTTGTGTCCATATGTGTGTGTGTGTGTGTTCAGGGGAGAAACAATTGATTTCTTAATGGACCATCTAAGAATTTTGACAGTTGTATTTTATTTCCAAGAAAATTATAACATCCAAGAAGAAAAGGGCCAAATAACTTAACACAATGCAACTGTTTCTTCGACATGAAAAATTTTTTCCATAAAATGAACTATATTAACAGGTTTATATATGTTAATTAATATGTAGATCCAGTCCTGACAGGGACTTGTTCTATCTATCAGTCTTTCTTTTATGGTAAGATCTCATACATCAACACTGATATAAAGACAAATTAAAAGAGGCAGAGTCAAGATAGTGGCTTAGAAGCAGCAAAAGTTCAGACCTCTGAAAACCCTTCCTTACCAATCACAAACTGAATGCTCCTGGAAACTGAAATTCAAACTTAAGAACAGGACAGAGACGGGGAACCCTCCTTCTGGACTCAAATCAAAAGGTATGCCCCCCCACAAAACCAGAATCTGAGAACGCTCGGGTCTAAGGGGAAGGCAGAGGGAAGGACCCCCCTTACCCCCAACCCAGAGGGCTGAGCCCCCAGTGGCAGTGGGAACTCTGGGCGGGAAAAGGTGCTGGTTTGGAGGGTCTACCTTGTGAGCAGTGGGGTGCCGGGCTCAGAGCTTCCAGCGTGGAGAGTGGGGAAGAAGCCAGGGAGAGACCATGTCTGTGGCTGGGTCCTTCAATCTGGCTGCAGTCTCACAGGTGCCTCAGGGCACATCCAGACCAATCCAGTTGAACCTAATACCATCAGGACTCCTCAGAGCTCATGGAGGCTGGGACCCCTCCACCCCCTAGAGTGCAAGGCCTCCATCAAGGACAGGAGCCTCAGGGTGGGCAAAGGTACTGGGGAACCTTGTGGACAGTGGAGAAGCAGCTGGAGAAAACTGGAGAGAGCCTGGGCAGCACAGCCTTCCAGGAGTCTTCCACCTCAGAGCACATACAGCCCAACAAAGTTGAACTTAATCCAATCAAAAGCCTCCAGAGGACAGGAAAGCTAACATTCCTCTCCTAGAGACTGTACCAAGAGATCTGACAAAGTTCCAAGAGGGGAGACTGACAGCCCCAAAACCAAAAAAAAAAAATGAGAGGAGCAAGAGCACAACAAATATGGGGAGCAAAGAAGGGGTAAACTCGAGCAAAGAATAGAAAAAGAAGAAAGAAATTACAATAGACAGCTTCTGCACAGGTAATGAGCAAAGAGCAAACAAATCAGAGGGGGAGGGACCAGCAAAGGAAAAATCAGAAATACCAGCGAATTGGAAATAGGCTTTGGAAGAACTCAAAATGCAATTCAAAATGCAATTAAGAGAGGCTGAAGATAATTGGGAAAAGAACTTAAAAACTAAGATAAGATATCTGGAAACAGAGGCACTTGAACTAAAACAAGAAAATAGTGTCTTGAAAGTCAAAATCAACCAGCTGGAAATGAGGCAAAGGAGATGAAAGATGAGGCAAAGCAGATAAAAGATGAGGTGAAGAAGATGAAAGATGAGAAAAAAGGAGATGAAAGACGAGGTAAAGAGGATGAAAGATGACCTCCAAAGAAAATCCGACCAAAAGGAAAAGGATGACCAAAAAGCTAAGGATGAAATCCAGTCTTTAAGAACCAGAATACAACAACTAGAATCAAGTGACCTCACAAGGCAGCAGGACACTATTAAACAAAACCAAAAGAATGAAAAAATTGAGGAAAATATGAAGCTTTCATTAAAAAAACAGAGGATTTAGAAAATTGTTCAAGGAGAGACAATTTCAGAATTATTGATCTACCAGAAGACCATGACAAAAGAAAAAGCCTGGACATTATATTACAGGAAATTATTCATGAAAACTGCACCTATATCCTAGAACAAGAGAGAAAAGTGGAGATTGAAAGAATCCACAGATCACCTCCTATACTTAATCCCCAACTGACAACACCCAGGAATGTTATAGCCAAATTCAAGAACTAGCAGATCAAAGAAAAAATATTACAAGCTGCCAAGAAGAAGTCATTCAGATACTAAGGAACCACAGTGAGGATAACTCAGGATCTGGCTGTATCCACACTGAAAAAAAGAAAGGCATGGAATATGATATTCTGGAAAGCAAGGGACCTAGATCTACAACCAAGAATCAACTACCCAGCAAAATTGACTATATTCTTAAAAGGGAAAGTATGGTCATTCAACAAAATAGAAGAATTTCAAGAACTCGTAAAGGCCAGACATGAACAGAAAATTTGATGTCCAAGCACAGAACTCAAGAGAATCTTCAAAAGGTAATTAAAAAGAGGGAAAAAAGAAAAACAAAACAAAACAAAAAAACAAATTTTTTAAGAGACTCAATAAATTAAAATGATATGTATCCCTATAAAAAAAGAGGTCATTGGTAACTCTTAAAAACTGTTGTTATTACCTGGGCAGCAAAAAGAAGTACACTTAGAGGGAACAGTGACAAATTGTATAGGATGAAAGAACAAGACATAAATAGGTATATAGATATATGCATGCACAAATACATACACATGAGTATGCATATATACATACATATATATAACTAGAACTTAAAAATAGGTTAACATTAAAAGAAATGGGAAGAGAAACAAATGGGGGTAAATTTATGTGTCACAAAGAAGCTCATGGTGGTAGGGGGAAGAAAATCAATACACTGAAAGGGTAAAGAGGTCAGAGACAGGAAATACTCAACTTTTAAGTGCTTTGAAATTGACTCAAAGAAGGAAAAACAATCCAATCCATTGGGGGCAGAGAAAAGATTTGTGCCCTACACGGAAGTCGAAGGGTAACAAATGGTCTGGTGGGGAGGGAAGCAGTATAAGCGAGGGAGGGGTCAGGGAGTTAATTTTAGAAAGACTACAGGGAAAATAAGGGGGGAATTAGAAGGGAGAGGGTAGAAAGGGAAGTAAAATAAGGGTGGTACAAGGGGGACTGTTTAAAAGCAAACATTGGTGTAGAAGGAAATAGTGAAAGAAGAAAAGTCAGGAAAAGGAGCAGAAATCAAAATGCTGGGAAATACACAGCTAGTAATCATAACTCTGAATGTGAAAGGAATAAACTCACCCATAAAACGAAAGCAAATAGCAGAGTGGATTAGAATCCAAAACCCTACCATATGCTGTCTACAAGAAATACATATAAGAAAGGTAGATACACATAGGGTGAAAGTAAGAGGATGGAATCAAATCTATTGGGCATCAACTGACAAAAAGAAGTCAGGAGTCGCAATCGTGATATCCGACAAATCCAAAGTAAAAATAAATCTAGTTAAAAGAGATAGGGAAGTTAATTACATCCTGATAAAAGGCAGTATAGGCAGTGAGGAAATATCTGTACTCAACCTGTATGCACCAAATGGCATAGCATCCAAATTTCTAAAGGAGAAACTAGAGGAACTCAAGGACGAAATAGATAGAAAAATTATACTAGTGGGAGACATGAACCTTCCTCTATCCAAACTAGATAAATCAAATCAAAAAATGAATAAGAAATAGTTAAGAGAAGTGAATGAAATCTAAAAAAAATTAGAGTTAGTAGACATGTGGAGAAAAATAAATAGGGACAAAAGAATATACCTTCATTTCTGCAGCCCATGGTACATTCACAAAAATTTACCATGTATTAGGGCATAAAAACACTGCCAAAAGGTGCAAAAGAGCAGAAATAATAAATGCAACTTTCTTAGATCATAATTCAATGAAAATAATAATTAGTAAGGGAACATGGAGAGGTAAATTCAAAATTAATTGGAAATTAAACAATATGATTCTCCAAAACCAGTTAGTTAAAGAACAAATCATAGAAACAATTACTAACTTCATTGAAGAAAATGACCATGATGAGAAATCCTTCCAAAACTTGTGGGATGCAGCCAAAGCACTACTCAGGGGTATATTTATATCCTTGAGTTCATATATTAACAAATGAAGAAGGGCAGAGGTCAATGAATTGGGCATGCACATTAAAAAATTAGAAAGCGAACAAATTAAAAATCCTCAGATGAAGACTAAATTAAAGATCCTAAAACTCAAAGGAGAAATTAATAAAATTAAAAATCAAAGAACTATTGATTTAATAAATAAGATCAGAAGGTGGTACTTTGAAAAAACAAATAAAATTGACAAAGTACTAGTCAGTCTAATTAAAAAAAGAAAAGAAAAACACCAAATTGACAGTATCCAAGATGAAAAGGGAGACTTCACCTCTAATGAAGAGGAAGTCAAGGCAATCATTAAAAATTACTATGCCCAAGTATATGGCAAAAAACATGGTAATCTAAGTGATATGTATGAATACCTACAAAAATATAAATTGCCTAGACTAAAAGAAGAAGAAATAAAGCCATCAAAGAACTCCCTAAGAAAAAATCCCCAGGTCCAGATGGATTCACAAATGAATTCTATCAAACATTCAAAGAACAACTAATCCCAATATTAAACAAACTATTTGACAGAATAAGCCAAGAAGGAATTCTACCAAATTCATTTTATGACACAAACATGGTACTGATCCCAAAGGCAGGCAGGTCAAAAACAGCAAAAGAAAGTTATAGACCAAACTCCCTAATGAATATAGATGCAAAAATCTTAAATAGGCTATTAGCAAAGAGATTCCAGCAAGTCATCACAAGGGTCATCCACTATGACCAGGTAGGATTCATACCAGCAATGCAAGGATGGTTCAATATTAGGAAAACCATCCACATAATTGACCATAATAACAAGCAAACTGACAAAAATCACATGATTATCTCAATAGATGCAGAAAAAGCCTTTGATAAAATACAACACCCATTCCTATTGAAAACACTAGAAAGTTAGGAATAGAAATGCCTTTCCTAAAAATAATAAACAGTATATCTCTAAAACCATCAGCAACCATCATCTGCAATGGGGATAAACTAGAAGCCTTCCCAATAAGATCAGGAGTAAAACAAGGATGCCCATTATCACCTCTATTATTTAACATTGTACTAGAAACACTAGCAGTAGCAATTAGAGAAGAAAAAGAAGTTGAAGGTATTAAAATTGGCAATGATGAGACCAAGCTATCACTCTTTGCGGATGATATGATGGTTTACTTAAGGAATCCTAGAGAATCAACCAAAAAGCTAATTGAAATAATCAGCAACTTTAGCAAAGTTGCAGGATATAAAATAAACCCGCATAAGTCATCAGCATTTCTATATATCTCTAACCCATTTCAGCAGCAAGAATTAGAAAGAGAAATTCCATTTAAAATCCCCCTAGACAAAATAAAATACTTAGGAATCTATCTCCTGAGACAAACACAGGATCTATATGAACACAAATATAAAACACTTTCCACACAGTTAAAACCAGATCTGAACAATTGGAAAAACATTTATTACTCATGGGTGGAATGACCTAACATAATAAAAATGACAATCCTACGCAAATCAATTACTTATTTAGTGACATACCCATTGAACTACCAAAAAAGTTCTTTACTGAATTAGAAAAAAAAAAAACATAACTAAGTTCATTTGGAAAAACAAAAGACCAAGGATATCCAGGGAAATCATGAAAAAAATGCAAAGGAAGGAGGACTTACAGTCCCAGATCTCAAACTATACTATAAAGCAGTGTTTATTAAAACCATTTGGTACTGGCTAAGAGACAGAAACTAGGATCAGTGGAATAGACTTGGCATAAATGATCTCAGCAAGACAGTTTATGACAAACCCAAAGACCCCAGCTTTTGGGACAAAAATTCATTATTTGATAAAACCTGCTGGGAAAATTGGAAAACAGTGTGGGAGAGAATAGATTTGGATCAACACCTCACACCCTTCACCAAGATAAATTCAGAATGGGTGAATGACTTGAACATAAAGAAGGAAACTATAAGTAAATTAGGTGAACACAGAATAGTATAAATGTCAGACCTTTGGGAAGGGAAAGATTTTAAAACCAAGCAAGACTTAGAAAGAGTCACAAAATGTAAAATCAATAATTTTGACTACATCAAAATAAAAAGCTTTTGTACAAACAAAACCAATGTAACTAAAATCAGAATGGAAACAACAAATTGGAAAACAATCTTCATAAAAACCTCTGACAAAGGTTTAATTACTCAAATTTACAAAGAACTAAATCAATTGTACAAAAAATCAAGCCATTCTCCAATTGATAAATGGACAAGGGACATGAACAGGCAGTGTTCAGTCAAAGAAATCAAAACTATTAATAAACACATGAAAAAGTGCTCTACATCTCTTATAATCAGAGAGATGCAAATCAAAACAACTCTGAGGTATCACCTCACACCTAGCAGATTGGCTAACATAACAGCAAAGGAAAGTAATGAATGCTGGAGGGGATGTGGCAAAGTGGGGACACTAATTCACTGCTGGTGGAGTTGTGAACTGATCCAACCATTCTGGAGGGCAATTTGGAACTATGCCCAAAGGGCGATAAAAGACTGTCTGCCCTTTGATCCAGCCATAGTACTGCTGGGTTTGTACCCCAAAGAGATAATAAGGAAAAAGACTTGTACAAGAATATTCATAGCTGCACTCTTTGTGGTGGCCAAAAATTGGAAAATGAGGGGATGCCCTTTAATTGGGGAATGACTGAACAAATTGTGGTATATGTTGGTGATGGAATACTATTGTGCTAAAAGGAATAATAAAGTAGAGGAATTCCATGGAGACTGGAACAACCTCCAGGAAGTGATGCAGAGTGAAAGGAGTAGAACCAGGAGATCATTGTATACGGAGATTGATACATTGTGGTACAATCGAACGTAATGGAATTCAACATTAGTGTCAATACAATGTCCCTGAACAATCTGCAGGGATCTAAAAAACACTATCCACAAACAGAGGATAAACTGTGGGAGTAAAAACACCGATGAAAAGCAACTGCTTGACTACAGGGGTGGAGGGGATATGACTGAGGAGAGACTCTAAATGAACACTCTAATGCAAATACCAACAACATGGAAATGGGTTCGAATCAAGGACACATGTGATTCCCAGTGAAATCGTGTGTCGGCTGTGGGAGAGGTGGGGGTGGGAGAAAAGAAAATTATCTTTGTTTCCAATGAATAATGTTTGGAAATGACCAAATAAAATAATTTTTAAAAAAATAAAGACAAATTAAAAACACTTGTACAAACACATACACATATACGTATGTAATCCTCCCCTAAATTCTGTTTTAATACCCTATTTTTGCATGAGGATGTTACAGTGTTCTCAAAAGCTATGCCACTAGAACCAATAGAATATAAATAGGTCCTACCCAATTTGAACTATATATCAACAATCCAATTTAGCTAAATATAAAGATTCATTAATGATTGATAAAAATATTTTCATGAGCTTCACTTTTGCCCAAGTTATCTAGTCTCATAGTTGTGTTATTTCATGTTCAGTCAAGCCTGACTCTGACTGACAATATGGTCCATGGGTTTTTCTTGCCAAATATACCAGAGTGATTTGCAATTTCCTTTTCCAATGGAATAAGGTAAAGAAAGGCTAAGTGAAGGTCATACAGCTAATAAATGACTGGTCCTGGATTCCAGGTCTTCCTGATTCCAGGTCCAGTAATCTATTTACTTTGTCTCCTAGCGTCCTCAAATAGAAGTTAAGTGACTTGAACAAAGTCATACAGCCAGTAAGGGACTAAGGTCTAATTTTAAGTCAAGTATTCCTGTTTAAAGGACCATTGTTCTTATCCACTGAGCCGTCTTGCTACCTTATCCCCATAGAAGCACCCTACAATACAAAATTCTAATTAGGCATAAAAACCTAGAGTCATTACAACAAAATCCTCTTCATGTTCCGCTGATTCTCATTCTTACTTAAAATATAAAGAGAATTCCTAAAATTCTTTTGTCTCATTTTCACCTCAAGAATGTAGAAGGTTCCAATACAATGAGGGATTATAGTAATTCCAGATGAAAAGTGAATTTGTGTTCACTAGAAGGTCAGTATCTTGTAAGACCTTTATTGGGCTGATATATGATGATAATAACTTGTCTCCTAAGGCTCTCCAGTCAACATCATGGTTTATTCTCTTTCTATTCCTCCAGCCTATGAAGCATACTGATGAGACTATTTTTATAAAGCAGACACAACATAGCAATTTTCCTTCTTTCTATGGGTACAAGAAGTCTTTAGGAATTTAAGGATTTCCAAAAAATCTAACTTCTTTAATTCAAGAGAATTTTGTTCAGGAAATTGTAACAACTGCCTCTCTCCTATCTTTACGTCTAGACTTCTGTAACTTTCATCACTTGCCCATGTGGTTACTCTCTTCCCAGCTGCTACCCTCAAGTAAGAATTTGCTTCACTGCTTCTAAATGACTGGAGTCAGAAACTTCAATTTCAGGAAGTTTTTTCTTTGGCCATTCAGCTGGGAGACTACTTAAATGTTAATCCCAAGGTAGCTATTATTCTCTATGTTAGGTATAAGGTAATGTTGTGTGCACAGATAGATCAAGTGGGCAAAAAAATATGAAAAAAGAGGAAATGAGAAAAATAAACATAAATATAAATTCACACATATTGTTTCAGATTTAGATCAGAAATTGGATTTTATATGTATAAAATAGAAAGTTGAATACCAAAAAATTTGGTTATAATAAAAACATTTGAAACTTAAAGATTCACAAAAGGTTAAAATGAGGATCAATAGTGGAAGTCATTATCACCTTTAATTTTGTTTTAAAAATTAAGAAAATAATCATGATATCAGAAAAAATAAAATATATGTGATCAGAAATAAGCAAGAAAAAACTTTTTTTCTTTGCATGATTATATGCTATATATAATATAAAATTAAAATGGTTGCAGCAAATGATATAACATCTATGAATTTATAACAAAACCTAACAAAATTGCAGAGAAAATAGACAGTAAAATAATAGTTTTAGAAATGAACGAATGCTCTTTCATATCTAAACATATATAAAAAAGCAAAGTAGAGTACAAATACTGAAATGAATTTTAGATATATTAGATAATATATTAATAATAATATTATCTAATAGGGTTATTATAGATAGAGTTTTTCTGAATGGTAATTTTAAAAAGTACTTATATTTTTCTTCCACACATGTTATCTATACAAAAGTAATACCACATAATATAGAATAAAAAATCATGAACAAGTTTAGAAAGGTAGATATATTAAACTTATCCTTATTTATTACAATATAATCAAAATTATAGCCTATGATATTCAGAGGTTGTTATTCAAACTAAAATAGAGAATAAGTATTTGAATTAAATAATGAGTCAAAGAACACATAATTACAAAAGTAGTTATTTTTGTTCATGAAAATGGCATCAATAAATGATATGGCAAAATATAAAAGTATCAAACCAATCCTTAAAGGAAATTTATTATTTATGAACATATTTGTCAAGAAAAGGAAATTCAAATTAATTAATTAGAGATGCAACTTAAATTCAATTTAAAAACTCAGAACTTTAAAAATCCATCTAAAATAGTATGTTAGAAAAAATGAAGAAAATTTCTGTTTATTTTTTATTTTATTTTATTTTTTTAGTGTGGAGAGAGACCTCAAGCCTTTATTACTTCACCATATTGTGGTCTGTGAGTACACATCCCTGCTGCTGCTTCTGTTGCCATTGGATCTCTTCTTCCTGTTTTTAAAAGGAGACTGGAGATGACAGTGACTTTAAAATTTTTTTTTAATTTTAATTTTTAATTTTATACATTGTTCATTGGTTACAAAAATAATTTTATTTATTTTTTTTAATATAAAATAAATATTAAAAAAATAAATATTTTTTATTTCTCTCCCTCCCTCTCCCTCCCTCCCTTAGCCCATGCACAGTTTGACTGGGTATCCCCTGTTTTCTTGATCAGAACCTCTTTCTATGTTGTTGGTATTTGCAAAAGGGTGTTCATTTGGAGTCTATTTCCCCATTCATATCTCCTTCGACCCATGTCATTAAGCTATAGTTTTTCTTTCTTTTTTTTTTTAATATATTTTATTTGATCATTTCCAAGCATTATTCGTTAAAGACATATATCATTTTCTTTTCCTCCCCCCACCCCCCATAGCCGACGCGCAAGTCCACTGGGCATTAGATGTTTTCTTGATTTGAACCCATTGCTTTGTTGTTAGTATTTGCATTAGAGTGTTCATTTAAAGTCTATCCTCTGTCATGTCCCCTCAACCTCTGTATTCAGGCAGTTGCTTTTTCTCGGTGTTTCCACTCCCATAGTTTATCCTTTGCTTATGAATGGTGTTTTTTTTTTCTCCTGGATCCCTGAAAGTTGTTCAGGGACATTACACCGCCCCTAATGTAGAAGTCCATTACGTTCGATTATACCACAGTGTATTAGTCTCTGTGTACAATGTTCTCCTGGTTCTGCTCCTCTCGCTCTGCATCACTTCCTGGAGGTTGTTCCAGTCTCCATGGAACTTCTCCACTTTATTATTCCTTTGAGAACAATAGTATTCCATCACCAACATATACCACAGTTTGTTCAGCCATTCCCCAATTGATGGGCATCCCCTCGTTTTCCAGTTTTGGGCCACCACAAAGAGCGCAGCTATGAATATTTTTGTACAAGTCTTTGTGTCCATTATCTCTTTGGGGTACAGACCCAGCAGTGCTATGGCTGGGTCAAAGGGTAGATATTCTTTTGTCGCCCTTTGGGCATAGTTCCAAATTGCCCTCCAGAATGGTTGGATCAGTTCACAGCTCCACCAGCAATGAATTAATGTCCCTACTTTGCCACATCCCCTCCAGAATTCATTACTTTCCTTTGCTGTTATGTTAGCCAATCTGCTAGGTGTGAGGTGATACCTCAGAGTTGTTTTGATTTGCATCTCTCTGATTATAAGAGATGTAGAACACTTCTTCATGTGCTTGTTAATAGTTTTGATTTCTTTATCTGAGAACTGCCTATCCATTTCCCTTGCCCATTTATCAATTGGAGAATGGCTTGATTTTTTGTACAATTGATTTAGCTCATTATAAATATGAGTAATTAAACCTTTGTCAGAGGTTTCTATGAAGATTTTTTCGCAATTTGTTGTTTTCCTTCTGATTTTAGTTATATTGGTTTTGTTTGTACAAAAGCTTTTTAGTTTGATGTAGTCAAAATTATTTATTTTACATTTTGTGATTCTTTCTATATCTTGCTTGGTTTTAAAGCCTTTCCCCTCCCAAAGGTCTGACATGTATACTATTCTGTGTTTACCCAATTTACTTATGGTTTCCTTCTTTATGTTTAAGTCACTCACCCATTTTGAATTTATCTTGGTGTAGGGTGTGAGGTGTTGATCTATTCCTAGTCTCTCCCACACTGTCTTCCAATTTTCCCAGCAGTTTTTATCGAATAGTGGATTTTTGTCCCAAAAGCTGGGATCTTTGGGTTTATCGTATACTGTCTTGCTGAGGTCGTTTTCCCCCAGTCTATTCCACTGATCTTCCTTTCTGTTTCTTAGCCAGTACCAAATTGTTTTGATGACTGCTGCTTTGTAATATAGTTTGAGGTCTGGGACTGCAAGGCCCCCATCATATGTGTTTTTTTTCATTATTTCCCTGGATATCCTTGATCTTTGTTCTTCCAAATGAACTTTGTTATGGTTTTTTCTAAATCAGTGAAGAAGTATTTTGGTAGTTCAATGGGTATGGCACTAAATAGATAAATAAGTTTGGGTAGGATGGTCATTTTTATTATATTGGCTCGTCCTATCCATGAGCAGTTAATGTTTTTCCAATTGTTCAAGTCTAGTTTTAGTTGTGTGGCGAGTGTTTTGTAGTTGTGTTCATATAGTTCCTGTGTTTGTCTTGCGAGATAGATTCCTAGGTATTTTATTTTGTCTAAGGTGATTTTGAATGGGATTTCTCTTTCTAGTTCTTGCTGCTGAGCTGTGTTGGAGATATATAGAAAAGCTGATGATTTATGTGGGTTTATTTTGTATCCTGCAACTTTGCTAAAGTTGTTGATTATTTCAATTAGCTTTTTGGTTGAATCTCTAGGATTCTTTAAGTAGACCATCATGTCATCCGCAAAGAGTGATAACTTGGTCTCCTCCTTGCCTATTCTGATGCCTTTAATTTCTTTATCTTCTCTAATTGCTACTGCTAGTGTTTCTAGTACAATGTCAAATAGTAGAGGTGATAATGGGCATCCTTGTTTCACTCCTGATCTTATTGGGAATGCATCTAGTTTATCCCCATTGCAGATGATATTAGCTGATGGTTTTAGATATATACTGTTTTTTTATTTTTAGGAATGACCCTTCTATTCCTATGCTTTCTAGTGTTTTTAATAGGAATGGGTGTTGTATTTTATCAAAGGCTTTTTCTGCATCTATTGAGATAATCATGTGGTTCTTGCTAGTTTGCTTGTTGATGTGGTCAATTATGTGGATGGTTTTCCTAATGTTGAACCAGCCCTGCATCCCTGGTATGAATCCTACTTGATCATGGTGAATGATCCTTCTGATCACTTGCTGGAGTCTTTTTGCTAGTATCCTATTTAAAATTTTTGCATCTATATTCATTAGGGAGATTGGTCTATAGTTTTCTTTCTCTGTTTTTGACCTGCCTGGTTTTGGAATCAGTACCATGTTTGTGTCGTAAAAGGAGTTTGGTAGAACTCCCTCTTTGCTTATTATGTCAAATAGTTTGTATAGTATTGGGGTTAACTGTTCTCTGAATGTTTGATAGAATTCACAGGTGAATCCATCAGGCCCTGGGGATTTTTTCTTAGGAAGTTCTTTGATGGCTTGATGGATTTCAATTTCTGATATGGGATTATTTAAGAATTCTATTTCCTCTTCTGTTAGTCTAGGCAGTTTGTATTTTTGTATATATTCATCCATTTCTCCTAAATTGGTGTATTTATTGCCATATAATTGGGCAAAGTAATTTCTAATGATTGCCTTAATTTCCTCCTCATTGGAGGTGCTGTCCCCCTTTTCATCTTTAATGCTGTGAATTTGCTTTTCTTCCTTCCTTTTTTTAATTAGATTGACCAGTACTTTGTCTATTTTGTTTGTTTTTTCAAAGTACCAGCTTCTTGTCTTATTTATTAAATCAATAGTTCTATCACTTTCGATTTTATTAATTTCTCCCTTAATTTTTAGGATTTCTAATTTGGTTTTCTGCTGGGGGTTTTTAATTTGATCGCTTTCGAGTTTTTTCAATTGCATTTCCAATTGATTGATCTCTGCTCTCCCTTGTTTGTTAATATGAGCTTTCAGGGATATGAATTTGCCTCTGATTACCGCTTTGGCTGCATCCCAAAAGGTTTGAAAGGATGTTTCGCCATTGTCATTTTCCTTGATGAAATTATTAATTGTTTCTATGATTTCTTCTTTAGCTAAACGGTTTTGGAGTATCATATTGTTTAATTTCCAATTGGTTTTAGATTTGGTTTTCCATGTACCATTACTAATCATTATTTTTATTGCCTTGTGATCTGAGAAGGCTGCATTCATTATTTCTGCTTTTTTGCATTTGTGTGCTATGTTTCTGTGACCTAATGTATGGTCAATTTTTGTGAATGTGCCATGTGGTGCTGAGAAGAAGGTGTATTCCTTTTTATCCCTATTTATTTTTCTCCATATGTCTATTAATTCTAATTTTTCTAAGATTTCATTCACTTCTTTTACCTCTTTCTTATTTATTTTTTGATTTGATTTATCTAAATTTGATAATGGTTGGTTTACGTCTCCCACTAGTATGGTTTTATTGTCTATTTCTTCCTTCAATTCTCCTAGTTTCTCCATTAGAAATTTGGGTGCTATATTATTTGGTGCATACATGTTGATTAATGATATTTCCTCATTGTCTAGAGTCCCTTTTAACAAAATATAATTACCTTCCCTATCCCTTTTGATCAGGTCTATTTTTGCATTGGCTTTATCAGATATCATGATTACCACTCCTGCCTTCTTTCTATCAGTTGAGGCCCAGAAGGTCTTACTCCATCCTTTAATTCTGACCTTGTGGTGTCAACCCGCCTCATGTGTGTTTCTTGAAGACAACATATGGTAGGGTTTTGGATTCTAATCCATTCAGCTATTTGTCTACGTTTTATGGGTGAGTTCATCCCATTCACGTTCAAAGTTATGATTGTCATTTGTGGACTCCCTGGCATTTTGATTGCCTTCCCTAATTCTAACCTTTTCTTCTTCGGCTCTACCTTTTAGTCCAGTGATTTACTTTGAATCAGTCCCCCTTGTCCCCTCCCTTGATGTTTCCCTTTTTAGTCCCTCCCTTTTTGTTCCCTCCCCCTCCCCCCTCTCTTTCCCTCCCTTTTTGTTCTCCCTCTCCCCCTCCCCCCCTTGGTTTTCCCTTCTCCTTACCCTTGTTGGGTAAGATAGAATTCAAGATCCCAATGGATCTGGATGTTTTTCCCTCTCAGAGTTGATTTCCCTGAGATTGAGGTTTAAGTAACCCCCCCCCCTCTCTTCCTCTCCTTCTTATAGGAGTTTTCTTCCCCTCCCCTTCCCCTGTGAATCTTTGTGTGAGAACCATTATTCTATTTGGTCTTTCTTTACCCCCTATTTATACATTACATTTTCCCCACATATTAGTATACATAGGTTGATATAAATGTAGTCCTTATAGAAGAGAGTTTGAGTAAAAGAAGATAACATTTTTCCCCTTTCCTTAATATTTACCTTTTCAGGTATTCCTTGCTCTTTGATTTTCGGTATCAAACTTTCCACAGAGCTCTGGTCTTTTCTTTGCAAAAAGTTGGAAGTCTTCTATTTTGTTGAATGCCCATACTTTCCCTTGGAAGTATATAGTCAGTTTTGCTGGGTAGCTGATTCTTGGTTGGAGACCCAGCTCTCTTGCCTTTCTGAAGATCATGTTCCATGCCTTACGATCATTCAGCGTAGAACTTGCAAGGTCTTGTGTGACCCTGATTGGCATTCCTTTATATCTAAATTGTCTTTTTCTGGCTTCCTGTAGGATTTTTTCTTTTGTTTGATAGCTTTGGGATTTGGCAATTACATTCCTGGGAGTTGTCTTTTGGGGGTTTAGTGTAGAAGGTGTTCTGTGAGCTCTGTCAGTGGCTGTATTGCCCCCTTGTTCTAGAATCTCTGGGCAATTTTCTTTGATTATATCTTGTATCACCATGTCCAGTTTGGTGTTTATTTCTGGCTTTTCTGGGAGTCCAATTATTCTTAAATTTTCTCTTCTCCCCCTGTTTTCCAGATCTATCACCTTGTCGGTGAGATATTTTATGTTCTCTTCTAATTTCTTGGTGTTTTGGCTTTGCTTTATTAGTTCTTGCTTTAAAGCCTGGTTTTCTTTTACAGTTTGGTCAAACTGGTTTTGTAGATGCGTGAATTTCTTTTGCATCTTTTCCCACTTTTCCTCCCAGAGGGCTTCCATCTTTTTGGTCCTTTCTGATTCAAATTCTTCATGGGTTTGTGGAGAGTTTCTATTTCCTTTGGAAGATTTTGGAGAATTTTCTTGTATATCTTCTTCTATCTGCTCTGTATTTTGTATTTTGGCTCCATAGAATGTGTCCAGAGTCGCCCCTTTCTTCTTATTTTTCTTGGTATTTTGGGGCTTCTGTGCTTCTGTGGAGTTTGTCATCTCTGAACGTGGAGGATTGGCTTTTCTTGTCTTTGTCTGGTGATCAGAGGCTTTGGTCCTGGGCAGATGTTGGTTCTATGAGCGTTCCCTGGGTTAAACTGAATATGCCTCACTGGAACTGGAATGGAAGGGTCGGACCACGAGGCCACACTCTCCCCCTGGCTCGATTTCCGGAAGTTGCCTTCAGAATCCCTGGCCGTGAGGCTGTTTCCTTGGCCTGCGGGGGGATGGGCTGCCGCTTCCCCAAGCTCTGAGAGCACAGACTTTCACTGAGACTTGGATAGCAGGATCCAGCCCGTGAGGCTGTCTTGCCCGCCCTGAGGGTTGCTGTTGTTTTGACCAGCTCTCTGCAGCGGAGGCCCCAGGCAGTAACTTTCACCCGGACCCAGCGGCTCTTTGCAGTGGAGGCCCCAGGCAGTAACTTTCACCCGGACCAACCGGCTCTTTGACCAACCGGCTCTTTGCAGCGGAAGCCCCAGGCAGTAACTTTCACCCGGACTGGGACTTGGGTAGAAGACCCTGAGGGTTGTTGTTCCTCAGACCCTGCTCTCTGAGCCCTGCGCGGCTGCCGCTTCCGGGAGCCTTGGACTCTGCGCTCCTACCCCTGAGGTCCGAGGGATCTCGGGTTCTGGCTTTTAAGGGGAGCCGTACCTTTTGAACCGGGTCCAGGTCCAGGAGGAGGGTTCCCAGGGTCTGTGCTGTTGATCGTTTTGAATTTCGGTGCCTTAGGAGCTTCTAGTTTGAGATCGGTCGGGAAGGGTTTTCCGGAGATCTGAACTTCAGCTTTCTCTAAGCCGCCATCTTAACCGGAAGTCCTATAGTTTTTCTTTAGTGTTTTTACTCCCACAGTTTTTTATCTGGATGTGGATAGTATTTTTTCTCCTGTACCCCTCTAGGTTGTTCAGGGTCATTGTGTTGCCACCAGTGGAGGAGTCCATTACCTTTGATTGTACCATAGGGTATCAGTCTCTGTGTACAATGTTCCCCTGGTTCTGCTCCTCTCACTCTGCATCATGAGGAAATTTTTTTAAAATTTAAAACCTAGTAATAAAATAAAGAGTTTAAAAAATAAATCAGATTATAATGATAAAAACAAATTCACAAGATAGGGAAAAATTAAATAAATTGAGTACTTTTGTCCTTTTATATGGTAACAATACTGATCAGTTGAATGAAATGAATTAGTATATACAGCTTAACAAAAATAGAGAATTTGAATAATCTAATTTATGAATTAATACTCCCAAAATTAAAACCAGATTCAGTTGATTTTATGTAATTGTTGGGTGGATGTTAAATAGCTCCATTAAATGAAATTTTCTTTAATATTATATAAAATGCAGAAATAGATAACAAAAGGAACCAACTCGACATTGTTGCTATTTAACATTATATATAGTCTTTATCTAAAATTAAAATATAGTCTCAAACTAGGAAATGTTAGAAGATTTTTCAATAAAATCAAGGGTAAATTAATCATGTCTATTAGCAGCACTATCACTTGATATAGTTCTAAAAGTGTAAGCTATAATATTAGAAAAAAATTAAAAATTCATATAAAAAGGAAAAATATTGGTTTGGAATAACCAAAAGAACCCTAGAAATTTCAATGAAAAAGTAATTAAAATTAAAACACCAATAAATATGGCATACATTTTTATAAAATAATTTTCAAAAATATTTATCAGAAAGAGCTAAAAAAATAATACCACTAAGAATTATAAAATATAGAATATCAGTGAGTTCCCTTAGTAAGAAACACAAATAAATTACTTCAATATAACTTCATGTGTCTCATTACCAAAATAAAGGAAGAACTAAATAAATGAAAAGATAAATTTTCTTCATGGCTGGGCTATGATGATAATATCACTAAAAGGCAATAGTTCCTAAGTAAATATACATATCTGATGTCATATCAATCAAACTATAGTTTCAAAAAAATTAAAAAGTCTGAGGAGGAAATGTCAATAATTTCCAGTGAAATAATGATAAAAGTGGGAAGAAGGAGAATGTGTAGTACTATATTTCAAACTATAATCAAAGTCATCATCAAAATTATTTTTTATTTTGAAAAACTAGAAAAATTTACTGATATAGTAGGTACGAAAAACACTTAATCAATTTAACAAAGTATTATAATTTCATATAAACTCATGAAAAAAATTACTTGCCTATAAACTCAACATGTAATTAAATACTGCTAAGAAAACTGTAGACTGCTCTTATATCACAATATTTGAAGACCAAGATAACATCACTATGCCAGGTTATTGCTGTACAGTATATCTGACTATGGTTGATTGATGAGACCAAGGAAAGCTCAAAATGTTCTACCACAGATCAGGCAAAGTAACAATGAATATTTGGAGACATCTATACATATGAGAAATAGTAATCTGGGAGTTGTAAAATGGTGTAAGTGATATATTTTGACTTGCATATAAATTAGACTTAGGTGAGAAAGAGTTGTGAGGTTGTTGGCCTCACTCTCTTTTTCAGTATCTTCAAAGTCCTGTAGCAGGACAAAAGTTAAGATGCCTGGCAATGGCTCAAGATGCAATCTATGACCTTTATGTCTTCTATGTTTAATCAAACAGTGCCACACAGTACTTGCTTCTGTTATCTTCATGACCTATTGGAACAAATTATTCACATTCACTTATTTCACCAGAGGAGTCTTCACATGCTTGGAATAGTCACAACCCAACTCCCAATTGGGATTTGAGGCCTGTCAGTTACCCCCCAATTTTTTAGTCCATCTGCTGAGATGGTTTTACCAAGGTATGACTGCTATACATGCTGTAACTTCTTAGAAAGCAGCCCTAAGTAAATAGCTCTTTAGCTTTCACATGAGAAGTACTTATCTTCTGTAAATATCCTATATACCCCATATGAAATGATATGTTTCTAACAAATAAATAACCTAATTAAATAAGATCATTTGTTAGAAAAATTAGGGAAAGCAAAGAGACATCTTTTGAAGTTATTGATAGAAAAGAGGTCTTAATAAAGAATAAAAAGAAAGTCTTAAAAAAAGAATAAACATCTCACTTAAGATTAATTGAACAATTTAATTATGTCAAAACTATATAAAGAAAAAATATATGAAAGAATTAGAAAGGAAAGAGTAATAGAGGAGAAAAAATTACAACAAAATTATATGATAAATGATTTGTGTCCAAAAATATATAGAGAACTGATAAAAAGCATGTTATTGCCCCATAAATAAATGGGAAGAGGGCCTGAATAATATTTGTAACTATCCTGTATTCAATGCTTTAGTGTTTACAAACTTTTATAAATATTATGTCATTCTAGCCTTAGCAATTATAGGAGGTAGATGTTATATTTATTTTGTAGATAAGGAAACTGAAGCAGAGAATTAGTTATTTCCTCAGGGCAAGAGAGCAAGTAAGTTTCTGAAGAAGGATTAGAATTCATACTTTTCTGATCTTATGTTTAGCCCTCTATCCAATTGTGCCATCTAGATGCCTCTTATTTTAAAGAGTAGTGTTTGAAAGAAGAAATTAAAACTATCAATAACTATGTGAAAAATACTGCTGAAAACTACAAATAATAAGTAAATTAAAATTAAGCAATTCTGTTTTTTTATTTCATAACCATCAGATTGCCAACAATTTCATAAATGTACATTTCAATTGATAGTATTTTCTAGGAAAGAAAGGTATATCATTTATGAAATTAAAAATTGGTCTAGTCATTAAGGAAGGAATTTTTGATCTATAATAAAAATATCATTAAGCACTGAATACCCTTTGACCAAACATTGCAAGATATATACCACAAAGTTTTAAAAGGAGAGCAAAAAATATATGTATGAAATGTGTATCTATCAAATGGAACATGGCTAAGCAAATTATGGTATGTCAATGTAATAGAATATAATGCATTACAAACGATTTTAAAAGGGTTCATACCATTTTTTGAATGAATTCATACAAAGGAGAGGCAGCAAAATGAGCAAAATAATTTCCACAGTAATGACAGTAGTTCAAAAGAAAATAAATTTGAACAGAAAAATTTTTTTCAATGCAACTACTATTACAACTCCAGAAGAAAAATAATGTATCATCTCCTTTTGCAGAGAAAAATGGACTAAAGATGAAGAATTAAAATACGTTCTCAATCAAATGACAAAAATAATAATTCCAAGAACTAGAAGATTAATTTAGAGTTACAAAAGATCAAAAATATCAAGAGATTAAGATATAAAATAAGGAAAGAGGAGTAGAAGTGTTATATCCCATATTATAATACAAAGCTATAATCATTGAAAGTTAACACTGGTTAAATAAATAGAAAGTTTAATCAGTGGAACAGATTACAGTGGAACATACATATATATATGTATATATATATATACATATATATATGCATACTAAAACAGTACCCTAATCTTTGACAAACTCAAAACTTTCACTCATTGGATCAAGAATTCACTATTTGACAGAAACACCTGGGGATAGATAGTGAAAGGCATCTGGCAACAACTAGTTATAGACCAACATCTCACCAAAATAACAACATAATCTTGAAATGGATCCACAATTTAGAAATATAAACTGATGGCATATTTAAGCAATTTAAAATAACATGAAAAAAATCCCCATCAGATCTATAGCTAGATGTGTATATAATATTGATATATTTGATAAAAATAATATAATGAGATTAATTATTTAAAGTTTTTGTAAGGAGAGTGTTATATCATAGATGTGATATGGATTTAGAGTTGGAGATCTAGAATAGAACAGAAAAAATAAACATTAGATTGACTAGAATAATATAGCTGACATTTGAAGGAACATCATAAAGCATATTACACAAGTTTCTGAGTTTACACATGAAGAAACTGAGGTACAAAATACTTAAATGACATGTAATAAAGCCATAAAAGTTGGTAAGTAGCAGTGGCATTCCTTCACTTTTTAAATTTTTTCTCCTAGAAGTTTCTGACTGCCTTTACTCCTGATTTCTTCCTTATGTTGTAGTCACTTTCTCTGGTAACTCTTCTAGGAGTTATACAGAAACAGCCTTATTTTCTCTTAATCCCCTTTCTTTTTCAGGATAAATCCTAACATCTAGATTCTTAACACTCCCATAGTGTTTCTATGAGAGATAAGTATTTGTTATACATGCAGATTCTTACATGGCAGCATATGTGCACACCAAATACTAAAATGCATATATACTAAAAGTTGACTTCTGGTTGAGGATGTAAGTAACAAACACTTGGCACCTACCAAAGACCATCCAAATAGCCACAAAAGAAGAAAAACACCTAAAAATAAATCCTGGGATAGGTAAACCAAAGTAGAAGGAGGAAAACAGTGCTCCAGGCTGGAACAACATGGACAAACAGCAAGGAATACTCACTGAACAAACTCCTAAGAACCAAGTGGAAGGAGAAAGAGCATGCTCAGCTCTGTCCAGCTTTGGCAGGGGAAGAACAGAAACCAACACAATACAGAATAGGCAGCTGTGGGAGGAAAGTTTTCTACATACTCCAGCTGGTTTAGAGGTGAGATGTGATCCAGCATGGGCAGCAGCGTGAGGAATTTAGCCCAACAAGATCCAACTTTGGCAGGATTAGTCAGAACCTCACTTACCCCAGCTGAATTAAATAGCTGCAGACTCCAACAAAGCAGGCCAATCAAGACACCTCTGCAGAGTGCTCAATCTGGGATTGAGACAGTGAAATTGACCACAGGCATAAGGCAGTATTCCCTCATTCACAAAAATGAAGGTTAGCTACAGTATAGACATAATTAAGGGAAAAAAATAACTCCAAAATGAGAAAAAGACGGGGGGGGGTGGATTTCCAAAGATAGAAGAACATTTTAACCAAAAAGATAGCAATGAAAAAAAGAAAATATGTGAAGTCTCAAGTAAAATGTGAAAGGATATCAAGATCAAAATGAACTTCTTGAAAAACTCCAAAGAAAGAATAGAAAAAATAAATAAGAAACTTAGAGAAAAATTGGAAAGAATTCCAAAAATATCAATAGCTTAAAACAAAATATTATTGAAGAAATGCTCTCCAAAACAGAAATACAATAACTCTAATAGGAAAATAACACCTTAAGAAGGGAAGTACAAAACCTCAAAGAACAAATAACTAACTAAAATTAGAATTGGACAAATGGAACCCAATGACTCCATAGCACACTCAGAAACAATAAAAACAAATTCAAGAGCATTAAAAATAGAATTAAATCTAAAATATCTTACTGGAAAAACAATTATTCTGGAAAATAAGTTCATGAGAGATAATATAAAAATCATTGGATTGTCTGAAAGCCATGACAAAAAAAAAAAAAGAACATTGACATAAGAAACTATAAGGGAAAAATCCCCTGCTGTTCTTGAACAGAAAAATCACCTGCTGTTCTTGAACAAGAAGGGAACATAAAAATTGAAAGAACCCACTTTCACCTCCTGAAAGAAATCTCAAACTTAAAAATCCCAGAAATATTATAGCCAAATTCCAGTATCCCCATGTCAAGGAGGAAATATTACACATAGCCAAAAAAATCAATTATTGTGGAATCAAAGTCAGGATTGCACAAGACTAGAAAATTCTATATTAAAGGATTAGGAAGCATGATATAAGATATTCCCCAATGCAAATGATCTAGGTCTACAACCAAAAATCACCTACCAGAACATACTACTCCAAAAGAGAAATGGATATTTAGTGAAATTCTTGATTTTTTCTATGATTCATAATTTGAACAATCCATTCTTTATTATAGGGTTATTTATTTTACAATTAATTATTAGGTTTTTTATCAGCTCTTTGTTCAGTGCAATTTTTATAGAATTATTTTCTGAAAAGGATGAATTTAATTGTTTTGCTTTTCTGCATTGTATTGTGAGGCTTTATATCCTATAATGTGATCGGTTTTTGTGAAGGTGTCATGTACTCTTGACAACACGGTATATTATTTTTGATTCCTATTCAGTTTCCTCCAGACATATAATCAGTCTAACTTTTATAAAATTTTATTTGATAGAGAACTTAATAAAATTGAAAGTAAAAAAAAAATCATTGGACTAATAAATAAAACAATGAGTTGATTTATCAAATAACCCCAAAAGATAAATTATTGTTTAATTTTATTTGAAAATGAAAGAAAACCACATTATCAGTATTAAAAATTAGAAGGATAATATTTCCCAAAGGAGATCAGGGAGATGGAAAAGAACCTATGTGTTAAAAAAAAAATATTTATATTAGATCTCTTTGTGTTGGCAAAGAATTGGAAATTTAAGCAATGCCCATCAATCAAGAAATAGTTAAACAAATTGGGGTATGTGATAGCAATTTAGTACTATTGCACCATTAAAACATGATAAGCAGGCTAATTTAAAAAAAATCTTAACTACACTGCATAATTGACCGCAAAATGAGAAGAACCAAGAGAACATTAAACACAACAACAGAATTAATACTAGAAGTATGAATAGAAAAATATCTACAGTGAATTAACTTGTAAAAAGTAAGAAACTGTCGGGTAAACATGGCTGCAATCTAGAAGCCACACCCTTCCTCTCCCCGGCACCGAAAAAAAACAGACTACATCAAAGGAGCATAAAAATCACCTTTGGAGGAACAGAAGGACTCCCCAGTACTCCCCAGTACCCCACAGAGGCAAAGGTACATGGGGTTTGAACATTTCCACACTATAAAAAGAAGGAGGAAAAGCTTGCACAAAAACATGAACTAAGCCGCCCTTCCCCCCCTTCCTCCCCCACCAAACCAGAGTGAGCTACCAGAGCGCTCACTGGGACAGCGAGTGAGTGGGGAACATCTCTGTCTGGGGGGGGCACTCCAGGGTCCATGGGATCTGGGGACTGCCAGGAAAAAACATCTCAAGGAGGTTTCACAGAAGAATCCTGTGTACTCGAGGCAGTTGAGCTGAGCATCTGGGCGGAGCTAAACATCATGGGTGGACCACGCGTTGATTATCTGGGCAGAGCTGAACACCTGGGTAGTTCAGCTGTGATCAGGAGCCTAGCGCTCTAAGAAACCTCAGAGGCTGGGAAGAACTAGTCTGAGGCAACCTATATTCACAGAAAACCCGCCCATATAACACAGACCACAGACCAAAAAGGAAAGGGGAATAAAACCACCAAAGGGATGGCTCACATGGCCCAAAATCAAGCCTCCAGGAAGAAAGGGAAAAAGGTGACTATTGAAAACTTTTATGGTGGAAATACCCAAGGAAAAGAAGAGAATGAGGAGGAAATAAAAAAAAAAATCAGAACATGCCTCCCAAAATGGAAACTATCAACAAGCTGTGGAAGATCTCAAACTGGAACTTATCCAAAAGATGGAAACCTGGAAAGAAAAATGGGAGAAAGAGATCAGCAGTCTGACAGATAAGACTACTCAAATGGAAAAAGAGCTCGAAGCATCTAATAGAAGGGCAGACAAAGCTGAAAAGCAAAACCAGTCCCTAACGACCAGAATTAAGCAACTCGAAGAAAGTGAGATCATAAAACAGCAAGAATCAATAAAGCAAACCCAAAAATTAATGAATTAGAAGAAAACATAAAAGATCTCACTGAAAAGGTCACAGATTTGGAAAACAGAGGAAGAAGAGACAACCTCCGAATTATCGGTCTCCCAGAAAAACCAGAGATAAACAATAAACTCAATATTATTCTACAGGAGATTATAAAAGAAAATTACCCACACTTTCTGGAGCAAGGGGGCAAAATAGAAATAGAAAGGGTTCATAGAACACCCTCTATACTAAATCCCCAAAAGACAACCCCTAGGAATATAATTGCCAAATTCAAGAGCTTCCAAGAAAAGGAGAAAATCCTACAAGAAGCCAAGAAGAGGAGCTTCAGATATAAGGGGGCTCCCATAAGGATCACACAGGACTTACAGGCTAACACACTAAGAGACCTCAAAGCATGGAACACAATATTTAGAAAGGCAAGAGAGCTGGGTCTCCAACCAAGAATCAACTACCCAGCAAAACTGACTATATACTTCCAGGGGAAAGTATGGGCATTCAACAAAATAGAAGATTTCCAAGCATTTGCTAAGAAAAGACAAGAACTTAGTGGAAAAATTGATATCCAAGCACAGAAAGCAAGAGAAACGTGAAAAGGTAAATATGAAGGGGAAAAGGAGATAAATCTTATCTTTTTCTTTAAGTCAAACTCTCTTCTATAAGGACTATATTTACATCTAATTATATATATTAATATGTGGGGAAAATGTTTTGTGTAACTCTCAAAAATTGTATGCATTATAAGAGTAGTTAGAAGAAACATGCATAGGGAAAGATTGGGGCATTAAGAAGATTTGGGGAAAGTGGGGGCAAAGAAAGGAAAAGGGAGGGGGAGAACCGTTGATAACACTAAGAATTACTTCAAGAAATAGGGGGGGGGCTTAATAGAATAATCTTTCCCATATAAAGATACACATGGGAAGGGGAGGGGAAGAACTGTCATATGAGAAGGAGAGGAAGAGAGCGTGAAGTGGAATTACTTAAACCTTACTCTCAGTGAAATCAAATCTGAGAGAGAAGAACATCAAGATCCAGTGGGATCCTGAATTCTATCTTATCCATTAGGGCAAGAAAGAAAGGAAAATTAAGGATGGGGCGGGGGAGGGAGTACAAAAAGGGAGGGAAGGAGAGGGGGGAGGGGAAGGGAGCATAAAAAGGGAGGGGCTAGAAAGGGAAGCATCTCAAGGGAGGGGACTAGGGGGACTGTCCTAAAGTAAATCACTGGTTCAAAAGGAGATAGCTAAAGAAGAAAGGTCAGAACTATGGTAAGATATCAAAATGCCAGCGAATCCACAAATGACAATCATAGCTTTGAACGTGAATGGGATGAACTCACCCATAAAACATAGACAAATAGCAGATTGGATTAGAATCCAAAACCCTACCATTTGTTGTCTTCAAGAAACTCATATGAGGTGGGTTGACACTCACAAGGTTAGAATTAAAGGTTGTAGTAAGACCTTTTGGGCCTCAACTGATAGAAAGAAGGCAGGAGTTGTAATCATGATATCTGACAAAGCCAAAGCAAAAATAGACCTGATCAAAAGGGATAGAGAAGGTAAATATATTCTGTTAAAAGGGAATATAGACAATGAGGAAATATCACTAATCAACATGTATGCACCAAATGGTATAGCATCCAAATTTTTAATAGAGAAACTAGGAGAATTGAAGTAGGAAATAGACAGTAAAACCATATTAGTGGGAGACCTGAACCAACCACTATCAAATTTAGATAAATCATACCAAAAAATAAACAAGAAAGAGGTAAAAGAGGTGAATGAAATCTTAGAAAAATTAGAGTTAATAGACATATGGAGAAAAATAAATAGGGACAAAAAGGAATACACCTTCTTTTCAGCACCACATGGCACATTCACAAAAATAGATCATATACTAGGTCATAGAAACATGGCACTCAAATGCAGAAAAACAGAAATAATAAATGCAGCCTTTTCAGATCACAAGGCAATAAAAATATTGGTCGGAAAGGGTACATGGAGAGCCAAATCAAAAATTAATTGGAAATTAAATAATATGATACTCCAAAATTGGATAGTTAGAGAAATCATAGAAACAATTAATAATTTCATTGAAGAAAATGACAATGGCGAGACATCCTTTCAAACCTAATGGGATGCAGCCTAGGCAGTACTTAGATGAAAATTCATATCCCTGAGTGCATATATTAACAAATTAGGGAGGACAGAGATCAAGGAATTGGAAATGCAAATAAAAAACTCGAAAAAGATCAAATTAAAAACCCCCAGGAGAAAACCAAACTAGAAATCCTAAAAATTAAGGGAGAAATTAATAAAAATCGAAAGTGCCAGAACAATTGAGCTAATAAACAAACTAGAAGCTGGTACTTAGAAAAAAAAAAACAGACAAAATAGACAAAGTACTGGTCAATCTAATTAAAAAAAGGAAAGAAGAAAGGCAAATTAACAACATCAAGGATGAAAAAGGGGGATCTCACCTCCAATGAAGAGGAAATTAAGGCAATCATTAAAAACTACCTTGCCCAACTATATGGCAATAAATATACCAATCTAGGTGATATGGATGAATATTTACAAAAATATAAATTGCCTAGAATAACAGAAGAAGAAATAGATTTCTTAAATAATCCCATATCAGAAAAAGAAATCCAACAGGACCTCAAAGAACTTCCTAAGAAAAAATCCCCAGGGCCTGAGGGATTCACCAGTGAATTCTATCAAACATTCAAAGAACAGCTATCTCAAATACTATACAAACTATTTGACATAATAAACAAAGAGGGAGTTCTACCAAACTCCTTTTATGACACAAACATGGTACTAATTCCAAAGCCAGGCAGGCCAAAAACAGAGAAAGAAAATTATAGACCAATCTCCCTAATGAATATAGATGCAAAAATCTTAAATAGGATACTAGCAAAAAGACTCCAGCAGGTGATCAGAAGGGTCATCCACCATGATCAAGTAGGATTTATACAAGGGATGCAGGGCTGGTTCAATATTAGGAAAACTATGCACATAATTGACCACATCAACAAAGAAACCAACAAGAACCTCATGATTATCTCAATCGATGCAGAAAAAGCCTTTGATAAAATACAACACCCATTCCTAATAAAAACACTAGAAAGCATAGGAATAGAAGGGCTTTCCTAAAAATAATAAACAGTATATATCTAAAACCATCAGCTAATATCATCTGCAATGGGGATAAACTAGATGCATTCCCAGTAAGATCAGGAGTGAAACAAGGATGCCCATTATCACCTCTATTATTTGACACTGTACTATAAACACTAGCAGTAGCAATTAGAGAAGAAAAAGAAATTGAAGGCATTAAAATAGGAAAGGAGGAGACCAAATTATCGCTCTTTGCAGATGACATGATGGTCTACTTAAAGAATCCTAGAGATTCAACCAAAAAGCTAATTGAAATAATTAACAACCTTAGCAAAGTTGCAGGATACAAAATAAACCCACATAAGTCATCAGCATTGCTATATAATTCCAACACAGCTCAGCAGCAAGAACTAGAAAGAGAAATCCCATTCAAAATTACCTTAGACAAAATAAAATACTTAGGAATCTATCTCCCGAGACAAACACAGGAACTATATGAACACAACTACAAAACACTTTCCACACAACTAAAACTAGACTTGAACAATTGGAAGAACATTAACTGCTCATGGGTAGGATGAGCCAATATAATAAAAATTACTATCCTACCCAAACTCATCTATCTATTCAGTGCCATACCCATGGAACTTCCAATAAAATTTTTTACTGATTTAGAAAAAAACATAAAAAAGTTCATTTGGAAGAACAAAAGATCAAGGATATCCAGGGAAATAATGAAAAAAATACAAAGGAGGGGGGCCTCGCAGTCCCAGATCTCAGACTATATTATAAAGCAGCAGTCATCAAAACAATTTGGTACTGGCTAAGAGACAGAAAGGAGGATCAGTGGAATAGACTGGGGGCAAGCAATCTCAGCAAGACAGTATATGACAAACCTAAAGATCCCAACTTTTGGGACAAAAATCCACTATTTCATAAAAACTGCTGGGAAAATTGGAGGACATTGTGGGAAAGATTAGGTTTAAATCAACACCTCACACCCTACACCAAGATAAATTCAAAATGGGTGAATGACTTGAACATGAAGAAGGAAACTATAAGTAAATTAGGCTAACACAGAAAAGCATACATGTCAGACCTTTGGGAAGGGAAAGATTTCAAAACCAAGCAAGACTTAGAAAGAGTTACAGAATGCAAAATAAATAATCTGGAATACATCAAATTAAAAAGTTTTTGTACCAACAAAACCAATGTAACCAAAATCAGAAGGGTAGCAACAAATTGGGAAACAATCTTCCTAAAAACCTCTGACAAAGGTTTAATTACTCAAATTTACAAAGAACTAAATCAATTGTACAAAAAATCAAGCCATTCTCCAATTGATAAATGGGCAAGGGACATGAACAGGCAGTTCTCAGCCAAAGAAATCAAAACTATTAATAAGCACATGTAAAAAGTGCTCTACATCTCTTATAATCAGAGAGATGCAAATCAAAACAACTCTGAGGTATCACCTCACACCTAGCAGATTGGTTAACATGACAGCTATGGAAAGTAATGAATGCTGGAGGGGATGTGGCAAAGTGGGGACACTAATTCATTGCTGGTGGAGTTGTGAATTGATCCAGCCAATCTGGAGGGCAATTTGGAACTATGCCCAAAGGGTGATAAAAGACTGTCTGCCCTTTGACCCAGCCATAGCACTGCTGTATTTTTACCCCAAAGAGATAATAAGGAAAAAGACTTGTACAAGAATATTCATAGCTGCACTTTTTGTGGTGGCCAAAAATTGGAAAACGAGGGGATGCCCTTCAATTGGGGAATGGCTGAGCAAATTGTGGTATATGTTGGTGATGGAATACTATTGTGCTAAAAGGAATAATAAAGTAGAGGAAGTCCATGGAGACTGGAACAACCTCCCAGAAGTGATGCAGAGCGAAAGGAGCAGAACCAGGAAAACATTGTACACAGAGACTGATACATTGTGGTACAATCGAAGGTGATGGACTTCTCCATTAGTGGCAATGCAATGTCCCTGGATAATCTGCAGGGATCTAAAAAATACTATCCACAAGCAGAGGATAAACTGTGGGAGTAAAAACACCGATGAAAAGCAACTGCTTGACTACAGGGGTTGAGGGGATATGACTGATGAGAGACTCTAAATGAATACTCTAATGCAAATACCAACAACAGGGAAATGGGTTCGAGTCAAGAAAACATGTGATAACCAGTGGAATCGCGTGTCGGCTATGGGAGAGGGAAAAGTGGTGGGAGGGGCGGTGGGGAGGAAAAGAAAATGATCTTTGTTTCCAGTGAATAATGTCTGGAAATGACCAAATAAAATAGTGTTTAAAATAAAAAAAAATAAGTAAGAATCTGAGAATCTGACAGAGAAATCAAATGGTCAGGTCTGCAGGTTTCCTCCTCACTCAAAACCTCAGATCCTATTTTGTAAAACATCCCAACTTCTCTGCCTGTAGACAATATAAAATATTTGAGAATTGATCTGCCAAGACAAACCCAAGAACCAAAAGATCACAACTACAACCCTTTTGACATGAATAAAGTCAGATGTAACAACTAGAAAAACACTAATTTTTCATGGGTAGACTGAACCAACATAATAAAAAAAAGACAATTCTCATAAATTAACTTACTTATTCAGTACCATACAAATTAAACTACCAAAAAACATTTCAAAGAGCTAGATGAAGTAATAACAAAATGAAAAACAAAAGACCAAGACTATCAAGGAAATTAATGAAATGAATTTGAAGGTGGTGTAACTTACCATATTTCAAAGTATATTATAAAGTGGCAACTATCAAAACAATCTGGTACTGTCTAAAAAATAGAGTGGAGGGCCAATAGAATATATTAGGCATTCAAAACATAATGCTAAATGGCCATAGTTACCTGGTATTTGACAAACTGAAAAATCTAAGCATCTGGAAGAACTCCCTAGGTGAAAAAAACTACTGGGAAAACAGAAAACAGTATGGGAGAATTTAGACATACACCAACACCTCACATCATGCACCAAAGTAAATTTAAAATGTACTATAAACAAATTAGGGGAGCACAAAATAATTTACCTATCAGACCAATGGGTAATGATAGAAAATGTGTCAAAACAAGACATAGGAAACATTGAGGTGTGAAATAGATAACTCTGACTACATTATTTTTTTTAAAAATTTACAACAAACAAAATCAATGTAAAAAATTAAAAGACAACACACTAGGGAAAAATCTTCAAAGCAAGTGTCTGATAAAGGCTTCATTTCTCAAATAATTGGAAAATGGAGTCAAATTTATAATACCAAACATTCCCCAATTGGAAAATGGTCAGAGTATATGAACAGTCAATTCTCATATGAAGAAATGAAAACTATCTTTATATTAAATTGCTCCAAATCGGTATTAATTAGTGAAATGAAAATCAAAACAACTCTTATACACCACCTCATACACACCATACTGGCTAATGTAATACAAAACAAAAATGATAAATACTGGTGGTGATATGGAAAAATTGGGACATTAATGCACTTGGTGGAGCTGTGAACTGATAAAACCATTCTAGAGAATGATCTGGAACAATGCCCAAAGGGTCATAAAACTGTGCATACTCATTGACCCAGCAATATCATTTTAATTCTGTATCACAAAGAGATTAAAGAAAGGAGAAAATGAACTACTTGTACAAAAATATTTATAGCAGCTTTTTTGGAACTGGCAAAGAACTGGAAACTGAAGGGATGTCCATAAATTGGGGAATTGCTAAAGTTGTGGTATATTCTAGTTATATGGAATAGTATTGTGCCATAAAAAGGGACAAACAATGTTAATACAAAAAAAGAAAAAAATAATCCTGGAATGACTTATGTGAAGGGATGCAAAATAAAGTAAGCAAAACCAGAAGAACTTTGGGCATAGTCACAATAATAATGTATTATGATTAATTATGGTTGAGAATTATCACCAACAGGGTAAAGATCCAGGACAACTCATGGAGAAATAATCTATCCATTTTCATAGGAGGAACAGATGGAATCAGAGTGCAGTTTGAAATAAACCACTCTTCATTTCAGTTCCTCCATGAATTTTCCTTTAGGTTAAGCAGTATATGTCTTCTTTCAAAACATGAACAATGTGAAAATATGTGTTATATAACATATATACAACTTATTTTACCTATCTTCTTGGGAATTTTAAAGGGGTAGGAAAGGAGAGAGCAAACTTGGATTGCAAAATGCCAGAAAATGAATATTAAAATTGTATTCCAATACAATCTGAAAAAAAATGAAGCGAAGGAACAATTTGTGCAACATTGGACAGTTCTTGATTGCAGTCCCAGATCTTGCACAAATTAGCTACATGATTTAAGGCAAGTAATGTGACCTCTTTGACCACTCCATTTGCTCATCTATATCAAAGAGATAATAACTTTTGCCCTTTGTACCTCACAAGATTGTTGTGGGGCTAAAATCTGATAATAGATGCAAAGTGTTTTGAATAGCTAAAAGCCCTCTACTAATATGAGGTATTAATATCATTAATCCTGGGTATTCTCTGCTTTTGTCAAGTATCCTGCACATTCTGCACCTAGCTTTCTAGAGTTGGGAACAAAATGTTTCAGTTTTTTTTTCTTTTTTTTCATTTATTTCTATCCTAGTGGCTTAAATATGTATAAAACTAATGAGCAGCAATACATCATCTAAGGAGCCTGTCATGATATCTGAAACATGTAGCAATTCTCACTCTATACAGAACATAATGGCCCAATTTTAAACTGACCCACATAAAAGAATTTTTAAAGGACATCATATAAAGAGCTTTCTGTGTGTTAATGGAGGGAAGATGATAATGGTGGTGATGATGATGATAATGATGATGATGATGATGATGATGATGATGTGGCTAGCTCACATTTTTTTCATCACTAGGGAAAAAATTCCTAACTATTTTTTTGCATTGATCATGTACATTTTTGGCAGTCTGGTAAAGTCTAAGAATCGGCTCCACAGAAAAAAAAAGTTATTAAATACATAAGACAAATTAAAGAAAAAATTAGGAAGAAAACCACTTAACAATGAATATATTTATAAAATATAAAATAAATTATCTGAACTACAGATAAAAAACAACTTTTTAAAGATTTTAAAGGCACTATCAACATTATCCCATCTATTTTTCTCATAATGTGGTAATTTAGGAGTATTATTTTTCATTGAGGAAGAAATGAAAGATTAGTGATGTTAAGTGACTTGGCCAGGAACTCACAACTAGCAAATTACTTGGGGTAGGATTCCTTACTCCAGGTTCAGTATTCAATGTTATTTTATTCAATTGTGTCTGCTAAAATAAAATACATAAGTAAAGTGTCTTCATGGTCACAAAGATAAATTTAGGTATTATAAATGAGAACTTCAGCATTATATTTTAGAAGTCTAAGGTGAAGTCAAGGCAGGAAAAAAGCATGGAAACATAAAATATGCATTACCTCAATTATCATTTTTATTTCCATTAGATCTTTGTGGTAAATAAGTTTAACAATAACTCAGGGATAATCATCAAAACTATCATTTCAAATTGATATGTTTGACTTGAACAAATAATTAGCAACAGAAACAGCAATCATGTGGCATGATTAATGAAGCATTTACATATTCTTTATGCTAAAAGAAAGTAGCAGTTGTGAACATGATTTATAAAATCCTCACATTGTCTCTTCTATGTCTGAGGGATGAAAGAAATTATTACTGTTTTTCCATATTAAAGGTAATTTCCTTTTACTGAACTCTCTTCTTCTATACCCCCTAAGACAATGCTACATCTAAATTAAAATTACAATCAGTAGTTTAGTCTCAAGAGATGCCTGTTTTATCTCCCAAAGAACACAATATAGGAAAACAAATTTCTGACATATCTCAATAATGAAACAAAGAAATACTGATAATATTTTCCCTGGTGGAAAACTGACTGCTTCTAATGATCCAATTATAAATAAAAAAATGGAAGTCTCGGGAAAAATACCTAAATATTCCTACATACACATGCCCATAAATGGTATTTTAATTAATAAATATGAATATAAATAATATAAATAAAATGTGACATACATTTTCATAAAGCATTGCTTTAGAGTAACCAAAGATGTGTTAGAGAGCACTGCAAAAATAGTGTTTATATATATTTATATACATATATATATATATATGTATATGTATTTGGAAGTCTGGAACTGTCAATCACAATTTATATATGAATTTCCTTAAATAAAATATCATTTCTAAAATGGATCAATAATTCTCTCATTAGCTACCTTATATTCTGAGTTCAAGCTTTCTATCTTCTTCCCAGGAATATCCACACTCCATGCCTACTGAATTTGATTTTTGATTGGTGAGCATCCCAGTCTTCTTTGGACCATGCCATCATAGGCATAGTTTCCTCATCCTTTTAAGACTTTCCCTTTAAAGGAAGTTGGTGGGGAGTGAAATACTATGAGACAAATACTAAAAAAATAATGGCGTATCCTAGAAGTCTGTCTGGAAGACAGAAATACCCATGCCTTTGATCAATTCATAAACTACAAATGCATCACTTCTACTTTAATGAAGATATAATCAGATAATTTATATTAAATGCTGTTTAAATTTAGTGTTATATCATGGATTATAGGAATATTAGTGTAGGATTTTGAAGAGATTAATCTACTCTTTTTCTACCAATCAAGTTCACCCCTTCTTTAAGATTTGGCAAACTTACATCTTCATTCACAAAGTTTTCCAATTAGTTTAAGGGACAAAAATAATAAATTTGGAATATTAGTTATTAGGTTCAAAACCTAGTTCTATTGCTTATTTCCCACCTTTTAAACCCTTACCTTTTGCCATAGAATGGATACCCCAAGTATTAGTTCTAAGACAGGAGTGGGGTAAGGGCTAATCAGTTGTGGTCAAGTGATTTGTCCAGGGTTATATACTTAGAAAATGTTTGAGATGTTATAATTAAAAATTAATCTTAAAGATTTCATACTAAATTTATAATGATTTATTAGTAAAGAGAAGGAAAAATATAACCAGATCTTTCTAACTACTGTGAAGGAAAATTCTTTACTCTATTGTCTATTCTGAGTTAACACTAACTTAAGTACCTCTACTTAGTACCTCAGACTAAGTACAGACTTAGTACTAGACTGAAGACAGGATTAACTCCTTCTTGTCTATTTTTAATTGAATCAACAAAAGATTAAACACCCTACTTAGTACTAGGTCAGAAGCTAGGAAGGTACTTTGAGAGTTCACACCCTTGAAAATTCAATCAACCGGATATCTGTGAATCTTTTTGATGAGGACTTAACCTTCAGAAGGTGAGAAGTCAATCCTACAGACACTGTCCCCTGGGCAATGCTAGACAATTTAGAAACTGTGATTGACTCTTGAGAAGATGGGAAGGAACAAGAAGTCACCATAAAAAGCAAGCCCCAAAGTCCTTTAGGGCAGATTGTCTTTGAGAAGATAGTTTGAAGAGATTGCCTTCTGGAGGTAGTCTTTGGAGATAGAGCTTTGCTGGAGACTATGATTTGGATGGCTTGGAGCTTTGCTTCTACTTGGACTCTGAGTCTTGGATTACTTTGTTGAGTGAGTAAAAGGCTGACCCCTTTTCCTATCTTCCATCCTGGAGGAGGCCTCTGGTTACTCACAGCTACCCTTCCTGGTTGAGAGCTAATTAATCTCTGCATGTATTAAGCAGACTCAGAGCAAAACAATCAGGTTGATAGAATAGATAACTTTTCTATCCCCCTCACATTTCTTTTCTTTATTGTTTCCTCTCTATTTGCAAATATTTGTAAATAATTTTCTGACACAAGATAAATCAATACTGGTGACCACGTAATTTCATCTAATCATCATCCAACCATTAATTTTAACATTTACACTAACATAGTCTCCTAGTCACACTGCTTCTTCATCAAATCCTAGATGCATTCACCAGTGGCATAAAGGGGTCCTAGCCAACCACATGTCTGGGCCAGATAAATTAAGTCCAGCAAAGGAGCAGGTTTGACTTCAGGAAGAGAAAGGAGTTGAAAATCCCCCAGAGTTCCTGCTTGTCCTGGCTATTATGTTTCCCATGACATTCCACCAAGTTGGCTTTCCATTGAACAGTCTGAGTCATGTGTTCTGTCTTCCAGGTACCAAGTCAAAAGTCTTTTCTGCCAACCCATTCCAGAAGTCAGAAACTGAAGTGTCCCTCCTTGTCCTACCTTGATTTGCCTGTGCCCACTGTGAGTTTATACTTTTATGCTAATTCACATCATAATCGGATTTGAACTCAGGACCTCTAATTTTCAGGCCTGGTTCTTTACTCACTGAACCACCTAGCTTCTCCAACTAAGTGAATTTTTACCCTCCTACAATTCACTTGACTACTCTTCACTAAATTTTCTTATTTGTACAATAAAGAACTTATATTAGCCGGTCTTTGAAGGGCTTTCCATCTCTAAATGCATGACCCTATAGTTTTCGCCTGGAACTTCCCATTTGTACTTATTTTTCTCTTGTCCTGGTTATTATTTTTATGCAAATGACTTCCTCCTACACTTAGATTCAAAACTTTTTGAAACTAGGTCCTTTGACATATGCAGGTTTATCTTTGTTCCATCAACCTGTAACATAATGTCTTAAATGCTGAATAAATATTTGATTAATGAAAGAGTTATCAAAATTGTTGCAAAATCAGCTTTTGTAATACCACATATAGACAACAAGGAGAGTGTTAAAATTATTTGTACGAGGTTGGAGGTCAAACTACCACCAGGATTCTTACTACCACCTTAGTACCCCAATACTAATATTGAAAAAGTCAAGCAGAAAACCCTGAGTTTAGATGAATGGGACAAAGAGAATAGAGGGTTTACCTAAGTGTTCCCAAAATGAATTCTGGAGTGGCAGAAACAATAGAAGGATGATGTGAACAAATTTTCCATCCTAAAACAAGTTAGAAAGTTAACAAGAAAGGTCTAATTCACTGGGGGGGGGGGGGGAAGGTCTAATTCACAGTCCAATGCAGGCCAGGCAAGTAAAGATTGTGTCCAAAAAGCCATAGGCAAGTCTTGGAGGTAACTATATTTGGGATAAGAGTGACTTCCAGAGCTCTCAGTCCACAGATGGCAAGGGAGATAAACAACTGGTCCGAAGGAGATTACAGAGTATCCTTTTCTGGCACTAGATGCAAATGTTGCTGCATTTCCTGTACTTAGACCACAGGGGTAAAAGGCAGCAGGAACTCTGACACAGTACTGGGGAGAAAAGTATGTTCATGGTCATTCATAGACCAGATCATAGACCAGGAGAGTAGCAATCACATATTGCCTTAGATAATATCACCTAGTAACAACCAAAATATTATATATCCTCAAAAATAGCTATGAAAATGGTATCAAGGGAGGTCTAAAGCTTGGGATAGTTCCTTTTCCTCCCTAGGAGCAAAGCTCCACTATAATATGAACTTAAAAGTCAATAAATAGGCTGAAAAATGAGCATGCAACCAAAAAAGAATCTGAAAATAACAATTTACTATTGTGACAGGGAAAATAAAAAAGCAGATTCAGAATAAAACAACTAAGTCAAAACAGCTGCATTTAACTCCTCAGAGAAAATTGTGTATTGGTCTCAGGTCCAAAATAAATTGTGGAAGATCAAAAAAAGACAGATTTTAAAATGAGGGAAAGAAATGAGATTGGTGAAAGAACTTCATGAAAAATAAATCAACAGAGTGGTAAAGGGTCACAAAAATTTTGAAGAAAATAAACCTTATAAAACAGAATAATGGAAAACTGAATAGTCCAAATGGTAAAAAGCACAGCAATAGAGCAAAGAGCATTCTTTAAAAGATAAAGTTGGTTGTCTGGGCAAAGATGTATATAAACTCACTGAAGAAAAGGATTTCTCAAAAAGCAGAATTGTCAAAATGGAAAATGAAGTACAAACTCACTGAATATTATTATTCTTTAAAAATTAGAATTGGTTAAGTGGAATCTAATAAGTCAATGAGACATGAAGAACCAAAAGAAAAACAAAATAATGAAAATATGAAGAATATATGAAATATTTTATTGGAAAATAACAATTGAAAAATAGTTTGAGGAGAGATTATTTAAGAAATTTTGAACTATCTAAAAACTATGAGCAAGAAAATAATTCAGAAAATTTCCTTCAAGATAATCAAGGAAAGCTGACTTAACATCCTAGAACCAGAGGGTAAAGCAGAATTGGAAAAAAAATCCACTTATAACCACATCAAAGAAATCCCGAATTTTAAACTCCCAATAATGTTGTAGTTAGACTCTAGACTCATCAGCCAGGGAGAAAATATTTCAAGGAGCTAAGAAAGTAATTCAAATATCATGGAGTCACAGTCAGGATAACACAAAATTTAGCATCTTCTACATTAAAGGATCAGAGGGCTTGTAATATGATATTTTGGAGGGCAAACGAGCTAATATTACAGCCAAGAGTCATTTATCCATCAAAACAGAGAATAATCCTTTAAGGGGGGAAATGGGTGTTCTATGAAATAGAGAACTTCCAAACATTCCTACATGGGAAGATAATACTTGTAACTCCTAAGAACTTTTCATTATTAGCACAGTTTAAAGGCATATACAAAAACAGAGGGCATAGATGTGAGTTGAATATGATAGGATGATATGTAGAAAATTAAGGGGTGAGAAAGAATGCACTAGAAGAAGAGGGAAAGAAGATGTATAATGGGGTAAATTATCTCATATAGAAGAGACACAAAAGAGCTTAAATATTAGAAGTAATGATAAGGGGCTGGTAGCCAATGACTGAATATTACATTCATTCGAATTGACTCAAAGATGGAATACCACAGATACAGTTGGGTATCAAAATCTATCTTCTCCTACAGAGAAGTAGAGAGGGAAGAGTAAAAGAAGAAGGTGGCTGACAGAAGGGAGGGTGGCTCAGGGAGGTGGTGATCAAAAGCAAAATACTTGGAGGAGGGAAGGAATGAAAGGAAAGGGAAAAGTAAACAAGAAAAATGGGATGTAGTGAAATACACAATAATCCTCATTGTGGAAAAAAATGTTACTCTGATAAAGGCTTCCATTTTCAAATATACAGAGACCTGTCAAAATTATAAGAATAGAAGCAATTCCCTAATTAATAAATGGTCACAGATATGAAAAGCCAGTCTTCATAAGAAGAAATCAAAACTGTCTTCAATCATATTATTAAAAAGTTCTAACTCTACTACTTACTGTTTCTCCAAATAACCCCTTACATTAAGGCTAAAAAGCAGAGGCTTCTGAATATACACATGGACTTTAGTTGTTTTTTTTCCCCACCAGATATAGTACAAGAAGTAATATGGGACATAATAAAGAAAAATAAATCTGAAGCCAGAGGAATTGAATTTGAATCATTTAATTCTGGCATTTACTACTCCATGACCTTGAGGAACTTATTTTAATATCCTTCATACCCAGTTTTCCTCACCAGTAAGTTGAGAGAGTAAGACAAGATGACTTCTGAGATTCCATTTAGTTTCATCTCTAGTTCTATGAAAAGCTGCTGGCAATTTTATCAAGTCACTGAACCTTGAGATTTCAGGATTTATGAGATAATCTTTATGTATTCATGTCCTTTATTTGCTCTCTGTCTTTCTGTCTGTCTCTGTCCCTGTCTGTCTCTGTCTCTGTCTCTGTCTCTGTCTGTCTCTGTCTGTCTCTGTCTGTCTCTCTCTCTCTCTCTCTCTCTCTCTCTCTCTCTCTCTCTCTCTCTCTCTCTCTCTATCTATCTATCTTTCTGCCTCTCTCTCAAAATATTTCACTCAAATAGCAGCCAGAACTATGTGAGGATGATGGGATAAGATAAACCACCTCTGTAAATAACACTTTGAAAAAATCTACAGTGCAACAATAATGATAGCAATTATCACCAATGTCAGAATAGTTTTAGTATTTGCTTATGGTCAGACTTTTGCTCTGGTTGTAATTTTAGGGCAATATTAATCTAGTCTCTGGAAGACAAAAGGATGATCATTTGCTCTTATAGCTCCTTAACACTTTATTATAAAACTGCTGCCTTCAGCATTCTTTCCATGGAATTAATGGTGAGAGTGGCTACATCATAATGATTTCTGTTCTTTTAATGATTTGTGGAAGGTCCAGTTCTTTGGACAGGGTCCAGAACATGTAGTCATGAATTATGCTCAACTACACATTCAAGAGGGCAGCTATGTGGCATAGTGGATAGAGTGGCAGCTATGGAGTAAGACCTGAGTTTAAATCCAGCCTTAGATACTTACTAGCTATGTGATTCTGGGCAAGTCACATAACCCTATTTGCTACAGTTTCTTCATCTGTGAAATGAGCTAGAGAAATACATAGGAATTCACTACATCATTATTGCCATAAAAGACCTAAATAGTATCACAAAGAGTCAGATAGGACTGAAAAAACTGAGCAACAACCATATTTTATAGTTTAGTATAAGGATGATCTACTCCTAAGGTATTTGCAATCAAGAATATAATTTTGAATATGATCTTTGCCTATCCCTTATATTTGTCATTTTTCTTATTTATAAAATGAGAAAATTTTCTCTTCTTAGTAAAAATTCCAAGAATTTTGCTATTGAGGAGACCTAAAAGATAACCTAATTTAATCTCTTTACAGGTGGAAAAAATGGAAACCAAAAAGAAGAAATTACCTAAGATCAAGTGATTTAGGCCTAGAAATTAACTAAATTTAGACTTTAAAGACTAACTCAACTATATTTATTTTACAAAGGAATTGACTAAAACCCAGAGAGATTAGTGGTAGAAGCACAATGAGATAATGCCACAAGAATTCACTAAGGTAGGTGGTACAATAAGTATATTTTCCATTTTATTGATGGGAAAACTAAAGTGCAGAAATATTATAAGTGATCAATAATTATATAGCTAATAACTGGCAGAGTTAGGATTTGATTACACCCCATTTTTTGACTTCAATAACAGTGTTTCTTCTGTTGAGGAAGCTCAAACAAATTATTTTTTGTCATTTTTGTTTGTTTGTTTTATTTTTACTTTCACAACTGTCTTTGTTGGGAGTCTATCCATCTATTCCTGATTTCTTAACTCTCAATGCTGGGCTTTTGTCACAGGACTGAGTTGGGATTATAGTAGATTGTCATTTCTTTCTCCAGTTTTCTATAGGTCATTTTGCACTTTAATTTATGTGTTCATGAAAGTAGATTCTTCCCTGGCATCAGTTTCAAAATGTTGTTGTCCTGGAAGAGACCTCAGAGATCATCTATTTCAAGCTGTATTGTTGTGTTCAGTCATTTTAGTAATATCCAATTTTATGTCATATTTTGGCATTTCTTGGTGAAAATACTGAAGTGGTTAGAAAAGCCTTTCATCAGCTAATTTTACAGCAAAGAAATTGAAGCAAACAGAGATTAAATGGCTTATAGAGGCTCATATAGCTAGTCAGTATCTAAGACAGCATTTGAACTCAGGTGTTCTTACTCCAGGCCTGTCATTTTATCCATGTGCCAGCTAGCTGTCCATTCCAAGCCATATTGAACAATAAATCTGTGATATGTCTGGCATATTGTTTTTTAAAGCTTCCAGTAAGGGAAAATTACTACTGTTGTTTTCTCCATTCTCCAATTAGGCTCTGAGCTTTTTGAAGGCAGACAAGCTTTCATCTTTTTCTGTTTCCCCAACACTTAGCTCAGTGCCTGTCTCCTAGTAAGTACTTAATAAATTTTTATTTATTATGTAATTGTTTTCTCATATCCAGTCTAATGTTTCTTCTGCAACTTCTACCCTGGTTTCCAACTCTGTCCTCTATAGTCAAGTAGAACGCACTGAGTCTTATCCTACATGACACAGTGCTGAAGAACTGATTTCAGATTGTGCCTCACATGGTCTGTGTGACTTTGTATGAGGCACTTCATCTTTGTAAATCTCAGTTTTTTCATATATAAAATGGGTATAATAATAGCATGTGCCTCCCGTGGTTGCTGTGTGGTAACGAAATAAGATAATATTTGCAATGTGCTTTGCCAAAATTAAAGTTCCATATAAATGCTAGCTATTGTTGATCTGTAAAAATGGAAGGGTTGCATTAGATTTCAAAGATATTTTCTATTTCTAAATTTATGATCTTATTATTTGAGTTCTTTTTACTTTTTTAATATTATAATTGCTAGTAAAGCCTTTCCAAAGTATAAAGTGCTGTATAAATGTTTAATAACATCTATGAAAATGTACTCTACCTCATTAACATTTAACAATTCTATGGTTCTTCGTTCACTCAGGTTTGCTTCATGTACCACAATACCTACATTTTGACTAATAAACAACTCACAACTTACCCTCAAAAATGTTTTACTTCTTTAGATAAAGAGATAGCATCTAAATACAAGATTCAACCTTTCAGCTAAACATGCCTATAGTTTATATTCCATAACTGAGATTTCAGTCCTGACACAGTTCTCAAGAAGCTCAACAAATTATTATTTGTCATTTTTGTTTGTTTGTTTTGTTTTTACACTCACAACTTACCACATTCAAGAATACCAAAAATGTTAAAGAAATAATCAAGGTGTTTAGAAATATAAGGTAGTTTGTGATATAGAGGTTTTCCTAGACAGCAATCCCCTTGGCAGTCAATTGTGAGACATGGCAGCTTAATAAGCATATGTAACCATATGTAGGGTGCATGCATACATGCATATTTGAAGCATTGTGTTTATTTCTCAGTGCAACATGTTAGCAAAGACAATGAGATGCTTTAGTATCTGGTATACATACAGAATGACCCAGATTGGCATAAGGACTGAAGACCATGTCATATAAGACATGAGAACAAAAAACTTAGGAGGCCATGAAAGTAATCTTTGAAGACTTTCTTTTGGGAAGGATTTGGACTTAACTCCACTTAGATATGAACGATAGCATGAATACAACTATGTGAGAGTTTTAGAAAGGCACCTTTGTATGAGAAAGGAAAATTCCTTAAGCATTAAATTTGGAACAAAAGTAATATAGTCTCTTTGGGGAAATATTGAGGCAACTATATGGTGAAGTGGACAGTGTATTGGACTTTGAGACAGGAATACCCAAATTAATCTTCTGCCTCCAAGACAAACTGAATGATATGGGGAATGCCATTTAACAAATGTCTGCTTCATTTTCCTCAATTATAAATCGAGGAGATTAGATTAGATGACCTTTAATATCCATCTTAGTTATAAATCTATATTCCTATTATTATGTTAAAGGTCCTCAAGTAAAGACCATATGCCTACTTGTCATAAATGCACTTGTCATAAACTCTTTAGTTGAGAAACTTTTTTTCTGATTTATATAGAATTTTATGGTTGTCAAAGTCCCATCCTGGGAAGCTAGGTGGTACAGTGGATAGAGTGTCAGCCTTAGAGTCAGGAGAAACAAAATTCAAATTAGAGCCTTAGACACTTAGTTGCTGCGTACCCCTGGATGTCACTTAACCCTGTTTTCCTCAGTTACCTCATTTTTAAAATGAGCTGGAGAAGGATATGGCCAGCCATTAAAATGCCTTTACCAAGAAAATCCCAAATAAGGTCATGAAGAGATAGATGTGACTGACTAAATAATAAGAACCAAAAATTAATTCTAGCTCTGGTAGGGTTCCCTGAATGATATTAGCACTCAGCCTTTTGGAATTACTTGGTATTAATTAGTAAATTTTGTAATTTACTTGAACTGTATTTCACACATCCCTTTTATATACAGATAATCAACCTGTAACAATTAAATTTGGGTTTTGACTCAGTATGAGTTATAAAAGTGGTCGCCGTTTATAAAAATTAGCCCCTAAGTCAAAATGACTGTTAGCAGCTTTAATTACAACAAGGTAGAAATTTTAAAAGTGTGAAATGTGGGAAGAAGACAGAGCCTTGTCTAGCCTACCATCTTAAGTGCTGCTTCAATGAAGTCCAACTCAGCCCCTGGGAAGGGCTCCCTCAAGTCCCCATCTCCATGTGGAAGTCCTCATGGCTTCTTCTGCCAGTAATTCTAGTGCTGTCTTCAACCAGAGTTCCACCAATGCAGAATGACTCCAAGGAAAAGAGTGTCTCTATAGCTTTACTCACCAATGCAAATCGAAGGGAAAAGTCTCTCCAAAAACCAAGGAAAGAAAGAGACCAGACCATGTTGGTCTCTTCTTTTATATTCCCATTTCCACATCATTTCCTGTCTATCCCCCTCCTCACAGAAACCTATTGCAATCTTTCAATTTGCCAAGCACTGCCCAGCTCTGCCTTTTGGAGGTGAGACTAGTAAGTGATTTGTAAATTCTCTTACTTAAGTGTTACGTAGGAATATTTTGAGTTCTTGATTTGATGAACTAAAAATAGGCAAAGGGAGAGTTAATTCTATCTTCACATACCCCAATAATTCACCTCATTGAGGACAAGGTCTATTTCTTTCTTTATTTCTTTCTTACTTTTTTTCGTGGTTGCAATTTTACTCTTTCTTACACCAGGTAGGAACTTAAAAAATATATATATTTGTTCAATCAAAATTACTTAAACTTACTGGGCCTTGGTTTCCTCATTTGGAAAATCAAGAAGTTGTACTGGATGCCCTTTATAATCCTGTGAAATTCTAAACCTATGACCTTATGAGTCTATGATTTCATTAATGGTTAAAGCATCATTAGAAATAGAATCTGAAGACCTGAGTAGAAAAGCTTTTGAGCTTTAGTCCTGCTACTTTCAAACTACTTACTTTCCAAGGGTTACGCAAATAATAAACATTATTAAGCACCTACTATGCATATATACAATACAGGCAAAAAACAGTCTCTGACTTCAGAATACTCCTAATCCAATCTCAGCTTCAGTATCTTTCTTTTACTATGAATGATATGGGGAATGCCATTTAACAAATGTCTGCCTCATTTTCATTTGCCTATATCAAAAGGCAGTTTTAATGGGAATGTTTTCTGTCTTATAAAGCACTTTGAGTTCATATTCTTATTTTTTCTCTTTTAATAAAAATGTCTATTAAAGCCGCCACTACTTTCTCAATCAAATAAAGAATTAAAAATATTCTTAAAATGTGAAATATCTCCTCTCTATATATCAGGTTAACATTAACAGAAGCATTTTTCCCAAAAAATTATAGCTATGTTAAGACCCTAAAGCACAAGATATTCCCAAAGAACATAATTACGTTAGTGAAGTAAAATTAGTGAACACCCAGACTATGGACCAAAATACTCAGATGTAATAAATTATGCCAGTTATATTTGCATTAACACAACTTGAAGGCAGTTATCACATATACATTTGGAGTTGGTTTTATATTTTATTATAGCTATACATGCATTCAAAGTGAAAAGTCCACAATACTGTGGTCATGCTTTTCTTACAATGATGAAAGAGAGGAAAGAAATAATTACAGGCCACTCTGAATATTAATATTGGTTTCATGATGAAACCAATCACATGAAATAATTAGAAAAGATTTATTAAGGACCCTTATGTACTGGGCACTGTAATAGGTGCAGAAATACAGAGAGAAAAATTAAACAGTGACTGCTGATAAGGAAGGCACCATATGCATATGTAAGTATATAACCAAAAATGTAAAATAAGTATTAGTTGTTTTGGAAGGGAGGGAACTAAGATTTGGGAAGTGGAATCAGGAAAGCTTTCATGTACAAAGTGATGCTTAAGTGATAGGTCCTGTTATAAACTGATATTTTATTAATATTACATTTAATCAGTTTTCTTTCATTTATTACAAATGCTTTGAAAAACTGAAAGAAATATATAATGTGTGTTTTTATTATCATCATTTTCATTATTGTTACTAAAGGCAGGACCTGAATGTCACTAATATATGTGATCCCCCCTAATGAAAAAGTTTGTAAACATTGCATATGTAAAGAATTCCACTCTCAAGTATGAATTGACATAAAATTCCATGACTTTTGGAGTTACTCCCACTCATATAATGATCCCATACAACATTGTTTTCTTATCATATCGTATACTAATCTCATTCTTCCATCAAAAAAATTCCTCCCCAATAGCAGATGCCAATAATTTCTGTAGGAAAGACACATGCACACATGTGCACACACAAACACAGTTAGCAGCAAGATCTTTGAGTATAAACCTCTAAATTTTATTAGACCAACCCTCAGATGATATGTATATGTATACATATACATATTATATATCCACATATGTATGCATGTAATTCTTTTAATTGTTCTTATGAGCATTTTTTATTTGGAAGTCCCTGGAGTAGGAAGAGGAAGCTATACTTCAGTAGTTGATTTACTGGACCTGAAATCAGGAAGATGAGTTCAAATCTACCTTAAAAGACATTTCTTAGTTGTGTGACACTAGGTAAATCACATTACCTGCAAAAGGATCCATTGGATCAATTGTAGCAAAAATGTCAATCACTTGAGTATCCTTGCAAGAAAACTTCCTGGTAAACTATTATCGATAGGATCACAAAGAATAGGTCATAAATAAGTGACTCAACAACAACAACAATGAACACAGTAGGTTCTTTCTTAGTTTTCAATCATATTGATTCATCTATTTGTGAAAACAAGGCATAGAAGTGGGACTTTCATGATGGAAGAAAACAAATATATCAAATACTTTTGGAAATATGTAGGATAAGATAAAATTATGAAGTCAAAATTTGGTATGAACAACGATGAGAAAAACAGATCTTCAGAGAAGGAGGGAAAGGTATGGCAAATCTGAACCTAAGAGATTAGGTATATGAATTACCATCCAAACATGAACATAAATGCTCTCTTCAAATAAATCCCTGCAAGTGGTCATCAAACATTCAGAAGACCTTCAAAGAATGACCAATCTACTATTTTCCAGAGTAGTCCCTTACACTTTTATCTGACACTGATTCTTAGAAAGTGTCATATTTTGAAGGCCCCAAAGAGTTTAGAATAAAGAAATATCAAATATTCTAAGTGTTCATCCAGGAATACTACAGATTACCTGACTAAGCAGCTAGATGTTTTTGGGGATAGAGATCTGAGTCTGTAGTCAGGCCAATGTAAGGTCAAATCTGACCTCAGACCCTTAACTTAGCTATATGATTCTTTGATTTTCTTCATTTATAAAATGAATTAGACAAGGTAATGGTAAACTATTCCAATGGCTTTGCAAAAAAATAAAACAACAAATGAGATCATGAAGAGTCAGACAAAACTGAAAATGAACAAATAACATCAAGAATGATAATTAAATTATCTTCTGTGGGTTAAATAAATAATATTTCTCAACTAGGTGATGAAGTTGATAGAGAGGTAGACCAGTATTTAGGAAGACATGAGTTCAAGTGCCAAGCGAAATATTAGCTGCGTGACCCTTCACAAGTCATTTAACCTCTGTTTCAGTTTCCAGAAGTATAAGACTGGGACCACAATAGCCCCTACCTTGCAGGGTGATAATGAGAATTAATGAGATAGTAACTATAAAATGCTTATTGCAACATATATGTTTTTAGCTGTTATTATCATTATTGCTCTTTTTTCATGTCTATAAAGGTTTTACCTTTCTTGATGGCTGAGAGATTCTTCTGTATAGTTCCATTTTTCTCTTTGTATAGCACCCAGTACAGTGTTTGAAATTTAGTTGGTGAGTGATGTGTTTGCTGAAGCTAAATCAATGAGACAGTAATTCATTTGAAAGTTGAATTCAAGTCTTAGTAGTTTTCTGTTATTACATGTTTTTTATTTTCTCAAGCAATGAATATTTATTCAATTCAATCAACATGTATTAAGTATCTAAGACATATACGTAACTAAGCTAGAATAGAAAAGAAAAATAATTATCATATCAACATGAAAAACATCTGAATACTATAACCGTGTCTTCATACCTGAATGTTTTAGAACCAGTTGACAAGATATTTCAATGATCTTTCAAGCTCTAAGGCATAATAATTGCACAATTGTTATGATTCTTTTTTTTTTTTTTTTGGAGTGGGGGTTGGGATGGAGGAACCTAGCTTTTACTTGATTTGTCAAAGTCAGAAGGCAAACATGAAACATTCAAACAGAAAAACAGCCATCACGAATAAATTCCAAGCCTTACATGGTATTTTTGGTCAGGAATAAGTAAGGCTGGTTTTATGGCTCAGGTTTGAGACTGGAAAAAAAGTTATATTTATCATTTAAAATTCAGTAGTTTATGAAATAAAATTATCCAAAACATATTGATTAAGGACACAATATTGATTCATTTGGCTATAGTTTCTCTCTCTCTCTCTCTCTCTCTCTCTCTCTCTCTCTCTCTCTCTCTCATCTCTCTCTCTCTCTCTCTCATCTCTCTCTTCCCCCTGTTAATGAGAGCTGAATTAAATCTGATGGAATGTTTCTGTACTTTGAAAAAAGAAGAAAAAACCTAGCCTACTTTGAACTCAATAGACATTGTTTTTGGTAATGGAATCTATTACCTTCTCTTACTAGGTTACTGGAGTAAATAATGTAGGAATAATGATCAGGCAAGGGGAGAGGAGAATTGTTAGCATTAATTAGAATGGAAACTGAATGATATCTGCCTGTGTGGAAGAATTGGAAATGCTTTGATTTAAAGGAATGTTCCCACAAATTCCATGGCAGTAGTCTTTAGAACCAAATAATCAAAATAGATTCTTCCATCTGCATTGATGGTAGAATGGACTAAAATGATTAGATATTCTGTTTAAGCAATGAATAGGTGATGCATAAAGCACTCTATATTTTGGAAAACCTAAAGAGGAAGATGTTTCTGTTGATTTAAGATAACATTACACTTTTCTGCAAGGATTACATTGGTACATGTTATTACTGATGGTGATTTGTGATGGTAATGTATAACAAGAATGCTAATTTTGTTATGGATGCAGCAATCATTTAAAAGAGTTTTGATTTATTAAATCTATCAATTGCTATGTATTTCCAATATCAATGTCTTTAGGCCTCCAAATTTTATATTATTTTTGGAATGTATACAACCACATATATGTATATATACATGGTACAAATTTAGATTTCAATAATGTGGGAAAGTACAAATAATAAAACTCCCTCCACTTTCATAAATTTTCAATGTGCACAAGATTTATAGTCATATGGAGGTCTCCGTGGTACTAAGGACTTTAACATAGTTACAAAACTAAAATAGTCAGAAGAACTTGGACGTACCTCTTCTTGATTCAAGGATTAGCCCTCTATATCCTATAAAACTCAAATTTTTTCATCATGAATTTTAAATTATTCAAAACAAATAAGATCATATTCATCCAGTCTATAATTTAAAATCCATGAATCTTTATTGTTAAAAGCAATCTGAGCTGAATTTTGAATTATTTATCTTCTTTTATTTAATTCTCTACCCCCAAAATGGCCTCAAAGTTACATCACTTGATAGGGTCGAAAAATTGTATCTGTGCCCAAATTAGGTCATTTCTGTCTTTAAAATTCCTTTATGTACTATTTAAATGTAAAAAAAGGGGTGTCTTTATGAATCTGTTTTATGTTCCCTTTTGTGTATTTCAAGCTGCAAGTTATAAATATAAATATATAGATTAGTGAATATTTGGGGTAAGAAAGTACTAAATAATAAAAAGAAAAGAGTATTAGTAGAAAAAAAGATAATCATGGAGATCCATGAAGATTTATTAGGGCTTTTTCTATCTGCCTCTCAAAATGTAAAAAGAAGCAGATAAAAGTTAAGAGCATAGGAAACAGTTAATAGATAAGGTTATTCTTTCAATGAATAGGATAAATGAATAGATGCTTTGTTACTAAAATCAAAAGAATTAATTAGCCCTTCAGCAAAATTTTGTTCAAGGGCAAATTCTACAAAATTGTCATGAAATTATCTAGTACTCTAAGTATCTACATATCCTGAAAAAGTATTTTTTAAATTTTAAATCAGATAATCAAGAACAACTGAATTTAAGTTAAGTGGTAATTAATAATTAAATATGATAGTCTGGATTAATGATATAGGTACTAAACTTGGGTTTAACGACCTCAAGTCAGAAAGTCACTCTGGCCTTTAGAGTCCTCATCTTAAGAAAGGCTAAGTTTAGGCTAGATCCTCTCTGAATATCCTTTTAGATCTAAGCTTAATTTCAAGAAAGACAAAATAATGGATTTTATCATTCATGTTACTTTATTATTTTTAAATTTTATTTAATTAGTCAATTTAGAATATTTTTCCTTGGTTACAAAAGTCATATTCTCTTCCTCTGCCCCAACCCCCTCCTGTAGCTGATGCACAATTCCATTGGGTTTTATATGTGTCCTTGATCAAAACCTATTTCCATATTATTGATGTTTGCACTAGGGTGATCATTTAGAGACTGTGATCAAGCAGTTGCTTTTCTTCTGTGTTTCTACTCCCATGGCTTTTTTCTTCTGGATGTGGATAGCCTTCTTTCTCATACGTCCCTCTGAATTGTTCTGGATCAATGCATTGCTATTAATAGATATGTCCATTACATTCAATTATACCACAGTGTTTCAATCTCTGTGTATAAAATTCTCCTGGTTTTGCTCCTTTCACTCTACATCAATTCCTGGAGGTCCATCCAATTAACATAGAATTCCCCCAGTTCATTGTTCCTTTTGGTACAATAGCATTCCATCACCAAAGGATACCACAATCTGTTCAGCCATTCCCCAATTGGAAAGCATCCCCTCATTTTCCAATTTTTTGCCACCACAAAGTGCGCAGCTATGAATTCATTTCTACAAGTCTTTTCCCTTATTATCCCTTTGGGGAATAAATCCAGCAGTTCTGTGGCCAGATCAATGGACTTTTTAGAGCCTTTTGGGCATAGGTCCAAATTGCCCTCCAGAATGGTTGGATCAATTCACAACTCCACCAGCAATGCATTAATGCCCCAACTTTGCCACATCCTCTCCAACATTCATTACTATCCTTTGCTATCCTATAAGCCAACCTGCTAGGTGTGAGGTGGTACCTCAGAGTTGTTTTGATTTGCATTTCTCTGATTATAAGAGATTTACAACATTTTTTCCTGTGCTTATTAAAAGTTTTGATTTCTTTAACTGAAAATTGCCTATTCATATCCCCTGCCCATTTATCAATTGGAGAATGGCTTGATTATTTGTACAATTGATCTAGCTCTATAAATTTGAGTAATTAGACCTTTGTCAGAGGTTTTTGTTATGAAGGTTTTCCCCAATTTGTTGCTACCCTTTTTATTTTGGTTTTGTTGGTTTTGTTTGTACAAAAACTTTTTAATTTGATTTAATCAAAATTATTTATTTTACATTTTGTGATTTTTTTCTAACTCTTGCTTGGTCTTAAAATCTTTCCTTTCCCAAAGATCTGACAAGTATACTATTCTGTGTTCACCTAATTATAATTTCCATCTTTATATTCAAGTCATTAACCCATGCGCATTTTATCTTTGGGTAGGGTGTGACATGTTGATCCAAACCAAATATCTTCCATGCTCTCTTCCAATTTTCCCAAGAGTTTTTGTCAAATAGTGTGGTTTTGTCCCAAAAGCTGGGATCTTTGGGTTTGTCATCAACTGTCTTGCTGAGGTCACTTACTCCAAATCTATTCCATTGATCCTCCTTTCTGTCTCTTAGCCAGTACCATATTTTTTGATGTCCACTGCTTTATAGTATAGTTTGAGGTCTGGTACTGCTAGGCCACCTTCCTTCACATTTTTTTTTTCATTTTCCCCTATATATCCTTGATCTTTTGTTCTTCCAAATAAATTTTGTTATGTTTTTTTCTAATTCACTAAAAAAATTTCTTGGTGGCTCAATGGGTATGGCACTAGATATATAAATAAGTTTGGGTAGGATTGTCATTTTTTTTATGTTAGCTCATCCTACCCATGGGCAATTAATGTTTTTCCAATTATTTAGATCTAGTTTTAATTATGTGGAAAGTGTTTTGTAGTTGTGTTCATATAGTTCCTGTGGTTGTCTTGGCAGATAGATTCCAAAGTATTTTATATTGTATAAGGAGATTTTAAATGGAATTTCTCTTTCTAATTCTTGCTGCTGAAATATGTTGGAAATATATAGAAATGCTGATGACTTATGTGGGTTTATTTTGTATCCTGTAACTTTGTTAAAGTTGTTGATTATTTCCACTAGCTTTTTAGTTTATTCTCCAGGATTCATTAAGTAGACCACCATATCATCTGCAAAGAGTGATAGTTTAGTCTCCTCATTGCCTATTATAATATCTTCAATTTCTTTTTCTTTAATTGCTACTGCTAGTGTTTCTAGTATAATGTTAAATAATAGAGGTGATAATGGGAGTTTCTTGTTTCACTCCTGATCTTATTGTGAAGCTTCTAGTTTTTCCCCATTGCAGATGATTTTTGCTGATGTTTTTAGATATATACTGTTTACTATTTTTTAGGAAAGGGCTTCTATATTACATTACTGGGGGTTGTCTTTTGAGGATTTAGTGTAGAGGGTGACCTATGGATTCTTTCAATGTCTATTTTGCCCTCTTCTTCAAGAACATCAAGGCAGTTTTCTTGGATAATTTCTAGTATGATGTCTAGGTTTCTGTTCATTTCTGGGTTTTCAGGTAGACCAATAATTCTCAAATTGTCTCTTCAAAACCAGTTTTCTTGGTCTGTCATTTTGTCAGTGACATATTTTATGTTTTCTTCTATTTTGTCAGTCTTTTGACTTTGCTTTATTAATTCTTGCTGTTTTCACAGATCATTGGCTCCAATTGTCCAATTCCAGTCTTTAAGGACTGATTTTCTGCCATAATCTTTTGATTTTCTGCTATAACCTTTTGATTTTCCTCTTTGGTTTAGTCTATCCTGCCTTTCATGGTCTTCAGTTGTTTAATTTTGGTCTCCAGTTAGGTTTTCCTGTCCTTTAAACTATTTTCTTTTTGAACTGTTTCCCCCTTTTCTTGCCAAAATTCTTGCATATTTTTCATAAGCCCCAATTTAAATTTTTCAAGAGCTTATGGACAGTTTCCATTTTTTTTAAAGCTTTGGATGCATTTATTTGTATGTCCTCTTCAGCTATTTCTTCTGTAGTCTGGATTTTTCCTCCATAAAAATTTATCCAGAGTCAATGCCTTCTTTTTGTTCTTCTTTGTGTTGGAAAGTTATTTTTCCTGAGCATTGCTGGTCATCACTATGCTGGTTTTTTTCTTTCTCTTCCAGTCAGAAGTCTCAGTGAGAAAGGCAGCCTCTCTGTGTATGGAGCTAAGGAGAATTGTTTTTGCCTGAGGCCAACTCTCTAGTCTCCCCAGCTTCTACCGTTTACTGCCCTTGTCTGCACTATCTCCATGTCCAAGGTCTGTGTGCTTCAGCCCGCTGGGCTCTCAAGTCTAGCTGCTCTCAAGGGTAGGTCTTTGGTGTCCTTTGTTAGTTACCAAAGACCTAGATGTGCCCCTTGTTCACTCACTGATCCTATAGCACTGGCTCTGACTCTAGTGCACTCACTTTATGTGTGTAGAGTGTGGGAGGGTTGATCAGCTCCCATTTTGGTGGAAGCTATTTCACCCCATTATAGTGTGGAAATGCCCAAATACCACATACCTTCAATGCTGCACCCTACTTTGGAGTCCCTTAGTTCATATAAATTTGGTATTTTGGGTCTTTAATATTACTCTGTGTAATAGCTTTATAAATCTATAAAATATTGATATTTCTAAGACAACTAGTTAATGCTTAGCCTCAGTTATTAGATAGTTGTATTTTAAGGAAAAAACAGTTGACTAAAATATATGCTATTGCTATCTATCTATCTATCTATCTATCTATCTATCTATCTATCATCTCTCATCTATCTATCCCTTCCCCAGGTGACTGTCTGATTTTCTGTATTAACTGAACTTGAGATCTCAGGCTATTTGGGCCATAAAATTATTATGAAGCCTGGACCATGAAGCTCTGTCCTAATAATAGATATATTATATGAAGAAACAAAGAGTTTGGGACACTAATCTCACAAACTAAAATATTAAAATTAATAGATTTTTCTCAACTTTAGATTTGATGATGTCATGGACCTACATTCAAATCCTGCACAATTAACTCCTATGGTTCCCTATTATCTCTAAGATTAAAACTAAAGTCTTCTGTTTATCATTTCAGGGTCTTCACAAATTGACTCTTGCCTGTCTTTCCATTCATCTTTTACTTGAATCAATTTCACTTACTCTATAGTCCAATTTGGAGAATGTTTTGGAGTTTGAGTACCCAAAAGGCAAAACCAAGCTGCCTTTGAGACACCCACCAACAACACCATTGCCTGGAGAGCTGAGGGAGGAAGTGTTTGCTTTGGATGGCTGGACAGAAGGACAGGGCATGCAAAAATGAGCTCAGGCACTGGAAAGAGGGGGACCAAAGCAACTCCCCGAGTAATGGCTGGGCATGGGTGTCAATACTTCCCCAATGCTACTATAGTCTAATGGCCTACTTGCTATTACTTCCGCTCAACATCCCATTTCCCATTTCCATGCCTTTGCCCTGTTTATCACTCATTTCTGTGATATTCTCTCTCTTGATATTCCCATCATTCATTGAGCTAAAATTCCACCTTCCAAAGAAGGTCTTTGTTAGTATCATCCATAGTGATCTCTCTCTCTCTCTGTGTCTCCATTTATATATATATATATTAAAAATATATATATAATATATAGTGTGATATATGAAATACATATGTGATATATATGAGATCATCTGTGAATATCTTCTATCATATAAATTAATCTATCTAGAAATATATAGATAACTCTATCACATATAATATGAATCTGTGATATATGTAATATGTCATGAATATCTTCTCCCTATCATATATTATCATAAACATATATAGATATAGAAATACTATAACCTTGGCAGACTAACAAGAGTCTCCTTTAGTAGGTGGGATTTTTTCTTAATTTTAACTTATTCATTTTTTGCATTAAAATACTCAGGTTATTCCTATACCCTCCTCCATCCAAGAAGATATCATTTGACAAAAAGACATATGTATATATAAAGCTATATCTTGTTTAGCTCTGTTTTTCTGTTCTTTCTCTGGAAGTATATCTGCCAAAACAAGTCCAAAATCTACATGAATTATAAAATACTTTTAAAGACAAATAAAATCAGATTTAAGTAATTGGGTAAATATTCATTGATCATGGGTGGGCATAGCCAATATAATTAAAATGACAACCCTGCCTAAACTAATATGCATTCAGTGCCATCCCAATTAAATTAGCAAATAACTATTTTATTGAACTAGGAAAAATAATCACAAAATTCATTTAGAAAAACAAAAGTCAATAATATGAAATGAATTCATGGAAAAACAAGGGAAGGAGATCTAGGAGTTTTAGTTATATTTATTTCCATGCTTGTCTCCCCTATTAGCATATGACTTCCTTGAGGATAGAATTAGTTTTTAATTATGTTCCATCCCCAGTATTTAACATTTTGTCTCATGTATGATGTTTAAAAAATATTTGTTGACTGACTGCTGATTCTGAAAATAACTGAAAAAATGAGTTAACATTGGAGATATGGAAAGAATGCTGATAGTAAAGTAAAAAGACACGATTATATCCTATCTGTATCACACTGCCTATGATTTTGAGAAAGTCTCTTACCTTCTATAGGTCTTAGTTTTCTCAAATAGAAGATGATGAATTTTGACTAGATAACATCTTGGTTCCTTCCACAGATAAATCTATTTCCCAAAATAGTTACTACTCTTCTGCCAGCATTGTTCATAAAACGTGTTTGTTTGGTTTTTTTGTTTGTTTGTTTTTTGTTTTTTTTTTGTTTTTTAGTTTTAAGTTATAGGCCTTAGGTGACATTGCTATATCTAGATACAATTTTAGAGATTTTTTTAAAGATTATTATGAGGGTTTGTAGTGAGGAATATCATTTACCAAAGCAGGTTATCATTTTTCATCCAGTTCTCTTCTTAACGATTTTCCTCAGGCTCTGAGAGGTTAATGATTTGTCCAGGTTTATGGAGCCAATAGAGAGGAGAGTAGGAACTGAACTCTCTGAGAATAACATTATATACAGAAGGGCCACAATATCTGTGATTTTGTTTTTAATGGTTTCAGTTAACTATAGTCAGCCCTAAGGTCTGAACGTCTGCTTGAAAAATGTCAGAAGTCCATCTGCAGCAGTGGTCTGCCCATGTGTTAGTCTCTTCTACTTCCATTTCTACCTTTTTTATAGGTTGTGTAGAGAAGGGGGGTGCTGAGGTATCCTGAGATGAGGTATACAAATGGGGAGAACAATCACATATATATGGGGGTCGGCAGGTATTCACTTATATCTGAAATTTCATCCATCTACTGGTCTTGGATCATAACCCCCACAGATATGGAAGTCCTACTATAAATTATGCTGTACAAATTCTTCTTAAAATAAGTTGGTTAGACTAGAAGATCCTTAATCTCGTACCTCAGTACACTCTTTCTGTGATCAAAAGCTTGTCCTAGCATTGATTAAAGTAATGTGCTTCCAGGAGGTAGTTATAATTACTAAAACATTGTGGAGCTCCTAACATTCTTGCATACTAATTGAAAAGTCAATAAGCTTTAAAATGTATGTTTTCACCAAGGGTGTTGTGGGACCATATGATAATCATGCTTTAATCATATTAAAGATGACGCTTTTGTGGTTAAGAAAAGAGAGAGGACTCTTAGGATGTATTTATTCCAGTACAATTGGCATTTTCTCTCCCTATGCTCAGGAATATAATTCAACCTGGTTTGTACTTTGGTTCTTTACTACCAAATTCGCAATGTAAACTCCATATCAAACCAACATACTAATTCCCAGGATGTTGAGACGTGGCTATGTCCAGATGTTAAGTGCCTGACTTGATTAGCTTCATACTTACATACATTGATTGCACAGAATTAAAGTGTTTAGCACACATCTAGAAAGTGTTGGAAAACATGCAGTTCATCCCTAATGACTTGTTAATTGTTTTTTTTTTAAGAATTTCAATTAGGTTGGAGGATGGAGAATGAGAGATTGAATGCTACCTCCATATATATTTTTAATTATACCTATGAGCTATAGTAGAGTGAAGTTGTCAAGTTGTATAAAAGTAATTACAAATATAAGTTTCAAATGCTATTGTAAAAAAAATAATCAGGGGGTCAGCGGGTGTCTCAGTGGATTGAGAGCCAGATCCAAAGATGGGAGGTCCTGGGTTCAAACTTGGCCTCAGCCACTTCCTAGCTATGTGACCCTGGGCAAGTCATTTGATTCCTATTGCCTAGCCTTTACCACTCTTCTGCCTTAGAACCAATGCACATTGGTTCTAAGACAGAAAGTAAGGGTTTAAAAAAAAATAAAAGTAAAAAAAAATCAGGCTAACTTTCCTATCTAACTATAGGATGTGTAGTTGGAAGGTCACTGGATCTATAGTCAGCAGGGACTTGGATTCTAGTTCTGTATCTGAGACTTCACTAGATTTGTATCAATATTTCAACCAACTCATTTAAAATGGAAACAAAAGCCAGGTGAAATCCAGATTGATTAGGAAGGTGAATGGTTTCTTGGCTATTGAACTGGATGACAAGGGAAGATAATGCTCCTTATAAAACATGAGATTAGGTATAAATCAGAACTCAAAGGACTTGGTATATAATATAATTTATGCATATAGATAACCAAAACACCAAAGATAGGGGAAAAGGACCTACTTATACAAAAATATTTGGGGCAGGTCTTTTTGTGGTGATAAAAATTTAAAATCAAAGAGTTTTCCATCAACTGAAGATGGATGAACAAATTGTGGTATATAATTGTAATGGAATACTATTGTGCCATTAGAAATGAGTGACACAATGATCATGAAAAAAAACTGGGAAGACATATGAAGTGATGAAAATTTAAGTGAGCAGAACAATGAAAATGTTATACACAGTGAAAATCAATAATATACAATGATTAGTTAGGAATGACAACTATTACCAGCAATGCAAGGATCCAGGATAACTCCAAAGGACAAATGACAAAAAAGGGAAACCATTACTAAAGAAGAGTTGGTGAACCTTTTTTGAGTTTGAGTGCTGAGAGGGCAAATTCAAGTTATCTATGAGGCCCTGTATTACTGGAGAGAACTGAGGAAGGAAGTGCTTGCTTTGGGTGGTTGGACAGAGGGCAGGGCATTCAAAAAATATTTTTAGCCACTGGGAAGAGGAGGAAGGGAGTAGCTCCCTTGAGTGCCGGCTTAGTGTGAGTTCCATGTCTTCACCAATGCTTCATAGAAAAACTCATGAAGTCTGGATAAAGGATGAAATATACTATTCTTCTCTTTATTTCATCTATTTTTTCCTCTAGGGTAAAGTGACATATCTTCTTTCACAATACAAATATAGAAATATGTATTGTATGATAATACATGTACAACTATATTAAATCCCACCCCCATCTTGGATAGGGGAGAGGAATGAAAGGGAAGGAAAAAACATAGATCATAAATTGTCACAAAACAATTATTAAAAAGTATTGATTTGTAATTTCCCCCCCCCAAAAAAAAAACATTAAAAGTCAGTATGGATTCATGAGAATTTATATTGTCCTTCTATATGAAATGGGCAAATAACTTTTTCAGCACTTGGAGATCCTTTGAATTGTACAGTAGTATAGAGAAAAAAGCACTGGAATAAACCAAGAGATTTCCCTTTGCGTAATGATTATCACTTACTAACTATGTAATTATTAAGAAAGTTAATTTCCCTCTCTAAGCTTTAGTTTCCAAATCATTAAAACTGAGGGACAACACTTAGAAAAGCTAGCTTAAAAGATTGCCAGGAGGATAAAATGAGATCATGGTTTTAAATGTTTTCTAAAGAGTAAAGTGCTAGATTGGGGCAAGGTAGAATCAGGCAATAGATAGTTGTCCTCCAGGTCAGAAAGACCAGGATTAAAGTCTTACATGAAATATACACTAGCTATCAGGACAGCTTGGTAGAACAGTGGATAGAGTGCCAGGACTGGAGTCTGAAGTACCTGCATTCAAAACTGGCCTCAGACACTTTCTAGCTGTGTGACTGAGCAAGTCACTTGGTCCCATTAGCCTCATGCTTATCCTTTTATCTTGGAGTTACATCTTAGACAGAAAGAAAGGGTATAAAAAAGTAGTATATATAAGTAGATAAAAGGATAACCTTGCAATTAGAAAGATCTAGACTCAAGACATGCTTCAGACAAATTCTGCCTATGTGATCATGGGCAAGTCACTTAATATCTTCATGATGACAACTCTCTAGGACAGTGATTAGGAACCTTTTAGAGACTGAGTACCCAAATTGCAACCTTCACACTACATGTGAGGTCTCCCACCCCCATTTCAACAACCCTACCCCAGACAGATGAAGTACAAAGTACTTCCTTTGGGCTGCTGTTTAGAGGGGCAGATGATGAGAGAAATATCCTGTTACATGTGGAGAGAGGGAAGGGAACTACCCCCTTGGTACACTCCGGCACACATACCATAGGTTTGCCAACATGGCTCTAGGATAATAATTTGCAAATTCTAGATATACATTGGTGGAAGGAATTTCTTGACATTTATTCCCTGAATCAATGGAATTAAAAATTCAGAACACCCCTCAGCTCCTCCAAAACAAACAAAAAATCAAAAAACAGTTAAGAAGCAAAAAAAAAAAATCAACATGAGATTCAGCTAATCTAAGTTATTGTTTAGTTATGTAGATGAAATTTGAAGGAATTAGCAAACAGATTCAAAATTAAACAATTTCAGAGTTTTAAAAAATATCGATGACTTCTCATTAGTGTTCATAGTAGAATAAGTACATTTAGATACTATCATCTTTGTACTCAATGTACTCTGTAAAGACCTGGCAAATGGCACTTAAAAAGATGAAGTTGGCAAGAGTATTTAGAACTGACTTAGAGAATATTGGGAAATCAGTGCTGCATGTCCCACAATTTTCAAGGGGCTAGAGGGCTAATTTTTCCCCCACCCCTGAGTCCTACTTTTATTTTTGCTTATTGAATTATTTTAATTACATGGAAAATTGTTTATAATTGTTTTCTGACATTATGCAATTCAAATTCTCACCCTCCCTTCCTCACCTCCCTTCACAAGGAAGTACATGATCTATTATAAAGGTTATACCAGTGGTTTCATGCAATACATATTTCCATAGTTTGCGTGTCATAACAAAAGACATATCACACATACAGTAAAAAAAAAAGTCACGAAGGAAATCAGTTGAAAGATAGTATTCTTTGATCTGCAATGAGATTCTAACAGGTCTTTCTTTGTTTTTTGTTCATGAGTCCTTTGGGGTTATCTTGGGACCTTGTTTTGCTAATAAGTTTAATCCTTTATAGTTGATCATAATACAATATTTCTGTTACTGCTCACTTCTCTTTGTATCAGTTCATGTATGTCTTTCTAGGTTTTTCTAGGTATATACATATATATATGTATATACATACACACACACACACACATATATATAGAGAGAGAGATAGATATATAGATATATATATATATGCCACAACTTGTTCATCCCCAATTGATGGACATTCCCTTAGTTTCCAGCTTTTGCACACTACAAAGAGCTGTTAAAATATTTTTTCTTTTGTGCAAGTAGTTCCCTCCCCTGTACCTCTGATGTCTTTTGGAGATTGACTCAGTAGGAGTATTATATAGTTTTATGGACCTTCAATTGTGGTTCTAGATTTCTCTCCAGGGTGTTTATTTTTTCAGTTCTCAGTTCACCAATAGTGCAATAATGTCGCAATTTTCCCACATCCCCTCCAACATTTATTATTTTCCTTTATGGTCATATTAGCCAATTTGAAAGATGTAAGGTAGTATTTGTGGGCTAATTTTCATTTTTAAGTTTTTTATTTTTACTATATACTTAGAAATATCAACAACAACAAATATGTAAATTAACAAATTCAAAAAATTATGTTCAAAATAAACTCCCAATTATTACTAATTTGTTAAAAATGTGTGAACTGTATATACTGATTTTGAATTCCTTTTATATTTGTTTTACTTTGATACTTTTTTCTTCATGTTTTGTTATTTTAATGTAATCCTAGTATTATTATTCTTATTCTCTTTCCATCTCTTCATGTATTTCCTTTATTTTCTTTACATTTCCAATATCTGTCATTTTGAAAAACAAAATACATTCCATTAGAGTCAAATCACCTTCTCTTCACCCCTACCTTGAGTGTTAATTTTCAAAAGATTTCAAGGTAAAAAGATTCCAAATAAATGAAAAATACCGTAGACAGGACATTTATAGTCTCCATTCACCCTCTTCAACAGAAAATGAGGAACAAGATGATATTAACAATGTTTAACCTTGTGCTTATTATCTTGATAAAATCTCATGAAAACGTTCTATCTAAACATCAGAGATGTTCATGAGAACATCATGAGGGAAAATAAACTCTTTCACAGTTGATTTTTCAAAGCATACCAAATATTTGGTCAAACACAAATGACTGAGAAGAGTAAAAATTAAGGTGCTATTGTTGTTTATCCTTCATTTTTAAAGAAAACCAATAACAATGAATGAGCAAAGTCTACTTGAGAATGAATTGGATTTCAGTGAGGGAGAGTTAAATAAATTATCAGCCTCTCTTTTTTTCTGCAGTTATTAAGCCCAATATCAAGACAAAAGATAACTGATGATGACTTAGTATTTTTATCTCTAACTAAATTCTAAGCCCTCAACAGAAAGTATTTCAGCTGCCTTCAAGACCCTTATAACAAATTGCTCTTGTTCACCCATTCCCTTGGGAGAAGTTTCCACATTGTTGAAGTAGGCATTCCCCCTAACTCACCTACCAACTTATGACGTATTATCTCCTTTCAACTTGTTTTAAACTGACTTTCAAGAAAGTTTACTCAAGTATGGCTTCTGTGCATACAACAACTTTTTGAAGCTACAGGTGAGAGTTGGGTGACAGGAAGACACAAGAGATTGGTGAACATGCCTGAAAAGGGCTCAGCAAACCACCATACAATAGTTCTAGTACTTTCTGAACACCTCAAGTAAAGAAGACCCTTTTCTGTATACTGTTCATTTGTTTCTGCTTAAAAAAAAAGAAAAGAAATATTGGCTCAATAGAAAAAAGGTAAAGACTCTCCTCAAACAGTGTGCCTTCTGTAAATATGTTAAATACACATAAAGCTCAATACCAGCTATCATCATGTAGGTAACTTTTTTCAATAAAACAATATTTAGTGAAACTCTATTATGAAACAAAATCTAAGACAGGGAAACACATGCTGGCATAGTGTTTCCTACAGTGTCATGGAGGATATTTGGGAGATTTAAAATTAAAAAAAAAAGTAATGTACCATATGAGCTTTCCCCACAAAGTATGCTCACAGATTAGATTCATAGCAATATTCCCCAAACTATACCTCATTAACCTCCATCCTACTTTCAGCTTGCTCATCTTTAATAGAAAGCCAGTTGACATTATTAACTCAAAACAAAAATATTTATTGAAATGGCCTAACCTGGACAAGAGTAACAAAATATTCTCCCAGAATCTCTGGTTTATTGTTCCACAAATAGATATAGATTTAGTAAAATAATTTATACATATATATGTGTATATATATGTATATATATATATATATACATAGAAAGAGAGAGAGAGAGAGAGAGAGAGAGAGAGAGAGAGAGAGAGAGAGAGAGAGAGAGAGAGAGAGAAAGAGAGAGAGAGAGAGAGGGAAAGAGAGAGAGAGAGAGGGAGAGGGAGAGAGAGAGAGAGAGAGAGAGAGAGAGAGAGAGAGAGAGAGAGAGAGAGAGAGAGAGAGAGGACCCTTGTAGAGAAGCACACATGTAGGGTATATATTTGACCAAGGAATCATACTTCTATCACTGTAGGGCCCCAATGTCCCTTCTCTTTTCCTTCTATCCAAATGTTTCTCTAGGCACAGAAGCTTCACTGAGTAAATCACTCAAGCCACTCTACTTTATCTTTCATGTTAACAATAAACATGCATATAAACTAAAAACATCAGTGTTGAAATTGTCAATAACTTAGATTAACATAACTGACACTGCTGATGCAGATGATATGGGACTAAGATCGAGACAGAGAACTTAATGATTGAACACATTTGGGGAAATAAATAGTTCTTTCACTCACTAATTTGAAACTTCTTGATGTTATAAATGCCCAACATTCAAATACCAATATTGTTATGTATGTCATGTGGCTTCAAATAATCAAATGCAAAAACATCAAAACAACTAAGAAACAATGTAAGGGGTTAGACTAGATTATTTAAGAGTATGGATGCCAGGAATTTAATCAATTCCAAATGATTTTTTGGCAATTTATTTATAAAATACAGGCAAAGTGTGAAAGTAAAGAAATGAGAATAAAACTATTGCTCAAGTCCTGGTTTCACTCCAGCAGGATTCCAGAAGCCTCAGCCAGAGAGTCTAAGGGTCAGTTAACAAAGGTTTTAGCCAAGAGGCTTCCTCCCAGACAAGGGGCCCCTCCAGGGGCTAGTACCTCCAGGAAAGCCAGGGAAAGGAGTTAGCTTTTTTCATTCATACACATGGTAGAAGCAGTACTCAGTTAGAGCTCCTCCAGGGTCAAGTTCAAGGTGAAAGATGTCATCACAGGAAATTCTTGGAATTTTTAAAGATCATTCCTTTTCATCACTTCCTGTGACTTCCTTCCATTTGACATTGACCAATTATAGCTAAAGCTTTGTTTAGGACTGCCCAGGAAGCAATCTGTGGGTTCTGATTCTCACCATTGCACACATGGGTCACAGACTTCCCTCACTTAAGGATGAATGGGGTGTATATGCCTCTGGTGATTAAATCTAAAAATGGGCAGGAGAGAGTTAATCCCTTCTTCACAGTGTAAATACTCTTTGCATATTTTCAATGATTATTGGCTGTGAGAATTTATATAAAAGTTAATATCATATGTATCACCATAAGGGAAGTATGAAATAATCATGAGAGTAAGAGAAACCAAAAGAATCTGGAGTGATTCTAGAATAAGCATAAATTAATGAATTCACATCTCTACCAAAAGTTAATTAATGATTGCTAGTCTTTCCATATTTCCTCTAGCATTTACTATTCACATTTACTTTTTATTTTTGCTAATTTTTATGATGTGTAATGAAAACCCAACATTTTGCAGTTTTTCTATTAATCAAATTGAATAAATTTGTGCTTATTTTCAATTCTTTTGAAAATTCTTCTCACACTTTGAACTTTTATCTATTTAAGTATGACTTTTGGTGTTCTGTATTTATAACTTTCCCTGTATGTTTGTACATATTTATACAGACCTTTATCAATAATATAAAACTGAATATTTTCTCCTCTCTTAATTATATCTTCATTGATTTTATTCATGTAAAACATCCTTAAATTTATGGAGTCATAATTTTCTAATATTTCTTTTAACGTACACTTTATCTTTTGTTGGTTAAAATTTTATACAGTTGTGAAAGACTTCTAAAATAGTTATCTTCAGTTTTTCTGTTTTCATCTTTTTGGCAGTATAAATGTAGAAGTTAATTTCTGCCATCTTGCCTCTCAGTTTTCTCAGCAGCATTTTCCCCCTCATGATATATTATTTTTGTTTGTTTTTCAATCACAGAGGTCATATGATTTTCCTATAAACATACTTTATCAAGAAATCTATTAGAAATCTTATTGTCTACAAGTTCTCATGACTGAATTTTAAAAAATAGTAAATTGCCAAGCTTCATGATATTCATGAGGAAAGCTTCCTTTCCTTGGCAGGCTAAGGCTACTCAGAAAAACTCTCTACTTTAACTAAAGGGCTTGAGTTTAGTATCATTTTGTCTAATAACTATATACCACAGTCTGGATCTGTGTGTACATGTGTGCACTCACATACACACAAACATACTTTATTTAGGAGTTTGAGGTTCAAGAGAATTTTCTTTTAGATCAGCTCTCAGAATAAGTAAACAGGTAAATTTCTTCTGGTGTGTGGCTCTATTGGAATCTTAACAGTGCCGTTGCCACTGCTACCTTTTATTCTATTAAAGTCTCTTTTCTTAAGGTCTCTTTTCTTACATCATGTGGGCTGAACTCAAATATTTTGGCTAGGTTCTGGGTAGACTTATTTATATCAAGTGTATTCTTCAATACCTGATAACATGTAGACAAATCTAGGAAGAAATCCCAATAGCCTTGCACCAAATTAAGAAAAGATTTAAAAATTAGAAGTGAACCTATGAGTTCAGTAAACAGTAAAAACTGTTTTCTGAACTGTTGCATAGGTCAGAGGATGTACCTAAACTTTGCCTTAATGAAGAGAAAAATCAACCTGAATTATAAATATAGTCTGGTTAAATTATTTAGTTAGTTCATGACTTTTAGAATGACTTTTTAAAATGCTAAAAACATAATCATTTACAGGAGCTATCTCAGAATAGTCTCTTGGAGCCATAAAGCACTAATGTATTTCTCTAGGGCTTTCTCTCTTTTCTTAATTCTTCCTGCACAGCTTTTTCTTACTCAGCAAAAAGACAGGTTATGATATTGATATCTCATAGATCATCTTCTCCTTTGGCATATTACCTTTTTGAGTAACTAACAAAAGATTGACAATCAGTCTCCTGTTGTTTGCTTCCATTGACAACATGGAAGATGAAATATAATCATATCAAAGTAGGAAAATGAGTTTCCAGGATAGTCACTCAATAAGCACCTGTCAAGCACCTACTATGTGTCAATCACTGTGCTTAGCTAAATGCAAAAACGAAAAAGATGCTGGACTCTTCATATCCCTGAGCATCTTTATTTTTAACACTTTCATTTTTTCTGGCTTTCTGTGTTTTCTAAATATTAGCTAAATCTCTCATATCATTCTGAATACAAGCTGGTAGAAATAAAAGTTAGGCATCTGAACCCAACTATCAGAGCTCAAAGTTTTTTTAGGTGACCTAGTTAGAACTTTTAGGTATAATAGCAACAATTCAAGTTTGGGCTTCACTTCATAAAAAGTAAAGTCCAAAGGGAATCAATTCCCTAGCATCATTGCAATTCTGGATCTCTTGAGGCAGGATTCATAACTGTTAGGAAAGAAAAAGAGTATAACATTTTTCCAGGCAGAGGAGTCACAGAAATGCTTACCTCTCAACAATTTGAGTGACTAATCTTCATCAAGTAGATACATTTTTCGAGCTTAGAGGGTTGAGCTGAATATGTGAGAACACTAGGTTTAGGCAATAACTGGGATCATCAAATTTTATTGTATCCCAGCATGGAAGACATTGGATGAAGGATCAGAAGAAATTAAATTGAGTTTGAGCTTTGTCATTTATTAGCCTATGTGATTTTCCCACTTATGTTTCTGTAAATCACTTAACCTACAAGACCAATGTTTCTAAAATGAAGCCATTGGACTAGATAGCCTCTGTTCCTCCCAGCTCTAAATCTATGACCCATGATATTCTGATTCTGTCATAAGACTCCTCTAACATTAATGAAGGAGTTGCATTCTAAAGTCCTTTCTAACTCTAAATCAATGTCATTGTATTTTTTTATTTGCACTATTTGATCATGTGGTCGAATTGTGAGAAATACATTAAAATTCATTTTTATAATGTATAGAACATGGATTAAATTTTTTTTCTCCTTTTGTCCTTAGGCTAGAACTAAGAGCAATGGAGTGAATGTTGCCCTCCAAAAGTCAAATGAATGCTTTATTTCAAGCATGCAGCAAGGGTGCTTCTGTGGAGGGAGTAAGGGAGATTCTTACCAATTATAGTTAGCTCCAAGTATGTGTTTCAGGAAGTAAAGGGTTTTCTTCACTAGAGGTCTTCTAGAAAAGGCTAGATGATCACTTGGTCAGGGAAATTCATTCAGACATAAAGGATAAACAAGATCAACACTGAGATCTACTTTCAACTATAGAATTCTTTCTGATCTTTCAGTTTCCATTCAAATTTCCACTTAAATTCTAATTAGCAGAATCTAAAGAAGTTTGAACTCTGGTGGTTCATTTGCCTTATAATTCTCCTCCTGCCTAGCCTCCTAGAAATAGCTCATGTGGCAATTAGACTTCAGAATACTGCTATACAGAAAACTTTCAGTGTAAGCCTATAGCTTTTCTTGCTAGAAATAACCACTACTTTCTTCACAACTTTCACACCTGACTACTTTAGATTTCACTTTACACAGGATCTGACACTTAGCTGAACTAATGCCCTCTTTTCAGCTCACTTCTTGTAACTAAATGCCAAATACCATTATTATAAATGTAGTGAGGAGAGTGAATCAAGCTGAATCATTCAACCTAGTGTAGCCAATTGCAGTTTTCAACTTTTATTCTGACTTGAGCACTGAGATTAGTATTATTTCTCAATTCATTAAGGTTCATCAACTCATGTCAGTTTAATAGCAACTTTGCAGTACACTTTATTCAGTCAGTAATATTTCTATATTACCTTCCATTCCCAAGGGTACTTAGGAGATGCTCAAAGACTAGGAAAATTCAACCATATGCAATTTTTTATGGTTAAAATTTCATGGAATTATGGGATATTCAAGTTGCAGTTGTAGTCATATCACTCTCCTACATGAGAACCTTTAGTAATTCCCTACTGGCTCTAACATAAAATATAACTTTCTACTTTTAGCGGTTAAATTTCTTTACAAAATTGCTGCAACCTATTTTTTATTCTCATTGCATCTTGATTCTCCTTTATTCTGGGTATGTTCTAGCTACACTGTTCTTTTATAAGTGTTCTAACTAAATAAAACTAATCATATTTCTCCATATGATTTTCCATTTGCATCCCATGTAGAAGTACTTCCTTCAATGCTGAAATGCTATTCTCTTAAATCCTATGCCCCTTTAAGAAGTACCTCAAACATACTTCTCTACATGTTTTCAGTTATGCTAATTATTTAAATTTTTCCTACCTCCAAAATTACTTAGAATCAATAATTTATGTTGTATTTTTAAATATGTATAATAGAATTTAAATTCCTTGAGAGCAGGGGTCACTTTGTCTTTTTCTTTTTGCCTAGCAACTTGCCAGACCTTAAAATTATCTAATAAAAGGCCTTCATTTTATAGATGGGTAAATTAAAACCTAGAACAGGAAAATTGACTTTCCAAAGTTGCAAAATAATTGACAGACTTGTAACAGAATAATCAATAGAATTGAGTCTTAACACAGGCAGGAAAATCCTTTGAAATTTCTATAATTGATTCATTCTTCCATTTATCACAGCATTTCTTTCAAACTGTTAATCCCATCCCCTACAGCTTAGTCAATTACATGGGGACCATTTCACAAATATCCAGGATTAGATTTCATGAGGAAATATATAATTAGCACAAAATCTCTAAATCATCTGTTTAAAAATTACTACACTGTAGATAAGTAAAATTTGATAGATTTAGTTCAGTCATTAACTTTCAAATCACATTTCTAATTTTTCTGATACACTTCAAGAAAATTTCATATTTATATTGAACTGTGAAGTACATTTTAAAAGTCAAATCAATTTAATTCAAACAAGCAAACATTTACATAGTTACTACCATGTGTAGATCACTGGTTTAGTTACTCCTTTTAAAAATAAGTCTTTTTCCCTTAAAGGTGGAAAAATGAACAATTTCCACTTATTGTTTTTCCAAAGTGATATTCATCTGGATTTTTCATTGTGCTATAATTTAGCACCCATAAATCAGCTTCTTTTGGATTTTTTGTTATAATCCTAATTATTTTTGTAATAGCCATTGGAACAATAGCATTAGAAATCAACAAGACCAAAACACAGCCACCACCTCCATTAAAATGATGAAGTTGTTTTTCAGTCATTTCAGTAGTGTCCAATTCTTCATGACCTCATGGACCACAGTATATCAATGTTACTCATGGAGTTTTCTTGGCAAATTTCTTCAGTGGCAAATAGATGTCCCAAGGACACACAGTAAGTAAGTTTCTGAAAACAGATTTGGATTTAGGTCTTCCTGATTCCAAGTCCAGTGCTCTATCCACTATGCCACATAACCAAAGCTAAGAGGGAGCTTAATGATCTTTTCATCAACCCTGACTTCCCCATTTTACAGATGAGGAAACAGATTGAAGTGGGCTTAGATTTTATGTCAAAGTCTAAGTTAGTTTGGTAGAATCGGGACCAGAATTCATGTCTTCTAATATCCTATCAAGGGCTCCCTTCTCCATAACAGATTCAAATTCTGATTCTGTGGAAATTAAAATAGTTTAAGGCCATAAATTGTAATAATTAAAATGGTGGAAGACTTAAATTGTGATAGATATAAGAGTGGGTGAGTAAATTGTGACCGCGGAAAATATGTTTCGCTACAGTGTCTTTGAAAATCAAATATATAAGGTGGTCACCAGGGAAATATTCCCAATTATGAATATACCCAAGTCAACTGGGTTTTATTGAGAATTTAATTAATAATACAATGAGGAATTAAAGAAAGAGAGAAAGAGTAAGAAAGGAATAAGTATGAAGGGCATTGAGCCAACATGGCCTAGACCTGAGTCTTAAGAGAGAGAGATCAGTCAGTCTTTTATCCCTCACTACAATATCTGTCTAAGCAAGGATTCTAGTGACACCAGGCCAGCTCCATCTCAGCTGACTTCACCAGCTCAATCCTCAATCTGAATGTCCCCGAGAGAGTCTCGAGAGAGACCCTTCAAGTCAGCCTTTCCCAGCTGACTCTCTAGAGAGAGTTTTTCGTCTCCTTTTAAAGGGCATTTTCTCCTTTGTCTCCTCCCCTAAATTCTTACATCTACCAATCACAGTAGACATTTTTCAAAGGACAGACCATTCTTAGTCCACACCTAAGAAGGTGTGAATTTTTGAATAATTCACACCAGGAAAGCTCTGAGTAAGTTTCTCAGCTCTTTGTTCCTTGTAAATTCACTAGTTGCTTGACCTTTATAGGTACTTAGCACCCCTTTCTAAAAATAGGCACGGCTTAAGTATGGGTTTAAGTACTTTTTCATTGTTTCAGCAAGGAGTTTTCTCCTCCTAGGCAGTCTTAAGTATGGGTGGAGTAGAGGTCTTCCCATTTCTGATCTAAGTAGAGTTCTCACTTTCCAAATGGGGAATGGCCCAGTAGGGAGTTGTTTCAATGGGGATTTTTTTTTAACATTCACAAGTCTGAGAATTTTCAAGACTCACAATTCTAATACTTATCATCTACCTCTGCTACATACCTTTAGGTAATATGCCTTCCTCTCTGGACCTCATTTTCTCCATCTGTTAAAGGAGAAGGTTGAGCTAAGTGTCCCCTGAAGTTCCTTCCAGGTCTGGCTCTATGATCCTCCAAATGAGAATATATGGCCAGGACAGAGAAGTAACTTGCCCAAAGACATAGTTAGGAAATGAAGCTTAGGCTTAAACTTGGATCTTTTGACTCTGAGTTCAATAATGTTGCCATCATGCCATACATTTCTCATAAATTTCAGGAGGACATAATTAGGAAGGCAGTTTAGTATAGAAAGAATAGTATAGAAAGAAACCTGAGTCCTGGCTCCTAAATAAATTATCATGTGATTTGGCTGCAGATAACAACCTTTTTGACCTTTCATTTTCGTATCTATGAAATGAAGACATTAAACAACATTTCCATCTCTTACATTCTATAACTGTATAATAACACATTTCTAAAATGTTCTGATGCTTTTATACTATTTTACTTAATAATTATAATAGCTCACATTTATAAAATTATTCAGGGTTTACATAGAACTTTCCTCACAAAAAACCCTATGAGATAGTCAGCAAAAGTATTTTTGTCCCCATTTTAGAGATCAAGAAATTTTGGCTCAGAGAAATTTTGACTTTCCCAAGGTAATACAGCCATTGTCAGGCAAGGTTTTAATCCAAATCTTTGGATTTAAAAATGATGGATTCCATTCTTTTAAAATTATTTATTTATTTTAGTTACATGTAGAAACAATTTTTTTCTTCTTTACACCGGCTTTATTCTTTGATTTAATTGATTAACTTAATGCAGAGTCCAGGTAAGCTTCCTTCATATATAAATGAGGAAAGTGAGTCCAGTAAAAAAAAGGTTTTCTTTTTACCCCCAAAGGCCACATAGTGGCACTCAAGCCTAGAGTTTAACTCTTTTGACTCTCATTCTGCAAAAATCTTTCTTGGGCCAGAAAAAGATGGATAATTAGATGTTAATGCTGATGATGTTGATAATGTTGATGCTGTTGTTGATGATAATGATGTTGATGTTATTATTGTTGATGATGTTATTAATGATGTCGTTAATGATGTTGATGGTTTTGTTGACAATGATGATGATGATGATGATGAAGATGTTAATGATGATGATGATGATGATGATGATTGAATTTGGAGTTGGAGGTTTTTCTTCCATTTGAACCTTTCTGACTCTTCCCACTGTAATGATTGAAATTTTCTTAGAGACTATCTCCAACCTCTTTCACCCTTCCATTTTATTGGCCTTCTACCCCACTACTCTCATACACATCTTTATAAAATATAAAATTATCTCATTTCATTTCTTTTCCCATTTCTCTTAGTATTCTCCTCTTTTTTACATCTGATATATATATATATAATATTAATATACACATTATATATGTAATATATGTGCATTTTTTTACATTTCATCCTATATAGTTTGTCACTATTTCCTCTAAGTTGTAAAGATGGGATTAACTCTCACCTGCCCATTTTAATATTTAATCACCAGAAGCATATACATCCCACTTTTTCTTAAGTGGGACGAGGGCTGTGACCTTTTCTGGCTTTCTGGAGGTACTAGCCTCCAGAGAGGCTCCTCATCTTGGAAGAGACCTTGTGGCTAAAACCCTTGTTTAAATTACCTTTGGGTCTCCTTTGCTGGGGCCTTTTAAGCCCTGCTGGTTTGGACCAGGCCAGAGTAAATATTTACTCTCTCTGATTTTCTTACTTTAATTTTCTCATTTTGTAAATAAATTGTCATAAAAAATCATTTGGAATTAAGTAATAATTTCCAGTGAGCATACTCTTAAATATTTTATCCAACCCTTTAATTTTAACCCTTACAGTCTGGCCCTTAAAATGTATACTAGCTACTTTCATGACAATAACAATTTTTAAGAATTACCAATATCATCTTTTCTTATAGGAATACAAATCAATTGAACTTATTGGGTCCCTTAACATTTTTTCCCTCCTTCTTAATTTCCTTTTGGTGATTCTCTTGAGTTCTGTGTTTAGACATCATATTTTTCTGTTTAAGTTCAGTCTTTTCTTTATGAATGCTTGGAAGTCTTCTATTTTATTAAATGACCATACTTTCCCCTGCAAGTATATAGTCAGTTTTTTTTTTCTGGGTAGTTGATTCTTGGTTGTAGACACAATTCCCTTGCTTTCCAGAATATCATGTTTCATGCCTTCCAATTCTTCAGTGTGGATGCACCCAGGCCCTGTGGTAGCCTAACAGTGATTCCATGATATCTCAATGACTTCTTAGAAGCTTGTAATATCTTTTCCTTGGTCTCTTAGTTTTTTAATTTGGCTATAACATTCCTGAATGATGTCAGTTGGGGATTAAATGCAGGAGGTGATCTGTGTATTCTTTCAATCTCCACTTTCCCCTCTTTTTCAATAACGTTGGGTCAGTTCTCTTGCATAATTTCCTGTAGAATGATGTCCAGGCTTTTTCTTTTGTCAGGATTTTCCAGTATTCCAATAATTCCTAAATTATCTTTTCTCAATCTATTTTCAACTTCTGTAGTTTTGTGAATGAGGTGTTTCATATTTTCTTCAATTTTTTCATTCTTTAATTTTGTTTTATAGACTCTTGGTGCCTTATAAAGTCTCTTGCTTCTAATTGTTAGATTCTCATTTTTATAAAGGCTGAATTTAATCCCTGTTTTTTTGGCTATCCTTTTCTTTCTGATCTGTTTTTCTTTGTAAGTCATCTTTTACCTTTTATTCCTCATTTTCAAGCTGTTCAATTCTGGCTTTCAAGACACTATTTTCTTGTTTTAGTTTATGTGTCTCTGTTTCCAGATGACTTATTTTGCTTTTTAAGCTCTTTTGCCAATTTTCTTCAGCCTCACTTAATTGTTTTTTAATTGTGTTTTGAATTCTTCCAAAACCTGAGTCCAATTTACTGGAATTTCTGTATTTTTGCTTTATGTTCCTTGGTCTTTCTCTGTTCTATTTGCTCTTTGCTCATTACCTGGATAGAAGCAGTCAATTGTAATTTCTTTTTTCTTTTTCTGTTGTTTACTCATATTTTTTTACCTTCTTCCCCCCTCCCCCATCATTGACTGTAATCTTGATCTCTGTTTATTTGCTGCATCATGGGTTTGGTTCTGATGGGTGTTCTAAAAACAGAAGAGAAACAAAAGAATTATAATTTAAAATTATATACCTTTTAGTTATCTTGGAGAAATAATTAAGAATGGATGAGTATGTCACAGGACTTTGGACTAGGAAACAGAATTTAAAACAAAAGAAGGCAGATTCTTCCAACCATTAAAAAAAACCTTATCTTAAAATCCTGGAAAGATTACATTAAAAGGAGTTTTTACATAGATTTTCTCCAAAAGAGTATTACTCTGATGTCTCATTTTAGAGTGAAGGTTAAGTGGGGTCAAAAAATTCATTCTAGAGAAGTACAATCTATAGGAGACTATATTAAGTAACAAATATTTTTAATATTATCCTATTTCTCATGATATTGTTATCATCTGTCTGAAGAACAGCCTAGATAATTATAAAGAAGTTTGTCATTTAAAAGTTGACCACTAAATAAAGAATAATATATGAATATATATATGTATATATATATATAATTTATATTTGATATATTTAATCTTAGAGCATAAGATAAAACATGATCAGGTATAATCTTATATAATCTTAGGGGATGGGATAAAACCAATTCTTTCAAATTCTTTACTTCCTTATCTATGGATAAAGGTGAAAGTATGTATGTATTTTACTGCAAATTCTTTTTATCACTCAGTTTCACTCATAGAATATTAACAGAGATTCGGTATTCACTCCCATCTCTCCAATGAACCTATCAATTTTAATTTACTAAATGATTTTTTCTTGTTGCTCAAAATTAGGAAAATTAGTTCACCAAGTTAATCTACCTTATGAGGATGAGTTATTTATTTAGATAAGTCAAGAAATTATTTGCTGTTCTATTTCTGATAGAAAAAAAAGAGTATTCCCCAAATCCCAAACTCCTAAAGCATTACAGGTTATGATGAGAATTCTGCTATTTGTTTTTTCTCTTAATTTCCAAGGGAATGTTTACATAATGCTTCCTTCCTAGATGTTGTTATATTAGTCTCCTGTTGCTGTCATCACCACTCCTTTTTTCAATACCCTCTTATTTTCCAAGAGGTTTGCATTGTGTTTGAGAGCCTTTGGAAATTTATAAGTTTTTTGCACAATACCTCACTGTTACTTCTGTGGCAGAATTTGCTTTCATGAGCTAGTATCATTCTAGTTCATCTTGTTTATTACCTATAATTGTACTTTTGTGTATAGACATCTGAGACCACAGGTTTTATTGTTTGACATCTTATTTGGTTCAAATGAATATTTTAAATTGCTAATAATGTAAACTGTTCAATGTCTGACACAAAGTAAGCAATTAGTGAGTGTTTATTCCTTCTTTTCTTGATTTTTATGACCCACAAATTTCACTCTGGTCAGAACTACTCAAAGTAAATCAGTTGGATCAGTTAAAACTGGTCAGATCCAATCAGAATTTGTTCAAACTTTTCTCATCTGTAGGAATATTCACTTATTGTCTACTATACCTATAATGTGCTCTCTCCTCATCTCTGTCTTTCTTCAGTGTTACCTAAATTCCCATCTTTTATAAGAAGCTTTTCCCAGTCCTCCTTAATGACTTCCTCCTGAGATTATCTACTATCTATGCTTACTATAACTTACTTGCTCATAATTCTTTGGATTTTGTCTTCACCCTACCTCATTAGGCTGTGATTACCCTGAAAGCAGGGATTCTTTTTTGCTTTTGTATTCTTAGCACTTAGCACATTGCCTGGTACATAGTAAATGTTTAATAAATATTTCTTAACTTGTCCATGGTAACACTTTATACAAAACAAAAACAAAGACAAAAACAAAAACAAAAATGGTGGTGGCCAGCATTTACTTTCTCTAGGATCAATTAAAATTCTTTTTTTTTAATTTTATTCTCATTCAATTACCACTCTTTAATGTATTATAATATGCATAATTATCAGTAAAGTAGTACACAAACATAATTTATAAATAGTAACTATGCAGATAGTTGGTCTGCTAACTCTCTTATTTTTTTTTTCAGAAAGATTGTAAAAATTTTGGAGACTTAGAAGAATACAGAATTAATGGGGACATCATAACTATCTTGAAACATATTAAAAGGACTATTTTATGGGAAAAGGATATGACTTGCTTTCTTTTGTTGTGTTGGTAAGTTCCATGGCAGATATAGAAAGGATTTCAGTAGCAAATAAGAAAAAATATTTCTTAATATTCATTAGATCTATCTAATGATATAATAACATCCTTGGGAAGAAGTAGGTTCCGCATCATTGAAGAAATAAGAGAGAATGTCATGACTACTTGTCAGGGATTTTTGTAGAGTGGAATCCTATTCAAGTACAGGTTGAATTAAATGATCCCTGAAGTACCTTCAAGCTCTGAGGTTTTAAGATTCCAGTAGACTTTATTTCATATTTGTGGAAAGGAAATTTTGAATTTCATTACCCTGCAGTGGCCATGTGGCAGGTTTAAACTATTCATTCCAAGAAGAGTGTTCGTACATTTTACCCTACTTCTTACCTTCCATCCAGCCTCATGAGCAAAAGGACGTAGGCTGGATAGAATATAGATCTGATAATAAATTAAAATTTAAAAACCCTATATGAAAGGGGAAGTATAGAACATGGCATTTCTCTTTTATTAGCTCCTGGATAGCTTTCCCTGAACCCTATATTTCCTTCCCTAGTTCCCACTAACTTGTAATTGTCTAACACTGAATTCTTTTTCATTAAGCTTCAGGTAATTAGATCCACAGTGAAATTGATTTGTTACCTGCTTCTTTGAAATAATCACATATCACTCCTAAATAAATCTTAATAGACATTTCAAAGTAGAATAATATTTTTGCAATGACCAGAAAGAAAAAAAAAACATAAAGTCAGGCATGGAAGAGTATAGATTTCAATAATTTTTTTTAAGATTAGCTAAAGAAATAGTATGTTATGGTTTTTCCCCAGACCAGAAAATGCCAAAAATGTTTCCCTCTCCTTTCTGTCTACCTACTCAATTTGGGCTTTATCCAAAAAGGTTTGAATAAGTAACACTAAGTCCTTTAAAAGCATAAGCTAAACACTATTACTTGGCTTCTCAGGGGAAAGCCTTGATGGAAAGTCATTGGTACCCAGTGCTGGGTCTAAAGCCAGGTTCTTTGAAGTAACAGTTAAAATTAAATCAGCAAAGAGAAAGGATCACAGTCCTAGGATGTTTTTGCCCCTTCATTTAATTGAAGGCCAAAGAGCTTCATATGTTTTCTGAATCCATCCATAGGGCTAGCATGTCTACTGATTTTTTTTCTTCTTAAAAAAAAAAGGAAAAAGATGAAGAAAAAATTGTAGGTGATTAGAGTTGAAGTTTAAAGGTAAATTGTGGGGGGGGGCAGCTGGATGGTTCAATGGATTGAGAGCAGGCCTAGAGATGGGAGATCCCAGATTCAAATCTAATCTCAGACACTCCCTAGCTGTGTGACCCAGGGCAAGACACTTAACCCCCACTGCCTAGCCCTTACTGCTCTTCTGCCTTAGAACCAATATATAGTATTGATTCTAAGAAGGAAGGTAAGGGTTTAAAAAAAAAAAGGTAAATTGTGTCTTCCATTCAAAGTGGGCTGTTTTGTTTGTTTTGAGTTCATTCAAGGGTTACTTCTCAAAAATATGGTTCTTTGGTTTGTATGTCTGTGTGTATGTGCACATGTGTTTTACTTATGAACTAAAATATAAAATTATTTTTGAACATTATTTTATTTGGTCATTTTCAAACAGTGTTCATTGGAAACAAAAATCATTTTCTTTTCCTCCTCCCCCCCCCACCTCTCCCATTGCCAACACGCGATTCCACGTGTCCTTGGTTCGAACCCATTTCCATGTTGTTGGTATTTGCATTAGAGTGTTCATTTAGAGTCTCTCCTCAGTCATATCCCCTCCACCCCTATAGTCAAGCAGTTGCTTTTCCTCGGTGTTTTTACTCCCACAGTTTATCCTCTGCTTGTGGATAGTGTTTTTTAGATACCTGCAGATTGTTCAGGGACATTGCATTGATACCAATGGAGAAGTCCATCACCTTCGATTGTACCACGGTGTATCAGTCTCTGTGAACAATGTTTTCCTGTTTCTGCTCCTCTCGCTCTGCATCACTTCCTGGAGGTTGTTCCAGTCTCCATGGAATTCCTCCACTTTATTATTCTTTTGAGCACAATAGTATTCCATCACCAACATATACCACAATTTGTTCAGCCATTCCCCAATTGAAGGGCATCCTCTCATTTTCCAATTTTTGGCCACCACAAAGAGTGCAGCTATGAATATTTTTGTACAAGTCTTTTTACTTATTGTCTCTTTGGGGTACAGACCCAGCAGTGCTATGGCTGGATCAAAGGGCAGACAATCTTTTAGTGCCCTTTGGGCATAGTTCCAAATTGCCCTCCAGAAGCGTTGGATCAATTCACAACCCCACCAGCAATGAATTAATGTCCCTACTTTGCCACATCCCCTCCAGCATTCACTACTTTCCATAGCTGTCATGTTAGCCAATCTGCTAGGTGTGAGGTGATACCTCAGAGTTGTTAAAAATAAAAAAATATTTAATGACTTAAGCAACAAAGGGCTCAAAGGATGGATATTGTCCCTCATCTTTAGGAAAACAGAGACAAGAAAAGGTAGAAATATTGACTGTCCAATAATTATTCTTGGTGAAAGACCCCAATAATGTCATCCTCAAAAAATTCTATTCATAAATCATTTCTGAAAATAACACTTGGATTAACAAAACAAGTATGTTAAAGGTGGCTATTAATAGTGTTATTTTTTTTTAGGTGTTCAGTTCCTTAAACTGTATACCAATATAGTTATGCCTCTCTGAATCCCTAAGTCCTGATTCAAGTATTGGTATACTCAGCAGCATGCTTGATAACAGTCACTTAGTAAAGTGACTACTTAATAAAGATTCCACCAACTGATTAGTTGATTGATGAGTTTGCAGCTGGAGTTTGCAGCTGAAGATGATTAAGAAACTATAGGGTGGGACTGTATAAACCAATTAGTAAATAGATTGGCATTCCCCTAGTCTAACAAATGCCTTTTTTTGTTTGCTTGTTTATTTTCTAAAGGGATACTACTAAGTCTTGGTTCTTGCAGTCTACATCTTGATAAACTCATCTGCATGGAGAGTTTTTCTTTATTTTTTCCTTTATACTTGTCACACATTGCTACCTCGACTGATACATTTGGTTTAAGCTTGAAAGTTCCAGCTAGCAAACTGGATTCTTTAGATGTAACCGCATCCTTATATTTCCAAATTCAGCATCTCTGACCACCAGCTTCACTTCATTCATGATGTTTCCCACTAGACTGCTCTGCAATCTATGTTTGTACTTCTTAAAACCTCTCTTTTAATGAAGTACCAGTCAGTAGCATATAATCACTAAGGATATTGGTCTTAGATAATCTCTGCTGTTCTTTGCAGTTCTCAGAATCCTAAAAAATCCATACAGGAATAATTCTTGACCATTAAGGTCAGGAGAAACAACACAGATATTTGAAATGAGACAGGAAGTTTAGAAAATACTATAAATACTTTTTAACAAAAAGAGAGATACTTTCAATAAGGATGCTAAATTATGAATGCAGATCCTCCTAGAGAATTGTAATGAATCAGTTTTGTTTTGTTTCTTAAGAGGAAAAGTCATGAATTTATATCTTGGCTTATCTGAGTTAGATTAAAATTATGATTTAGTCTGATTCTGTTAGCTCAGGGATTTAGAGAAGGCATTTTCAAACTTTTAAAACCACATAATCCTTATTTTTGAAAGGACTAAACCTTGATCATGTAGAAAAGTTTTAATGATCCATTAAATGTTAATGCAGAAAAAGTGTACAATTTGTGGCCAGTACTCCATTTGAAGAGGGTTAGGAAATGTTATGTGGTATAATTGATAGAGATCTAGCCATAGCATCAGGATAACTTAATTCAAGTCCTAATTCTGACACATATTGCCTAAGTGACCCTGAATAAGTCATTTAATCTTCTCTGTCACAAACAATTCTAAGACATTAAAATCCCAGGCAGATGCTGACTTGCATTTGGTAAAGGGAAATGCTTCACCCAAGAGCTCTATGACAATTACATTATAGATCTAAATAAGAAAAATTAAAACAAATGTGAAGAATGGGAGAAAGAGGACTGATATAATGATAATAGCAACAGAAATATTAGTAGCCTATTGATCAATTTGAGGGAAATTTCACAAGTAATCTTGAACTACCTGTCCTTTTTATTTTGCCTTACCTACTGAGGTGAAATAAATGTAACAACAAAATAAAATGTTGCATGTAAAATGTTTTATAAACTTTTCAGAACTATAATAATACTCGTAGATATCATTATTTTCATAATGACATGTGTAACAATTTTTGAACCTTTCATTCCTTGATCCTAGTAAATCATATTCTAACATATTCTTTAGTTATTTTCTTGTTGAAGTCACTCAAATATCAAAATACATGTTCAGTTAGAGTGTTTCATAGAATTTTATCCTCTCAAAAGAGCTGGCATTTAAGCTGTTATAATCTTCATGATAATGTATTTGCTTACATGAATAAGAAGCTTTACCATGAAACAACTACATGTCTCATGAAATGAGGGAATCTTCTTCCTTTAGGGCAAATCATAAAACCAATTGCATCAATTCCTTTGCTTGAATCTGAAGAACCATGGAGCCATCTTTCCTTTCATATCTTCTGATTCAATTTAAAATGAGATTTTATTGATTCAAATATTGGCTCCACCAGTAGGATATCAACTCTATAATCACTAAACTCAGAATAGGTATAGGAAGTGAGGCTGAATAGCAATAAATGTAGCATCATCACAGCCATATAATAGAAATAGGCCTACATTTGGAGTCCAATAAAGTAGATTTTCATTCCGTCTTTGTCAGTTTACCTGTGTGAAGGACAAGATACCCAACCACCCCAACATTTTCTTTTCTATAAAATTAAATGTTTAAGGTCGACAATTTCAGTGATGTTCCATCTCCAGGTCAAAGATTCTTTGATAATATCCAAAGGTCTGTTATGAGGGATTAGATTTCTTTTTACTTGACCCAACAGACAAAATTATAACCAAGTAGTAGGAAGGTGTAAAAAAGCAGTTTAAGGGTAGAAGTATGGAAGAATGTCAGAACAATTGAAGATGTTTCCAAACCAAAACTTTGTGGTCTATCAGTGGTTGGTTTTCAATTAGAGATTTTCAAATCAATGCTGACTGATGACATATCACTTATTCTTCTGAGGGGGGTATTGTTATATCAGTAGAATTAGAAATTCTCTGAAATCATTTTCAACTCTGAGCTTCTGACATTTCTGATTTCTCTTTTACTAACAAAAAATATGAGTTAAATTTCTTTTCTGACATAGTGTTTAGTTTCCCCTGGAAACCAAGGTACAATGATAGTGAAGATGGAGAAGGATCATGGGCTGGGAATGGACATTTTTTGGCACCTGCTATGTGCTAGGCATTGTGATAAGCATTGTACAAATATTATCTCATTTGATCTTCAGAATAAGTACAAATTTTTTTTTTATATTTTATACCTGAGAAAACTGGGGCAAAAGAGGTAGAATAACTTAACCCATGGTAATATAGCTTATAAGTGTTTGAGGTCACATTTGAGATTATGTCTTCTTGACTCTAATTCTAGAGTCCTATCTTCTGAACCACCTAGCTTCTTCTGAGATACCCCTAGATAGTAATGGAATGTGGAGATAGAAAAACACAATGGAACATTGTACCTAGTAATAGCAATATGGTATGATGAAGGAAGAAAGGCAATGGGTCCAATCATTATAAGCTTCTGTTATCTCTATAGGGAGATTAAAAAAAAATTGGATCTACTACACAGGACAGAATGGTATTGAACTTTCCTCTAAGTAGAATTTTACTGCCACCCTGCCCTATTTAGATTGTATTGTGCAATTCATTAATTATTTTAATGAATTTATTTAATTTTTTATTTTAATAACAAATTTCTACATACATTTTCAGAAGTTGTATAATCCAAATTGCCTCCCTCCTGTCTTCCCCCCACCCCCAGATCTTGCAAGAAATTCAATCTGGGTTATATATGTATTATCAAACAAAATATATTTCAATATTATTCATTTTTGTAAGTAAATAATTTTATAAAATCAAAATCCCAAAACATATGCCCAAATAAACAAGCAATAAATCTTATATCTTGATTCTTGATCATTATTCCTACTCCAATAGTTCTTTCTCTTGAGTCACAATCCATCAGTTATTACTAAAAGAACAACTGAATTATTTCCAACTGATGACAACCAATTAATCCCATGGAATTGAAGATTTATACTATATCATGATATTAGGCATCATCTAATATAGAGGTTCTCAATTCTAAGTTTTCTATGAATAGATTTCAAAGTTTTAATTTTTTGTTGTTGTTGTAGTTCACTCACTCTCATATGTGAATAGTGAATGTAGATTCTATGGGAAGGGAACTCCTCCCCCCCCATTATGTTGCTTTTCTTTGATGTAATCAATCAGAGACCTGGAGATCCTTTACCATTGAGATGTAAAAGGATAGATAGGCCCTCAGAGAAAGGAAATTGAAACCACTGAGATAAGAAATTGATACCATAAGCACTGCTCCCTGGGCAGTACAAGGTAAATTAAGGAACTATGATTGGTTGCTAAGATGTAACATGGGAGAACTGGTAGATGGAGAAAAATAGTTATAAATAATTTTATCACCCAGCATCCAGAAGACTGTTCTCTCTCTTCTGGCTGGAACGTGGAACCTGAAGGAGCCCCTGCTGGTGGTGAGCTTCAATCCATCAAATGGCATATAGGGTAGTAAGTTAATCAACTCTTTACCTCTTTTCTACATTTTCCCTCTCTTTACTATCACAACTTTGATGTAATAAAGCTACTAAAGCTACAAGCAGCCTTGTAATTTAATTTTAATTATTATAATTCATATCACCACATTTCATGTCATTGGTTTCCTTTATAATTCTCTATATTTTAATTTAAATACCTAAAAACAATATTCTGATAATATATTCATAAACTTCAACAGACTGCCAACAGGATTCTGAAAATGTTAAGAATCCTTCACTTAATTCTACTTCCTCATTCCATAAATGAGTAAAGGAGTCAGTTAGTCAATAAATATTAATCATGTACCTATTAAATGCCAGGAATGGCCCTAAATACTGTTAATACAAAGATGGTAAAAGGCAGATTCTTATCTCTAAGTCCTCACAGTCTAATAGGGAAATAAGAAGGTGAGAGAATAAGTATTTATTACATTCAATGTTTTAGATACAGTGCTAAGTCTTTATATATATATATATATATATCATTTCACTTATCATTACAACAACCCTATGAAATATATTATGATCACCACTTTACAGCTTAGGAAATTGGGGCAAATAGAGGTTAGGTGATTTCCCCAGGATCACCCAGCTAGTTTCTGAAGCTAGATTTGAATTCATGTCTTCCTGACTTCAGGCCCAGCCTCTCTACACTGTACCACCTAACTCCCTATATACAAACATTCATGTACAAAAAAACTATATACAAGTCAAATTGAACAGAATCATCAGATGAAATGCAAATCAAGAGGGAACTAAAAGACTTCCTATAGAACTTGGGGATTTATCTATGACATGAAAGGAACCCAGGATCATGGACAAATAAAACCATAAAATAAACTGAAAAGCAAACAGAAGAATAAAAATATCAATAAAAGACATCTGATGCTCTTGGGAGATTAAAAGCAGGAGATATTCACTTTGAATCAATGTGGAAAGAAAGAATAGGCCTTTTCTTCCTTGCTAATTAATTATTATAAATCATTGCTTTACAAAATGACCAGTGTCAATCCCCACAATATCTTGGGCCAGTCAGAACTTTTTTTTTTATTTTACTCTGGGTTTATCCCAAATTCTTCATGAATAATTCATCACTTCTATATCTTCTCAAGAAGTGTTAAATTGCCCTCTTGGCATCTCTGTGGTTTCCTAGGAAAGCATTCACACCTCATTATCACTTTGTGTTGGACTCCTGAGATTTTCTTAATTGCCTTCAAACTCAGGTCTTTGTCAATTACTACACTATGAATACACTACTATGTATAGAAGCTGAAAAATATAAAGGAGATACACACTGAAAGTAAAGGAGAATGGAGGCAATTTCCTTTAACATATACTTTGGTTCTTGTCTTTCTTTTGTATCTATAATTAGGGGTCTCCTTCTTACCTTCAGAGGATTTTGAAAAGTAGTTCCAGATTGTCAGCATAGGTCATTAGAACTCTAAGTTACACATAAGTGTAGCTGCCAAATTTTTAATCTAAAATCAGGAAGTATTAATCTGACAAAGTATATTTTTTACTTAAAAAAGAAAACACATGAATAGACTTGCTTTTTCCTGAAATAATGTGTACAGAAAAATCTCAGGGGTATCATTCTTTGTGACTATGTAATAAGATCTTAAGGAAATGGAAATTTCTATGCTTCTTCCTCTGGTCCTGGCTACAGGAATACATAGGGGGTTGAACCACACAAATATTCAATCGACAAATTTGTCTCCTCAGATTCAAATATTAAACAAGTGGAATCAAGAAGGGATCTTTGAAACCATATTTTCTAAATTCCACATTTTACATATGAGGTACAAATTTCCTATTGAGGAGAAGTGGGCCAAGGTCAAAGATATAGTAAGTAGCAGTGACAGTATTTAAATCCATTTCTTCGGACCAAAAGTAAAGTACTCTTTCCATATTCCACACTTCTTTTCAGTGTATAGTTGAAACTGAGTCTGGTAAGAAAAGCAGGTAAACAATGAAAAAGTAAGGAGCTGTTCAATATCAAAGTGGCATAAATGTCTAGCCAACTGCCCCAGGGATCTATGCTTTCTTTGTTATTCAATATTTATCCATGTTTCTAATGCAGTATGACATACCCAACAAATTTACAATGTATGCTCGAACACAAATATTTCTGTTCCATTATTTTGCAGTTCATTAACTGTATGAGGCAGCGGAAAATGGTTAATGCAACAAACAAAGATAAATGATGATATCCATAGACTATGAGTTCAAAGTCATAAAGTTGGAAGAAACCTCAATCAAAGCATGCCTGAATAAAATTTTTTCCATTATATTTCTGACAAAATTTTCTTTCATACTTTTCTCAAATACTTGGAGATAATGGAAGCCTATAAATTCCTGTGGTAGTCCATTTTACTTATAGATAGTTCTAATTATTAAGAAGGGTTTTTTTTTCTATTTACTTTATAATATCAGATCTAAATCTGTCAGTGTGAAAATTCTCCACATTTCTTCTAGTTCTGTCTTTCGTATAAAATAAAACTAATGTCTAAACTATTTTCTATACAACAATCCTTTAAATACTAGAAGACAATCAGCATAATCTTTGCTAAATCTCTGTGGTTAAACCAGCACTGTTTGTTTAATCTTCATGTAGAACAAAGCCACTTCTAAACAAATATATGTTGATCAATGTTCTTTCTGAAATTCATTGCCAAAATGTGAAAACAGAGATACTCCAACATTTCTAAACAGGGCACAGTATAGCAAAAATATGAACGTATTCATTCTGGATACTGTCTTGTACACTGTTGTCTTCTTTTTCAATATTATTTCACTTGGTTACCTCATCAGTTCCTAGGTAGGTGACTAATAGAGCAATGCATTCTCCACCTTTTTCCCTCCTTACTGCTGGTCTTACATTACCAGTTTTAACTTGGACAATCCAAATTGAATGTCCTACTTAGAATTCAAAATTAGTGTATTAAAAATAGAACTCAGTATCTTTTTCATTCATTTTATGAACTTCCTTGTTTATATCTAATTCCACTAATCTGTAAAGATTAAAATTTAGGGAAACTGAGGCAGGTAGAAATTAGTTTCTCTCTGCAAGGAGTATTATATTTTTATGAGGTTTATTAAAGATTAAGGATTAAAGAAAATGCAGGATAAGAAACAGGTGTCTAGGCCACAGAGAGGCCTAGACACAACCTCACCTACATTATGAAAAGAGCCACCTCTGCTCCAAAACGGAAGTCCAAAAGACCCCTCAGTAGGCGGAGAACTCCTTTAAATAATCATTTGTGTTCTAGCCCAAGTGAGAATTCAGTGTGATTACAAAGCACTCTGGGGAAGTGGAGCAAAGGTTTCTGGGGATTGGAGTCCTGAATTGGAGTCTATTTTTACAAATCTAGTCACCCAGGTTCCAGATTTCAGTATTATCTTCAACTCTTCACTCTGTCTTAATACACAATATAATTCATTTCCCCACATATTTTTTTATTGCACAACCTGCATTGCTTTCTTGGCACTAACTTCACTTCACCTTAATTAGCTAATGTAATCCCTTCCATATTAATTTATATGTATTATATTAAACACTTCTCATATCATAATAATATTCAATTATTATTTATGTACCAAAATTATATAGCCATTTCCTTAATCAGCATCTACTTCCCTACCTCTACTTCTTTACTATCACAAAGGTGCTATTATAGATATTTTTGTGTGTATGTATCTTTGTTATTGTCAATGATCTCCTTGGATTATATGCTTAGAAATGGAATCTCTGAGTCAATATGTTTGTCCATTTTCATCACACTTTTGCATAATTTCAAATTACTTTTCAAGATGGTTGTACAAATTTAACTTTCCACCAACAATGCTTTACTGTGTCTGTCCCATTGTCATTTCAGCACCAGTGTGTGAAAAATAGAACTCTTTATCTTTCTTTCTGAACTCACTCGTTTTATGAACTTCCTTTTTTATATCATGTGCCACTAGCCTTCTAGTCACCCAGGGTCAAACTTCAGTAGGTATATGCAACTCTTTAATCTTCCTCACAACAAATATGTAATTCATTGTCAAAATTTTAGTTTCTACTTCTACAGCACTCCTCACATTCTTCTCCTCACATATCATACAATATCATCTCTCATTTATTGCAATGTCCTTAATGAATAAAATTTTATTGCTATCATTTGTTGTTTTATTCACCAAGATTTCCCCCTAATTTCCCCTTTTCCCTCACAGTAAGACAATCCATTTAACTAAGAAATATTTTAAATGAAAAATAGGAAGAGAAAAAAGCACAGCAGAAAAGATAAATGCTCTGAAAATATACTTAATTTTCCATATCTGTGGACCACACCTAACTCTACAAGTGAATAATATTTCTTGTATCCTTGGACTTCATGTCCCAGAATCCTTTTCTCTTAGTCCATGTAACATCATTGTGTATTTTTTATAAGTTCTGTAACTCTGCCCCTTTTCTCTCTCTTTTCCCCCATACCAGCAGCTGGGTTCACTCTCTCTCTCTTTGCTCTAGCCTTTTATTTTCCTTTACATCAAGTTATTATTAATAAATCTTATTAAATATAATACTTGGGGTATTTGGATATTAATTTTTAATCTTGCATATTTGACAGCCACAAAGGGATACGGATTCTCAAAGTTTCCTTTACTGAACCCCTCAGTAGAGTTTATTGTTACTCAGAGTCACAGTTAGTGAGAGCTGTGTTTTTCCTGCCTGGGTGGCCAAAGCAGCTCCTGTTCCCACCCCCACCCCCACTGCCTCAAGCCTCTGCTAGCACATGCAGCCCACCCACCCCCACAGGTGGCCTCAACTGTAGCTGATGCTACCCCAGCAGCCATTCTGGCTCCTGCCACTTCTGCCAGTCCTGCTCCTCCTCTTACTGCTGCCTGCTAGTGACTTTTAAACTCCATCCCCAGCCCTATCCCAATGCGGGTGGGGGAGTCCCTTTCCCTTACTGAGCAGCTGGTTGGCTCCTAACCCCTACTGAGCTCCTCTGCCTTGGGGGTTTGGGGGGGGGGGCTTGACCTAGTCCTCCATCCCTTTCTTGGCCTTATCTGCCCTGCTTCCAACTCTCCCTCTGGAGTGAATTTTCTTTTGGGACAAAGACAAACATGAAGCCTGCCTTGCCTTTGCAGCCAGACCCTCCTTTCTGGCAGACAGGACTATCCCAACCATGCCCCTTAACCCTGCCTGTTGCAGTGCTGCATCTTGGCCACTAAATGCCAGCATTAAGCACTCAGTTTTGCCTTTTGACCTCTAGAGGCCAGTATTGAGCACTCAATATCTATTCATTGAGATTATTTTTGTGTGTCATAATATTCCATACATCTTCAGATGTTTGTGGTTGATTTTCTTTCCTTTATATTGGCATAGTCATTGTGTACATTGTGATCTCACTTTTCTATTTGCTTCAAGTCTCTTCCTACTCCATTCTATCCTCACATAGTTGCCATAATTGTTTACCTTAAACATATCTCACTGAATCAGCCTTTTCTTAGTAACCTTTGATTAGATCTCTAATGCCTCTAGGATTTCATATTAATGCCTCTGGTTTATAAGGTTCTTCACAAGTTGTTCCCAACTTACTTTTCTAGCTACCTTATTCTTTTTTCCTTTTCCCCCCACAGAATATAGTGTGATTAATAGACTTTATTACTATTTCTCAAAGACAGGACTCTATCTCTCATCTCCATACCATTGCAGTTCATAAATAATTCTGGAATGTATTCTATTCCCATTTACAATTTATAGTATGATTAGTTCCCTTTAATAATCCTTAACTCAAGTGTCACCTCCATGAAGTGTTATTAATTGCTCCAATTGTTAGGATTGATCTTAAATCTTTTTATTGTCAACTGTGTTTTTGAAACCCCTAAGTTTGTCCCTGTCCCTTAGGAACTTGCCTTAGAGGAAATCCCAGACTGACCTTATCTCCACACTAAACAAAAGACCTTAAAGATTAGATAAGATTCATATGCAATCAAGTCTTAGGAGTTTCTCCCTTGTAAATCCAGCACCTGGAATCATTTTTTTTTTTGGTATCTAGTGTATAGGATCAGTCCCTTCCTGTTAATCAAGCCCTGAGCTCCTCATTTCCTTTTGGCAATTATAACTTATCAATTTTACTTTGCTTTCTTTGTTCCCCCAAAAGGTATATTAGATGCCCAAGTTCTGTCACTCTTTGGAGAATCATATATGGTGGTGTATTCTCCCAGAGGCACTATTCCCAGAGTCCCAGAGCTTTGGCTCCATGTGGTATTTAGTGCTTGACTGTGTGGTGGCCAAATATTAAGAACTTGTCTCTTATCCTGATTAAAGATGTGTTTGTTTGTTTTTTTCTGATCACTTTAGTGGTTCTATATTTTTTCCAAGTTGACAGTACATATAGTTATATATTTTGTATATACATATATAGACTCCTTCCTTTTTACTTTAAACCAATTCCCCAACTCCTGATGTCATTGGTGGGCTACATATAGAGAGGAAAACTCTGAATTTCCTCATAGAGTTCCAGAGATACCCTTGAAGATTTGGAGTTCCCATGAAAATTTAATTATGTTCCCTATGAAGATTCCCAGAGATAAGTCTCTTTGGACACACCGGTTTAGATTTTCTGTAGTATAGTTTCCTTATGCTATTGAACACAGAAGATGAGGGTTCTAAATGTAAGATATAGAAAATTATTTTTGACACTCATAGTCTATTTTATCCTTTGAGAGTCCTCACAAAGTTCCCTCTATATGTACTTTGTTTCTGGTCGCTGAGGGTTAGTGCCCTTATATAGCCCTGTAGATACCTTTCATTAGTTTCTAATTTGTTCTCGTGATGAAAATGCTCATTTCAACAACTGCTGCTCCAGTGACAGGACTCCAGATACTACTGAAAATTCCAAATCCTTTGACCTTTGAAGTTTGCAAGACCATCATAACTTCACTAGAGAAAAGCAGGGAAAAAGATTAAAATACCTTCCACCCTTTTACCAATTCCCAGGTGTTTTCCTAGATCACATGAAGACAGGCTTATAATTGGAATGTTCCAAGTGGAATGCTCTAATCCAAACTGACTTGAAGTGATATAGATAATATCACTTGTATGTCTGATTATTTGAACAAATCCTAGTACATCTCCTATATTTTATATGATTGCATTCAACATCAAAGTACTTCATTCCTTCCAAATTTATTAAGGTCATGTAACCATCTAGTATGTATTCTTGAGTGCATAAAGGATTCAATATGGTCTATGTTATTAAAATAAGAGGGTAAAAATGTGGAAAACTATCCTTACATTAAGTACATATATGTTATCTCCCACAATGGTATGTAATCTTCTGGAAGGCAGATTTTATTTTCACTTTTTATTTGTATTACTAGTGCTAAGCATTTAATAAAATTAGTCTGTTGATTGATAGATGGATTGACACTATGATTCCTTTAATTTCAACTTTAGACAGCATGAAGTTTTTAACTGCCAAATCACATTTTGATTTAAATTGAGCTTGCAGCTCATTAAAAACCATTAGATCATTTTCATATGAACTGTTCTTTTGCTATAAATCATCCATCATATACAAATGAAATTGATTTTTAATATAAATATAGATCTTTATAGTGATCCCTATTAAACTGCATCATATTAGGTTTGGCCTTTCATCCTCATCTATTGGAATATTTTTTAATCCTTACTTTGTCATACACTCTCTTAGGTATCCTTCCAAGCTTTACATCATGTCATGGTGTTATAGTCAATGAAGACCAAGAGTTAATGTGAATACATGAAACCAAACGAAGAGTTAACATGACTCCATGAAACTAAGCAACAATCAGGAACCTACTATTATCCTTGTCAAACTTCTTGCACATAATTTGAATGAGGAACAACTGTAACCATTTGTATTTCTTATATTACAAGAGAATTGGGCCACCTGGGAATGAAACAAGTCATTTTTCTTCCTTGAGAAGTCCAGAACACTGCAAGGTCTAATCAACCACAGGTAAAACAAAGGGCATGGAACCTTGGTGGTAGTATTTTAAAAGTAAAAAGGAGAATGCTGAAAGAAGAAAATAAGAACAATATATGTCATAAATACATATAGTCATTTCCACTGGTCAGAAACTTAAATGGACTAATTTTTTTTTTTTTAACTATGGGGCAGATGTGATTTAAGAAAAATTAAGAAACTACACGGCAATATAGTTTTCTCTAAAATCAATAATGTGCAGATCATTGGAATGTGTAAATAGTCTTGCCATTTAGGGCATTAACTCTTTTGCCTTCTTATACATATGTTGCCTCATAACATATATTATGTTACAGTTTCAAAATCCCCTTAGAAATCTTAAGCCATGATTCTTCCTCTTGGGACTAATCCTTCTTTATAAGGGGAAGAAACAGACACTTTGAAAAGTGCCCTGCCTAAGGGGAAGTAGAAAGTTAGTGAAAATGATATTAAAACAGTGCTCTTCCTGGTTCCTAATCCTGTACTAGGGCACTAAGAAGGTGTTTACCTATATAACCCATATATTTGTGTCTTGGAAGGTGAAAAGGAAAGGGGTGAAATTGAAACAAAATTATAGCCTAAAGAAACAATAAGAAACAGAGGAAAAGAGACAAATGATCATTTAGTTGCTTTGTCAGATGAGCAACATGACAAATTCATCTACCTAGCTCTCTTTTGTAGTCTCAAGTGTGTCGAGTTTGGGCATCAGTAGATGGGTTCATTTCTGGCTCTAATACTTACTCAAAATATGACTGTTGTCAAGTAAGTCAGTTAAAAATTCTAATTTTCCGTTTCCCTCATCTTCCCTTTGTTCAATTGGATTTTTAAGACTTGACACACATATATACCACTAGAACCACTTACTACATACTATTTCTAAGTTTCATTATTTTTACTATTATAATAATTATTATTATTCTGTTACAACTAGTACCTCATCATATATAAAAAAAAATACTGGTAAGCTCTCTGAATTTAACTATGGTGCTCTACAAGTAGGGAAGCACAGTTTGTAACTGGCCACATTCTTCACAGTTAAAAAGTATCAAAACTAGGGTTCCACAAACCCAGGCTAAAGCCTTCATGATGCACTCAAGAAGTACTTTAAAGAGTTTCTGATGACTAGAGCAGGGAAAACAACCACTGTAGAACACCCTAGAAAGTTAATTAGCAGATGTGAAGGATTGAATAATATGAACTTTAGATGACTCTACCCTACTTAGTCTAACAAAAACAGGAATGTCTATACCCATACTTAAGGATTAAGTATTTAGGAGGATGGCATATGACAGACATGTGCTAGCAAATGACAAATAAAAAACAACTGACAGATACCTGGACTGTCCTAAGTCAAGCTTAAGCCACCATTGGTACATGTGAGACTCAGGAAAGTGATGTATAAACCATCTATGTATTTTGCATCACTTCCTCTCTCTGGCCTCTTTCCACAGAGAGGTGCTTCTGGCAACAGTTTGCTGAGCGTTTCAGCATCTTGGTATGGTGGCAGCTATTGTCCAGTTTTTGGCGGTGAGTTTTCCTTGATACTATACTGGTAGAAGCTTAGTAGCCTAGTTCAGGTGAGGCATCTTCACTGAGTTCTTTTAGAGTTTAGGCTGATTCTTTACTCCTTTACCTTTCAAACACTATCCTCTTGGGAAAGCCTCTAATCTTCTTCAAAAACCTCATTGCGGAGGTCTTTGAACTCCCCCTGGCAAAGGCCAGGCAGGAGAAATCCTATAATCTCTCTTTCTCTTCTCCTTAGTTCCTTCCCTCCATATTAATTAAAATCACCATAAATTTCCAACTGACTTGGCTATTTTATTTGGTGACAAAATTAATTTAGATTAAGTCATAACACTAAAATTACCTTTACAACAAATAACATTAACTACTGTTAAGGGGAAAATATGTACAATGACAAGTGAAAGCAAAGTATTTTCCCCTAAAACAATTTTTTATCCCTTTAAAAAAATCCAATTTAATTTGAAAAATATAAGTTAGTGTTGTTTCTGCAGAATATTATTTCCGTATCTAAGGATAGGAAAATGAAAGACAAAATATATAGGCCTTTCCATAAATTTCCTGATTTTTGATCTCTTACTAAACAATTCAGCATTTAATTGTATGTCATCTTTTATTATTGTCTAATTATTTTATATGCACTGAGTTTTATTTCCCCTGATGAATCTGAGGAGAGAGATTCTATGCTTTCCATTACTTGTATTTTCCACACAGTGAGGGGCAGATTGGAGGAATAATTGCGAAGAGGAAAATGAGAGGGGAAGAGCTTCATGTATTCTCTTAAAAAAATATATATATATTCAAGCTCTAAAAGGTTTATACATATTTCAAGGGTGTTTTAATATCTATTTTGTATCAAACTTTAATCAATATTTAAGAAATTGTTCCCAGCTTTAATTAATCAGAAGACCATAAATTTAGAGCTTAAATGAATCTTAAAGATTATAAAAACCAATCCTCTCTCTTTTTTTCCTTAAATAAATGAGACCACTAAAGATTAGAGAGGTAAAATGGCTTGCCTAAAGTACAAGCAAAATCATTAGAAAATTGTCCTATTCTAGAAGGCTGGTAGAGCTTAAGAAAAGAAGAAAGACTTCAGAAAGGGTAAGGAAACAGCAATTCATTACTATAAAGGTATGATAATATTTAGCTTAATGCAATATACTAGAAATCATTATTAGAACTTGAATAATTCTCAGCAGTTCCCTACTAACTTCATATACCCAATGATGATAAAGGTAGGGATTTCATCATTTTCCATGAGTTTAATTTCTATGCATATAGTTCCTATCCTTGTTTCTCCTTTGAAATTGCCTTACATCATTAACTGTATATTTATAAATGAACATCTCAACTTCCATAATCTAAGTATCTTAAAAACAGGAACTAAGTAACTTTTTCTTTGTTTTGTTTGTCTCTTTTTTTCTTGTATACCCATCAATATACTTATTAAGTGCTTAGTAAATTATTGTTGATAGATGGTACATTAGACTATCTTTACTCTTTAGTAGCCCCTACATTCCAGTACTTAGATATAAAATGATGTATAATATACAGATTGCTCAAATTGGAAGTGTATTCTGGAGCACTGTTTTTATAATAAAAATGCAAAACATGTTCTGTAGTCTCTAAAAATCACAAACAAGATGTATGTGTGTTACTTTAAAAAAATAAAGATTGTCTTAAGTAACCACTGTCATGTCTGTATCTGTATTGAGTTGAATAGAGTTGATTATAGGAATATATTGAATTATTTTTCATCATTCATCAAAATTCTAAGGATATTCTGATTTCATTGACTCTCTCACCAATGTTTTTTTCTTCATTTTTCAATGTAAATGCTTTGTGTAAGGCAATTCTGCTTTTGTCTTCAATCATCTTTTTTTTTATTTCTCCATACAATTTTACAATGCTTTTATATTTTAAATCAGCAATTTTCTTTGTGGTAAGCAATCAAAATATTTCCTAAAAAATTGGTTTCTAGCCTCTTTTAATTTCCTCCTTTGGGTGACTAATTGATATCAGTTAATCTAGCTAATCAACGATGGTCTGTGTTGATACCCAAACTGATATTCATTTCCTATTTTTGACATTTACAACTTCCTTAAATAACTCACTTTGGCATTGCCTCATTTGAGAAACATAACTTTTAAATTTCAGCCTTTCTTTTCATCTAGTATAGATTTAAATATTTTCTTCAACACAGAGTTGGTCAGATTATGAAGAGACAGCTAATTTAGAATGATTACCATATCAGTAAGCAATATTTTTCCTCTTTGTTCTCCATTCTGTCATCCATATGAATGCCAAAGAATTTCATTTATATACCAAATAATGATTTATTTTGAGAGGGGGATTTTTTTATTTTTTTCTTTTACTAGAACCTCTCTAATCTCTTCTTGATGAAAGTACTCACAATATATTCTCATGAGTCTATATTGATCACAAGCCTTATTAAAAATTTAGACCTGAACAAAGTTTTGAATGGATCTTTTACCATTCATCTTCATGCCAAACTTTGTATTTATATGACCACAGTTGAATTCAGTGTTAATATAGATGTTTGGAAAATCTTGAATTGTTTTTAAATTTTTTTTCTACCTATTAATCCCATGAAGCAAATGTTAATGAATAGTGAATAAACTGAAATTAACTTCAGATTCTTCTTATGTACCTCTCTTTTTGTGTCTGACTACATGGGCAAAAAAGAAGAAACTACTCTGTATCATTTATTTGACACCCACAGGGAAAAACACGACAATCCATAGATTGTTTTGTTTTGGTTTTGTGGGAAGGTGGAAGTATTTTTGTTGATGTTGTTGTTTTTTGTTTGTTTTGTTTTGTTTTGTTTTTTACTAAATGAAGTTAAATTCTCTGAAATAACATTTTATTTTCCCCTTGAATACTTTTCATTTACAAATAATTGAGTGTGATATAGCCAAAAGAATAATACATTTAGACTTAGAAGAATTGGGTTCAAAAGTCTAATTTTGCTACATGATTTCTGTATGACACTAAGAAGGCTAAAACTCCTATAGACTACAAGTGATTTCAGGAAGTTGGATTACATAATCTTTAAGATCTCCAACTTTAATTCTTAATTGACAAAATTTAAATTTTCAGTATTATAAAAGCAAATATTAAGATAACAATACATTCTCAGTATGGTATTTATCATAATTAAATTTTAAATAATTTTAACTCAGAAGTGTCTTACATATTATTAATGTGAAAAATGTTATGTTTCAAGTCCCATAGACATGTCATATTCAATGTATGTAAATTAAAATTATTAGAATATCACTGATTACATTTTTCATGTAAAATATATAGTATTTTCTGTTATTATATAGCATTAAATCTAAATAGAAGATTGATAAATAGACATTGACATAATTATACTTGTGGGAACTATAACTTTGAATGTTTTAATTTATATAAAAATAAAAATCAGAGCCTTAAATAATAACTTTTGTACATTAAAAAATATAACAAATAATTCTCAGGTTAAAGGACTGAAGACTTTGTGTATTCATTATTTCACATAGAAAAAAATGTCAATTTTCTTATGACATACAATGTCTTTTCTTTAGCAAATGCTATTAACTAATATAAGTGATTCTAACCCATCTCAATCCCTCACTATATAGCCATCCTTAACTATTTTAGCTCTTGGCTGCTCAGGAGTGCTAATAAGACTCTAAGTAAAGAAATATAGAAGATGTTATAGCATGCTCTTTGAAAAGCAAACTGATCCTGCTGAGGGTACAGAGTAGTGTTGGGCTACACAATTTAGTATACAAGAAATTTTCTTCTATATGTTACTGAACATGCCTTAACTCCTAAATAGGGGAAGATTAGAGTGCAATAACAATGACATTGCAGTGAGATAATCCAGGGGATAGAACGTGAAGTATTCAATTGGGAAAGACTGGTCTTCGAAAGTTCAAGTCTTACCTCAGTCACTTACTAGCTGTATGACCCTAGTCAAGTAACTTACTTCTGTTTGGTTTAATTTCCTAATCAGTAAAATGACCTGTAGAACAAAATGGCAAATAACTCCAGTATCTTTGTCAAGAAAACAACCCCCAAATAGAGTCAGGAATGACTGAAAGACTGAACAACAAACTTGATACCTAACACAGAAAGAATCAAAACAAAGAACAAAAACTATAGCTCTATTTCTCTAATGAATATTGATGCAAATAATTAATAAGCATTAGTAGGGAGATTATCACAATCGATAAAAAAGATCAAGCACTTTGACCAGGATGCACTTATACTAGAAATACAATACTGGCTAAATACTAGGAAAATTATAAGCATTACTGATCATGTTGGATTCTCCTCTTAGTCCTATTCTACCTGTGAAGCAGTCCTAGGAAAGATCTATGTATCTTATTACTTGAAACACTTTTTTGGATATACTCCGAGTCAGTCCAAAATTTTCATCCTGTATGCACATCATTACTAGGAGGAACATCTCTGTGGCTTCCTATATACATGAATTAGAGGTCAAATGATATTAATTTGATAATTGTGGTGCAGAAGAATAGGCAAGACTCTTTGGAATTCTTACTCCATGACCTATACTTGGGAGACAAGGCGTATATAGAGAACTTTCAGTTAAATAATGGAACTCATCCTGCATGTAAAGGTCCCTTCCTAGTGTTGCTCACTACTTTGACTGCCATCAAAATTGAAGAAAATGATTCTTGAGTTCATTGTACTATGTAAAACTGGTACCACCTACTGACAATCATTAACCACGTTCTATAGCTTTCTTTGTATATTGTTGCTTTTTTTCTTTTTTTTTTCTTTTTTTATTCTTATCCTTTTGTGATTAGGAATTTATAAGTAGTTTAATTTAATTTATCTCATTTCAAAAGCTACCATCATCTGGTGTTACTTGTTCTCAGCATTATTCCATATTGTATTTTCATTATATTTGATCTCTCTACTGATCACTGGATAATGCTATTATTAGGATCTATAACCAAATAGGACATACTTTACACCAAAGCAAGGTCATTGGGCCTTATAGGTGCTGTTTTGTCACCAGCTCTGTTGGAGCTCTGTTTTATCATGGATAAAATCTCTAGTCTCCATGAATGCGACTTTGCCACAACTTGCCCTTCTTGAGGGTCATATATTGCCAAATAAGTCACTTGTCCCTCTTGTTTTTGTTATATGCCACATCAATAGTGAGAGGTGGAGCCCATCTCCCTGGTCATAGCCACTATCATTAGTCTTTGGAAGACCCACAGATTCTCAAATCTCAGTTGATTTTTACATGTCCTCCAAGATAATTTTCAGATATATGGGAACCCCACTTCCACTCACTGAGCATTTATTTATACACTTTTGACTTATGTGTGAAGAGAGATAAGGAACTATCGGGTACCTGAAATGTGGGAGACAATATGAAGTATAAACTCCCTGTTCCATACCCTACAACAACATTTACCTTTGCCAAGATGTATTTCAATAGGATAAAGGATGGATCACATAAATTGCAAGAGTTACTGCCTCATCACAGCATCAACACAGGTTTCTCTTTCCATTCCCAACTTGTGGTTTGAGCATTGGAGCCCTATTAGCATTGGTGCATGATCATTTTATTGGCCAAGTGGCAAAGCCAAGGGTCAGTAATCTGGGTGCTTGGTGTCATCCACAGAGGAAGAGATCTAGGCCTAATTCAGTGGCCACATCCTTGGCAGAACAGTGATATCTTTTGGCCTCCTATGCCCATTTTTGAGATGAGGGAAGTATTAGGAACATCTCTGCAAAGGTTGAAAAACTGGCTTAGTATACAGTTGCCATTTCTCTAACTTCCAAAGCTACCTCCTTCCTCTAGGAAAGTAAAGAGTCATACAAAACTGTTTACCTCCAGACATGTTTACAGCAGCTTCGGAGTGTGACTGTATTCTTATTAATCAATCTGGCTTTCCTAAATAAATGTCAGGTGACGCTGTTACAAATGTGCATGAGCGGCAAAGAATTAGAGATGACACTCCTCTGACATCTGATCATGGATGGTGGAACCTCTCTTGGCTACAGTGTATCGAGTGTTAGAAAATGTGACCAAATAGGGCTTTATAATTGTAGGAATTATTATACTTTTCAGGTTTCACCTTTCATACAAACAACAGTTGTTCTACAAAAAATTCTGTCAAGGTTTTACCAGGGGAAAAAATTATGTATATGCATACATGGCAATCATGGCCATGTTAGAGATCTGGTTGATTCAACTTTTAGGCAATCAATCTGTTTTTTTTTAAATGCATATGTTTAATTGTTACATTGTTCAATTGGGTTTCGGAAATGTTTTTCTCATTAGATTTTTTCTTTTGTTTAGTTTAGTTTTAAGGATGATTTTGATTTGATTTTATGGAATAATATCTGATATTTGGTATTGAAGGGATAGTGTGCAATGTCTAACAAGGCTGATAACCTGCATATCTCAAAATTTAGACTGTTCAAACCCACCATTTATGATAAAATCTCATGAGAATGTATCATATTTTGTTTTAATCTGATTCCAGATATACTAACAAGAGAGTGCTAATAAGTCACTAATCAGGGACGCCAACAACCCCTGAGAGAGTGACATATGTCAGTAACAAAGTGGGGACAGCTATCTTAGGAAAGGGTCAGGAGAGAATTTGTTTGGCAAAGACTGGGGTTGCCCTTTCTTTTATTTTTTCCCTAGTAGGCTCTCTCTTTTTTTGGAAAATATTCTTATCAAGCTCTGACTCCAGCATGCTACCTCTGTGACTTTTGTATGAAGTGGACATCAAATTGGGTATCACATTCCTCTACATCATTCTTCTCTCCCTTTTTCTTTGTTTTGGCAAGTTTCTTTGGTCATGTTACCTGTTGGGTATTTGCAATATTGTTTCATCTAGCATACATGCTTGTAGATATAAGCTATCTCCACAAGAAGGTGGATAAATAGTAAAAACTATTTTATATCTATATCTATCTATCTATATATATCTATATATATATATATATAACTATTTTTAGAAGAAAGGTGATTTATATTTTATTTCAGTAACTTATTTAATGCATTCTTAAATATTTGATCTAGTCATAAATACATTTGATATGAAGTCTATTGTTATTGTAAAAGAACATATACTATTTGGGAACATTCTTCTCTGTTACCATCAAGTTACTATTGTGCTTATATATAGGATTACATCCTTGGCAGTATCTCTGTCCTTAGAGGGGAATGTGAAGCTAACCTAAAGGTTCACAGATTCTTTGTATTAAGATTTTAAAGCAATTTTAGGGGAAATCTTACCAATGACTTTGACCAGGGAAGGAGAAAATGCTCTAAGAACTATTATGATTCCAAAGAACCTAAAAAATTAAAGTAATAAACAATGCTTCCAGAATTACATGCAATGCCATGAAACTCTGACTGAGTCTGGATATAAGAAACTGAATTGTGGGGTTTGAATCATCCTTTCTCTTTGGTCTTCCCTATGTTTTCCAATGATTCCTTGTCAATATATTGGTCAATCATTTTTATGTGTTAAGAAACAGAAAAATACAGTTGGGCCCTGCATAAAATGTATGATGCTTTTGAGCCCTTAGGAATCCTAGCACAGCAGTCCTGATATAGAGGGGAAGGGAGGGCATATTTGAAGGGAGGGGAAAGTAGAGGGAGATAAAAAATCTAAATACTGGTCAGGAAGAACAGAGTGATTGGAAAAAGATGAAGATTATAAGGGGAAAATAATATGGAGGGCAATACAGTTATTAATCATAACTATGAATGTGAATGGGATGAACTCTCCCATAAAATGGAAACAGAAAGCAGAATGAATTAAAAACCAGGATGCTACTATATGTTGTTTACTAGAAAAACATTTAAGAAAGGATGACACACAAAATGTAATAGTAAAAGGCTGGAGCAGAATTTATTATGCATCATCAAAAGTAAAAAAAAACTGAGTAGAAATTATGATTTCAGACAAACTAGAGAAAAATAGATTTGATTAAAAGAGATAAGGAAGGATATTATATCTTGAAAAACATACTATAAACAATGAAGTAATATCAATACTAAACATATATGCACCAAATGGTAGAGCATCCAGATTTTTAAAGGAGGAACTAAAGGAGATTCAGAAGTAAATATATACTAAAACTACACTAGTGGGGACCTTAACCTTCCCTATTGGATTTAGATAAAATGAACCAAAAAATAAAGAAGAGAGAAAAAAGGGAACTGAATGAAATTTTAGAAAACTATCTGGAGAAAATTGAATAGGAATTAAAAGGAATATACCTTCTTTTCAGCAGTACCTGGTACATATACAAAAATTGATCATGTTCTAGGGCATAAAACATTGCAAACAAATGAAGAAAAACAGGAATTACAAATGCACCTTTTTCAGATATAATGTGATAAAATTATAATTAGTAAGGGTTCATGGAGAGACAAATTAAAATTAATTGGAAACTAAATATTCAAAATTTTCAAAACTGGTGGGTTAAAGAACAAATCATAGAAACAATTACCAATTTCATTGAAGAGAAAGACAAGGAGGAGGCAACATATCAAAATGTATGTGATACCGCCAAAGCAGTACTCAGAGAAAATGTCTTTCCCTGAGTTCCTCTGTCAACAAAGTAGATAACAAAGAGACCAATGAATTAGGCATGCAATTAAAAAAATGAGAAAAAAATTAAAAATCCACAGATAAAGTCTAAATTGGAAATCCTAAAAATCAAAGAAGAAATTAATAATATTGAAAGTAAAAGAACTATTGAAATAATAAATAAGAAACAGATTTGGTTCTTTAAAAATAAAATAGATAAACTATTGGTAAATCTAATTTAAAAAAATTAAAGAAGAGAATCAAATTATAAATATTAAACCCAAAGATCCCAGGTTTGGGGACCAAAAATCCACTATTGGATAAAAACTGCTGGGAAAATTGGAAGACAGGATGAAAGAGAATGGGTTTGGATCAACATCTCATATCCTACACCAAGATAAACTCAGAATGGGTGAATGATATGAACATAAAGAAGGAAAATGTAGCTAAATTAGGTGAACACAGAATAGTATACTTTTCAGATCTTTGGGAAAGTAAAGATTTTAAGAACACGCAAGAGTTAGAAAAAAATTACAAAAAAGCAAAATAAATAATTTTGATTACATTAAATTAAAAAGTTTTTGTACAAAGAAAACCAATGCAACCAAAATTAGAAGTGAAGCAACAAAATGGGGAAAATCTTCATAACAAAAACCTGTGACAAAGGTCTAATTACTCAAATTTATAAAGAGCTAAATGAATTGTACAAAAAATCAAGCCATTCCCCAATTGATAAATGTGCAAGAGATAAGAATAGATATATTTCAGATAAAAAAATCAAAACTATTAATAAGTACAAAGAAAAGTGTTCTAAATCTCTTATCATCAGAGAAAGGCAAATCAAAACAATTCTGAAGTACCACCTCACATCTAGCAGATTGGCTAAAATGACAACAAAGGAAAGTAATGAAAGTTGGAGGGGATGTGGCAAAATTCAGACATTAATGCACTGATAGTGGAGTTGTGAATTGATCCAACCATTCTGGAGGGAAATTTGGAACTTTTTTAGCCCAAAGGGTGGTAAAAGACTGTCTGCCCTATGATCCAGCCATAGCATTTCTGGGTTTATACCTCAAAGAGATAATAAGGTAAAGCACTTGTACAAGAATATTTGCAGACACACTCTTTGTTGTGGCAAAATATTGGAAAATAAGGGGATGCTCTCTAATTGGAGAATGGCTGAACTAATTGTGGTATATGTTGGTGATCTAATACTATTGTGCCCAAAGGAATACTGAACTGGAGGAATTCCATGTGAACTGGAACAACCTCCAGGAATTGATGCAGAGTGAAAGGAACAGAACCAGGAGAACATTATATACAGAGACTGATACACTGTGGTACAATCAAATGTAATAGACTTCTCAATTAGTAGAAATGCAGTGGTCCAGAACCATTTGGAAGAATCTATGAGAAAGAACTATCCACATTCAGAGGAAATGCTGTGGGAGTAGAAACATAAAAGAAAAATGACTGATTGATCACATGGGTTGATGGGATATGATTGGGAATGTAGACCCTAAATGATCACCTTAGTGCAAACATCAACAATATGGAAATTGGTTTTGATCAAGGACACATGTAAAATCCAATGGAATTTCAGATCAGCTATGGGAAGGGGTTGGGGAAGGGGAGTGAAAAAAACATGATTCTTGTAACCAAGGGAAAATATTCTAAATTGACTAATTAAATAACATTTTCAAAAACAATAAATAAATAAATATCAGAAATGAAAAGGGAGAATTACACCTCTCGATGAAGAAATTAAGAGTATTATTAGCAACTGTTTCATCCTATTATATGACAGCAAATATGACAATCTGGATGAAATGGATGCATGCTTACAAAAATATAATTGCCTAGATTAACACAAGAGAAATAGAATACTTAAATAGTCTCATCTCAAAAAGAGAAATTGAACAAGCCATCAATGAATTCCCCAGGAGAAAATCCTCAGGGCCAGATGGCTTCACAAATGAATTCTATTGAACATTTAAAGAACAACTAATCTCAATACTATACAAATTATTTGACAAAATAAGGAGAAAGTAAAGAAGGAGTCTCTTCCAAATTATTTTTATGATTCAAATATAGTACTTATACCTAAGCTAGGCAGACCAAAAACATAGCGAAAAAAACCTACAGATCAATCTGGATTTATCTGGATTTATAAAGAAAGTAAAGAAAATAATGGAGAAAGCAAAGAAGGAGTCTTTACCAAATTATTTTTATGATTCAAATATAGTACTTATACCTAAGATAGGCAGACCAAAAACATAGAGAAAAAAAACCTACAGATCAATCTCCTTAATGAACATAGATGCAAAAATTTTAAATAAAATACTACCAGAGACTACATCAAGTTATCACAAGGATTATTCACTATGACCAAATGGGATTTATACCTGGAATACAAGACTGGTTTAATATTCAGAAAACCATCATCATTAGGAAAACCATCATCATAACTGATCATATCAACAATCAAACTAAATGAAAACACATGTTTATCTAGATAGTTGCAGAAAAAGGCTTTGATAAAATTCAAAACCCATTCCTATTGAAACAGAAGAAAGTATAGTAATAAGAGGACCTTTCCTTAAAATGTTAAGTAGTATTTATTTAAAACCATAAGTAAATATCATCTTCAATGGGTTTAAGTTAGACACCTTCCCAGTAAGATCAAGATGAAGCAAGGATGCCCCTTATAACCACTATTATTCCATATTGTACTAGAAATGCTAGCTATATTGATTAGAGAAGAAAAAGAAATTGAAGGAATTAAAGTAGGCAATGAGAAAACTAAACTCACCCTTTGCAGATGATATGATGGTATAACAAGAGAATCTGAGAAAATCAGCTAAAATGTTAGTGGAAATAATAAATAACTTTAACAAAGTTGCAGGACATAAAACAAACCCACATAAATCATCAGCATTTCTATATATTTCCACAAAACAGCAGCAAGAGTTTGAAAATGAAACTCCATTTAAAATCATTCCATACAATATAAAATATTTCAGGAACCTATCTGCCCAGACAAACACAGGAATTATATGAACACAATTACAAAACACTTTCCATACAAATGAAACTAGATCTAAACAAAGGAAGAAGTAACTCTTAACCAAGCATAACCTGGTTTCTTCTTCTAGATATCAGAATTCTTTAATCAGGCATGTGATTTTCCCATCTTCATGAGAGGGATCAGGGAAGGATTGGAAAATAATGGCCCACCTCCTTCTTAGGTATACACCAATTAGAGATGTCTTGTGTGGGTTGATTAATGAGCTTCCCAAATTGTAGTTAACGACAGGATACTGAATACATTTTTGTTTAGTTACAGAAGAAAAACTTAGACCATTGATTTATTGTTTGATGACTATTTATTCAATTTATTTTTTTATTTTTTTTTGTAACTAGAACCTTATCTCTCAGAACTTTTATCTAACAGTATCTTCCAGGTCTAACAAATCTCTAATAACTGCTTCACAGTGTAAATTTACTTTAACCCCTTTCATGAACATTGGAACAAATGGTTTTAATATGCATGTTTGTACAAAGGAACTCTTTATATTATTAGAATAGATGTACCCCCTAAAACACTGAGGCCTGTTGGTTACCCCTCAACCTGGTTTAGCCAGGAGGTTTTATGGGGATGTGGTCACTGTACATGTTCTTCCAGCCAATGGGGAGAGTTGGGTAAAAGACATAAAAGTAAATGTGTAGTCCAAAAATGGGCTCAGTAGCCCTTCATTCAACAGATGCTCAGGCACTCCACTGTAGATAGTATAATATAGAAGACATGAAAGACACACTATAAATAAAAAAGAAAGATAAATATCCTCTGCCCTCAAGAACTTTGTCTTTTGCCTTATATAAGACATAATTGTGGTAAATCTTATCCTTGACTCTGGCTAATCATTCCTTCATTAGAATGTAAATTCCTGAATGGTATATGTTATCTGTTTATATCCCTAGTACCCAGCACAGAGTCTTGCACAACCCTTTAATAACACATTTGTTAAATTTAATCTTTTTCCATTTTAAAGAAGAGATAGAGTGGAGACTGCTATGATAGAAATATCACTAATCCAGTCATTTAAGGAAATGAGGATATCAGAAAATCTCTGGAGGAAAAACAAAGATTTGGGAAAGAAAAAAAGTCATGCATGAATGAAGCTGATGCAAAGATGACAGATGGAAAAGTCAGTTTGCTTCAGACAGTGATTAGAAAGATTCCTTTCCTATGGAATTGAAACTTACATAAGATAGGTTTGAGGAATAGGCAAGAATTATATAAAATTAAATTTTAAACACAAATAAATAACATAATATTATGGATGGTAATTAAGCACCTTTTAAGAGCAGACCTTTGCGGTGTGTGTTTTGAAGGATACCAAGTTCAGAAAATATAAATTCCCAATCATAGGTTATAGTTGAGTAATAAAATAAGACACTTATATGGAAAATTATAATCCACATTATTATTAAACAAGACATTATACGTTCTAAAGCAGAGTTAAATTTTTTTTTTTCTATAAGTAACGACAGACTCAATTTTAGCCATTTTTAAAATCAGTTGAAACAATATATTACATAGTTTTAACCAGGCAATTAAGGTGGTTCAGTAGATAGAGTACTGGGACAGGAATCTTCATGAGTTCAATCTGACCTCAGAATATTAATATCTTTATGACCTTGGGCCTGTCACTAATCCCTTTTTGCCTCTGTTCCTCATCTATAAAATGGTCTACAGTAGGAAATAGCAATCCACTCCCTTACATTTGCCAAGGAAACCCCAAATGATCTTACAAAAAGGTGAACATGATTGAACAACAGTTTTAGCCAATTTCACATAGTTGCTTCCATATCAGAATAATATCTGATCATGTGAAGGTCCAGACCTCGCAAGGTTCAGGGGTCCCTTGAAGGAGAATGGCATTGACAGCCTGAGAGATGAGAGATAGCTAACATTTCACCTGCAGTCAGGCATCACAGTACCTGCTTTGCTTTGGCTTGCACTAATTTTATTTTTATACATGCAAGGAGTACACATATACTTGACACACAGTTTCATTTTCAGCATACAAGCTTCCTTACAGATAATGGAATAGGTCATACATTAACTTTTACAAAATCATTTGATTGACATTCTATAATTATCCTATATTCTTTGGTTATGGATTCTAACAACCAACACAAAGCTTTGCATAAGATGTATGTGTTCTCATCATGGGGGTAGCTCAACTAGAAGTCACTTCCTCATTGACCATGAGGTACCAGACATGTGATTAACCTAAGAATAATTTTTCCTTTCACTAACCAGTTAAATAATCAATCAGACTTCAAAAGATACAATCAACATACCCCAGGCCAAATGTTATTCCAATATCAGTCTTTCATTCTCCAATGTTTTACAAAGGTATCTTTGACATGTTGCCTTGCCTACAGAGTAAACAACACAATTCGGTGGAGTGGAACATACCAGCCTTTTCATGAAAGGCAATTCTCTATAGAGAATTTTTGTTGCAGGTTTATACCTGGGGGCGGGGGGGGGGAGTTCCATTTACATCCTTGTTTCCAAATAGGAACATAGGAATCCTTAGGTTTGATTTCATAAGTAGAATCTCTTGGCAATATTCTAGGGGGAATTTCTGTATTATTACATATAAGGGTGGGATTTTTCTGGGAATCTATAAAGATCCCAGTAACAGCCTCCAGCTTTTTTTCTGTGTTTCTCTGGGGCTGAGTAGGAATAGTAAAAATAACTCTTCCAATAATAGGGGGTGTTAGTAAGAGAAGAGTCACATGGGGGGGGTATCTGAATGGGTATTTCCATCCTTCCTGGGGACTGCCATGCAGTCCCTGGGTTCCACCGGTGACCATGCCAGACAGTGTAGATTTGATGGCTTCCTGCATGATCATTTGACAATATTTTAGTTCTGCATCAGTCCCAATGATAATTTTTCATGCACACAAAATAGACAATAAAAGCCCCTGTAATATTCTATTTCTACAGTATTAAATAATTATGCATACACACACATACATACATACACACAGGAGCATAAACTATCCTCTTCTTTAAGATCAAGTCAAAAATTTATTTTTGGAGATGTTTTTAAACTTTGACAACTATTCATCTCTCTCTGTTTTTTTCTGACCTATTCTTTGAAAATATTTAGACTAACTGTATTGATAGCACTTATCTGTTCCTCCTTGCCTTCATTATCTTACTTGGTCAAACATTCTTTATAAATTTTAGTATCTCTGGTCCCAAAATAGTCCTTCATTCCATAGTTTTCCATTATCATTATGGCCTTATATATGTGGCTAGAATTATGGAGCTTATTTGTTCCACCCATTCCAGTTCACTTCATTTGTTACTTTCCTAGGATACCTACCAGACTACCCTTAAGTACTTAATCTTTTGGTGCTGACCTTACTTTGCCTTCTACTGCCCACATTCTGAAATGTTAGACATATGTTGTCAATGAAAAATGCCCTTTCACCAATTTTTACATTTCTATTCCAGGAACATTTGTCACATTTAGAAAACAAATCATAGCATTTTTCATTTTCAGAAAAAAAATATATATCTAGGAATTTTTTAAATAAGGGTGAAAACAAAGTTTTTATCAATTACAATTAATCCATTCTATAATGGATAGAAACCCAGTAAAAGTTAGGTTACCAACAAACTTTCCATTTCATATGGAAAGTATCACTAATTTACTTTGCAAGTTTACTTTTAGAACAGATTAAGTATAAGGAAGGAACTACACAGTTCTTCATCCCACCCAATTCATGTGAACAGTCGAGGTGATAATTTGACTTGTTAAAGTGCTCTGAAAGCACTTGGAGCAAGAAGCTACTAACTTTTGGAGCAAGAAGCTACTAACTTGGGAGTATTTTTGCATGCCTTCTGGAGTAGAAAATGTTTTTTTTTTTGTATGTTTATTTTAAATATGAAGTAAGGAAACTTCTATTTCATTTTGTTTGATCAATCCTATAAAATACTTCTTAAGTACCTACATTGAAATTTGGCTGACTTAGGGAACTGTACTTCCTCCTGTATGTTCTTAGTATCTTCTACAAAAGGCTACTGAATTTAACGAAATACTTTTAAAAATGATATTTGTGTGCAAAGTAATAGATTTCTCACATTTCCAATCAGAGCAGGTGGTTTGCCAATGTTACTAAAAATAGGTACTTCCTTAGTTGAGGCCTCATATGCCAAATTTGAGGCTAGAAACTTGAGTATTTTTATCCTAGAACTCAGCTTGAAAACAGGTGTTAATGGGAAAGAAATTCTGATTTCATCTTAACTAAAGCACCTCAAATACAACATTCTACTTTAGTCTAGACATGTATAACTCAACATTTTTACTGAGTTCCCTCATAAATATACATTTTATCTCATCATCAACACATTTTCCCAATAGTTATTTTTCCATGAAATCATTTTCCATCTCTGATTATAAATTTTTCACATGCAGGGACCAAGAATTCCATTTTTATCTTATCTTTAATATCTGGACCTATCTGTGCTTATATTAATATTCAAATACTTATTGAATGATAGCAGTGCATGATAATAAAAAGTAAGCTGAAATTGTAGTCAAATAACTTAGGTTTAGATCAGAGGTTTGCTATTTACTATATGTATGACCATGCAAAAACTATAATCTCTCTGAACTTCAGTTTTCTTAAACACAAAATAAAGGCATTGTAATTAATGAGCTTTGTGGTTCTTCGAGTTGTAAATCATATTGTTCTATGAATGATTAATTATAATTATGGAATATTAGCAATTTGAATTCACCCTTTCCCCTGAACCTGAGATGAGTAGCTATCTGTTATACTGTAAAGTTTAAAGAATGATCTTAGATCTGATTCTTATAGACCACAATTTCTCATTATTGAGAGAGTTTTAAATTGTACTTGCTTTGGGGGCTAAAAGAAAGAAGGAAGATTGGTTGGGAAGTGTAGACTAGATTAGGTGAAAATGATAGCTATTCACACATGCACATCTTTATTTAAAACATTGATACAATTGAGAATACAAAGGAAAAATATTGAAATGATTTAATAAGTAGTAACTATTTATGGATAAAGCATTGCATAATAGAAAGTATGTTAGACTAAGATTCAGAGGAGTTATGAATTCAATCCCAACCTCTGAGATTTAGTAGTTGTGGGACCTTTAACAAGTAATTTAATCTCTAGGAGCCTTGATTTCCTTATTTGTAATATAGGAGTTATAATTCCTATAGCGTTATGGAACCATTTCGAACCACATGCTATAATGAAATATTATTGTTTTTCTAGTAGAATATATGCTTCTTAAGGGTCAGGTCTATTCACTGGTTCATAGATTACAAGGGAACTTGGAAGACTAGAGGTGTCACATGTGAATAAAAATGGATCCCTACGGGTTACATAGAGATCCATTTTTTTTTTACTTTGAAGAAATTTTAATGCATTTAAATATTTGTGGTTTTCTTTTTTATTTCTTAACACTGGAGAGTTGTACCGTTGTGTTTTAAAGAACAGCTCCTTACCAGTAACTGGTATGAGTGAAAAAATACTGGCTTCTTGGAAACCCTACTTTGATATCTCCCCAACAGCATGCTCCATCATAGCCCTTCATGTCCTCCCACAATAAACACATACTCTTTTCAATGTTAAATGGTATCTGTGCTAGTAGCAGAGGCATTTCTAAACAGAACTTTCTTTATCCTTCTTAGGACAGCCAAAAGTTATAATACCAGTTAGTTGTTGACCACTAACTGTAGTAAGAAGACAAAGAAAACAACACATTAATATTTTTTACACTGAATTGCATTTTATGCATTTCATTCAGTCTTTCCCAATTACATTTAAATTCAGTTCATCTAGAACTCGGGAGTTTTGCTTGCAGCATACTGAAAGTGGGAAGAAGTATGACACTTTTTATCTATACCACCTCTGTCCTTACATAGTTAAGGGAATTGAATTACAGCTCATGTAAATTGAATAAGTTCCATAAGACAACACAAAGAAGTAGAATAAAGACCGGAGTTAGATCCTTTGACTTCACATATAACTTCTATGCCAATGGATCAGTATACTTGGTCAGCCCAGGATACTTCATTGCCCCCAAATCTGGTTAAGAGATGTTTGGTGAATTGAATGGAACAAAATGTCAGTAATTATTGTATCAAAGAATTCCTTTGGAAACCGATATATATATATATATATATATATATATATATATATATATATATTTATCTCCTGAATAAAACCTAAGAAGAGATTTTGTAAATAATCATCCATTATCCTTTGTTACTTAGTATTTGACGTAGGGATCTCTATATCATTTTTTGTATGTTATACCACATAACATCAAGGAATTTTATCTCATTTCCTCTGTGTTTAGTTTCTATTATTTCAAAATCCTATATAATCACTTCATCATAATTTTGCATAATTCTTTTCTCCTTCAAAAATATTTTTTCTTGTGAAATAAGGAAATAATTTCTTGTTCTTCTTAGACAAACTATTAGAGGAGCAGGAATATATATATATATATATATATATTTATGGTTTGTAATACTTGCAATTATATTAACCAAGATGACCAATAAGAATTCCTTTGATGGCATTCAGAATGAAAGATTAATTGTTCTACATTTTGATTCACAATTAGCAAAAAACTAAGTCTGTAATGGACATCTAGAATTCAAACTAGCTGCATCTAAAGTCCTAAGTATCAATTTCACTGAGACACTAGATCAAATGAAATGAATTAGGAAACTTGGATTTCTAAATATTAAAAAGTAAGGAGGGAAGTAGGGTGATTCTGACATTGAACAAGAAGGGACCTTCCTTACCAATCATTTACCTGAAATTCCTCATTTTACAGATAGGGAAACTGAGGCCAAGAAATATAAATGAATTGCCTAAGGATACACTTATCTTAGAATTGTGAATTAAAAACAGACTACTCTGACTTCTATTCCTGGCCATTATCATAGAATAACAGTTAAAAGAAAAACTTTTCCATTGGAACTGTCTAAACTGCAATGAACCTTCCCATGATACAAAAAGCTCCCTATCACAAGAGGTCACTAATTAGGGTGTCCTCTGTCATTCCTTTTCTTAAGGACAAGCTTAAGAGTCCATGAATTCTAATGCCTTCCCTATGTTAATTACTTCCTAATTATCCTTTAAATGCCTTATTTTATATATTTGTAATGTTGTCTTTTCTATTTAATTGTAAGCTCCTTGAGGCCAGAGACTATGTTTTTTTTTTTTCCCCAAGAACTAGATTTTGCCTCTTTCTTGCATTCTCCACACTTAGCACTATGCTTGGTACATAGTAGGAACTTAGTAAATGTTTTTTTGATTAATTGATTAAAATTATCAGAACTAGAAAGGATTTTAAAAGTCATCTATTTCAACCTTTCATATTATAAATTAAGTATTTGATGTCCAGAATGGCAAAATAATTTCCTCAAGTCACTTAACTGGCAGGCATTTGTACTGTTAATCCAACATCCCTTATGTTACATCACACTGTTTCTCCAGTTGACTAGCCAAACCAAAAATTAATTCCCTACTTCTCAGTAAATTCCCACTTCATCCTCTAGACTCCTTTCCATAAATGAATCAGTCATTCAGCCAATAAATCTTTATTGAGTTTCAATTTTAAAGCACCAGGAATATAGAAAAGGGAAAAGACAGTTCATGTCTTAGGGGAGCCCACAGTCCAATGAGAGAGCCAATATAAGGTGTAAGAAAACTAGGAAGGAGCAAATATGTAAAAGATTTTGAGTGAGAATAATATTTCTTATTTTACGATGGAGGTTATATGGAACAACTAGAAATTATTGGATTCGGGGTCACAGTGTCAGACTTAAGTTTTAGGACATTCATTTTGCTAATTGAAAGGAAGAGACTGAAATGGGGAGGGTGGGGTTTTTGGCAGGGGCACCAACTAGAGACTTATTGTGCCCAGGCAAGAGGGAAATAGAAGTGTAGGCACCATGATGGTAGTCATATTAAAGAAAAGAAGGAGACTTCCTTCTTATATCATGGTAATCATGATATAATTATAGCCATGGTAATCATGGCTGCAATCTAGACTCCACATGCTTCCTCTCCCCGGCACCAAACAAAATAGACTACATCAAAGGAGCATAAAAATCACCTTTGGAGGAACAGAAGGACTCCCCAGTACTCCCCAGTACCCCACAGAGGCAAAGGTATGTGGGGTTTGAACATTTCCAAACTATAATAAGAAGGAGGAAAATCTTGCACAGAAACATGAACTGAGCCTCCCTTCCCCCCTCATCTTCCCCACCAAACCAGAGTGAGCTGCTGGAGCACTCACTGGGACAGCGAGTGAGTGGGGAACATCTCTGTCTGGGGGGGGGGAACTCCATGGTCCTTGGGATATGGGGACTGCCAGGAAAAAACACGGGAGAATCCTGCACCAAACAAAGGGGGCCCAGGGAGCTGTAATCGGGGTGGTTGCGTTGAACATCTGGGCGTAGCTAAACACCAGGGGTGGGCCAAGCGCTGATTATCTGGGAGGAGCTGAACACCTGGGCAGTGTGGCTGTGATCAGGGGCCCAGAGCTCTAAGAAACTTCAGAGGCTGGGAAGAACTAGTCTGAGGCAAACTAAAGTCACAGAAAAACCACCCATATCACCCAGACCACAGACCAAAAAGGAAAGGGGAATAAAACCACCAAAGGGATGGCTCACATGGCCCAAAATCAAGCCTCCAGGAAGGAAGGAAAAAAGGTGACTATTAAAAACTTTTATGGTGGAAGTACCCAAGGAAAAAAGGAGAATGAGGAGGAAATCCAAAAAAAAAAAAATCAGAACATGCCTCCCAAAATGGAAACTATCAACAAGCTCTGGAAGATCTCAAACTGGAACTTATACAAAAGATGGAAACCTGGAAAGAAAAATGGGAGAAAGAGATCGGCAGTTGGACAGATAAGACTACTCAAATGGAAAAAGAGCTTGAAGCATCTAATAGAAGGGCAGACAAAGCTGAAAAGCAAGACCAGTCCCTAACAACCAGAATTAAGCAACTCAAAGAAAGTGAGATCAAAAAACAGCAAGAATCAATAAAGCAAACCCCAAAAATTAATGAAATAGAAGAAAACATAAAAGACTTCAGTAAAAAGGTCACAGATTTGGAAAACAGAGGAAGAAGAGACAACCTGCGAATTATCGGTCTCCCAGAAAAACCAGAGATAAACAATAAACTCAATATTATTCTACAGGAGATTATAAAAGAAAATTGCCCACACGTTCTGGAGCAAGGGGGCAAAATAGAAATAGAAAGGGTTCATAGAACACCCTCTATACTAAATCCCCAAAAGACAACCCCTAGGAATGTAATTGCTAAATTCAAGAGCTTCCAAGAAAAGGAGAAAATCCTAAAAGAAGCCAAGAAGAGGAGCTTCAGATATAGGGGGCTTCCATAAGGATCACACATGACTTAGTGGCTAACACACTAAGAGACCGCAAAGCATGGAACACAATATTTAGAAAGGCAATAACCCTGGGTCTCCAACCAAGAATCAACTCCCCAGCAAAAGTGACTATATACTTCCAGGGGAAAGTATGGGTATTCAATAAAATAGAAGATTTCCAAGCATTTGCTAAGAAAAGACCAGAACTTTGTGGAAAATTTGATATCCAAGCACAGGAAGCAAGAGAAATATGAAAAGTAAATATGGAAGGAAGGGAAAAGGGGATAAATCTTATCTTTTTCATTAAGTCAAACTCTCTTCTATAAGGACTACATTTACATCAAATTATATATATATATATATATATATATATATATTAATATGCAGGGAAAATGTTTTGTGTAACTCTCAAAAATTGTACGCATCATAAGAGTAGTTAGAAGAAACATGCATAGGGAAAGATTGGGGCATTAAGAAGATTTGTGGAAAGTGGGAGCAAAGAAAGGAAAAGGGAGGGGGGAACCATCGATAACACTAAGATTTACTTCAAGAAATGGGGGGGGACTTAATAGAATAATCTTTCCCATATAAAGATACACATGGGAAGGGGAGGGGAAGAACTCTCATATGAGAAGGAGAGGAAGAGAGCTTGAAGTGGAATTACTTAAACCTAACTTTCAGTGAAATCAAATCTGAGAGGGAAGAACATCTAGATCAAGTGGAATCCTGAATTCTATCTCATCCAATAGGGCAAGAAAGAAAGGAAAATTAAGGAGGGGGAGGGTGGAAGTAATATAAAAAGGAAGGGAAGGACAGGAGGGAGGGGAAGGGAGCATAAAAATGGAGGGGCTAGAAAAGGAAGCAACTCAAGGGAGGGGACTAGGGGGACTGACCTAAAGTAAATCACTGGTTCAAAAGGAGATATCTAAAGAAGAAAGGTCAGAACTAGGGAAAGATATCAAAATGCCAGCAAATCCAAAAATGATAATCATAACTTTGAATGTGAATGGGATGAACTCACCCATAAAATGTAGAAACATAGAAGATTGCATTAGAACCCAAAACCCTACCATTTGTTGTCTTCAAGAAACAAATATGAGGCTGGTTGACACTCACGAGGTTAGAATTAAAGGTTGGAGTAAGACCTTTTGGGCCTCAACTGATAGAAAGAAGGCAGGAGATGCAATCATGATATCTGACAAAACCAAAGCAAAAATAGACCTGATCAAAAGGGATAGGGAAGGTAAATATATTCTGTTAAAAGGGAGTATAGGCAATGAGGAAATATCATTAATCAACATGTATGCACCATATGGAATAGCATCCAAATTTTTAATAGAGAAACTAGGAGAATTGAAGGAGGAAATAGACAGTAAAACCATATTAGTGGGAGACTTGAACAAACCACTATCAAATTTAGATAAATCAAACCAAAAAGTAAACAAGAAAGAGGTAAAAGAGGGGAATGAAATCTTAGAAAAATTAGAGTTAATAGACATATGGAGAAAAATAAATAGGGACAAAAAAGAATACACCTTCTTCTCAGCACCACATGGCACATTCACAAAAATAAATCATATATTACGTCACAGAAACATGGCACTCAAATGCAGAAAAGCAGAAATAATAAATGCAGCCTTTTCAAATCACAAAGCAATAAAAATATTGATTGGTAAGGGTACATGGAGCGCCAAATCAAAAATTAATTGTAAGTTAAATAATATGATACTCCAAAATTGGATAGTTAGAGAAATCATAGAAACAATTAATAATTTTGTTAAAGAAAATGACAACGGCGAGACCTCCTTTCAAACCTTATGGGATGCAGACAAGGCAGTACTTAGAGGAAAATTCATATCCCTGAGTGCATATATTAACAAATTAGGGAGGACAGAGGTCAAGGAATTAGAAATGCAAATCAAAAAACTTGAGAACGAACAAATTAAAAACCCCCAGCTGAAAACCAAACTAGAGATCCAAAAAATTAAGGGAGAAATTAATAAAATCGAAAGTGCCAGAACTATTGAGCTAATAAACAAGACTAGAACCTGGTACTTTGAAAAAACAGAGAAAATAGACAAAGTATTGGTTAATCTAATTTAAAAAAGGAAAGAAGAAAGGCAAATTAACAGCATCAAGGATGAAAAGGGGGATCTCACCTCCAATGAAGAGGAAATTAAGGCAATCATTAAAAACTACTTTGCCCAAATATATGGCAATAAATATACCAACCTAGGTGATATGGATGAATATTTACAAAAATATAAATTGCCTAGACTAACAGAAGAAGAAATAGATTTCTTAAATAATCCCATATCAGAAAAAGAAATCTAACAGGCCATCAAAGGACTTCCTAAGAAAAAATCCCAAGGGCCTGATGGATTCACCAGTGAATTCTATCAAACATTCAAAGAACAGCTAACTCCAATACTATACAAAATATTTGACATAATAAGCAAAGAGGGAGTTCTACCAAACTCCTTTTATGACACAAACATGGTACTAATTCCAAAGACAGGCAGGCAAAAACAGAGAAAGAAAATTATAGACCAATCTACCTAATGAATATAGATACAAAAATCTTAAATAGGATACTAGCAAAAAGACTCCAGCAAGTGATCAGAAGGATCATTCACCATGATAAAGTAGGATTTATACCAGGGATGCAGGGTTGGTTCAATATTAGGAAAACCATCCATATAATTGACCATATCAACAAGCAAACCAACAAGAACCATATGATGATCTCAATAGATGCAGAAAAATCCTTTGATAAAATACAACACCCATTCCTACTAAAAACACTAGAAAGCATAGGAATAAAATGGTCGTTCCTAAAAATAATAAACAGTATATATCTAAAACCATCAACTAATATCATCTGTAATGGGGATAAACTAAATCCATTCCCATTTAGATCAAGAGTGAAACAAGGATGCCTATTATCACTTCTATTATTTGACATTGTATTAGAAACACTAGCAGTAGCAATTAGAGAAGAAAAAGAAATTGAAGGCATTAAAATAGGCAAGGAGGAGACCAAATTATCGCTCTTTGCAGATGACATGATGGTCTACTTAAAGAATCCTAGAGAATCAACCAAAAATCTAATCGAAATAATCAACAACTATAGCAAAGTTGTAGGATACAAAATAAACCCACATAAGTCATCAGCATTTCTATATTATTCCAATACAGCTCAGCAGCAAGAACTAGAAAGAGAAATCCCATTCAAAATTACCTTAGATAAAATAAAATACTTAGGAATCTATCTCCCAAGACAAACACAGGATCTATATGAACACAATTACAAAACACTTTCCACACAACTAAAACTAGACTTAAACAATTGGAAGAACATTAACTGATCATGGGTAGGACCAGCCAATATAATAAAAATGACCATCCTACCCAAACTCATCTATCTATTTAGTGCCATACCCATGGAATTTCCAAAAATATTTTTTTACTGATTTAGAAAAAATTATAACAAAGTTCATTTGGAAGAGCAAAAGATCAAGGATATCAAGGGAAATAATGAAAAAAAAAATACAAAGGAAGGGGGCCTTGCAGTCCCAGGTCTCAGAGTATATTATAAAGCAGAGGTCACCAAAACAATCTGGTACTGGCTAAGAGAAAGAAAGGAGAATCAGTGAAATAGATTGGAGGCAAGAGACCTCAGCAAGGCAGTATATGACAAACCCAAAGATCTCAGATTTTGGGACAAAAATCCACTATTTCATAAAAACTGCTGGGAAAATTGGAGGACAGTGTGGGAAAGATTAGGTTTAGATCAATACCTCACACCCTACACCAAGATAAATTCAAATGGGTGAATGACTTGAACAGAAAGAAGGAAACTATATGAAAATTAGGTGAACACAGAATAGCATATATGTCAGACCTTTGGGAAGGGAAGGACTTCAAACCAAGCAAGACTTAGAAAGAGTTACAAAATGCAAAATAAATAATCTGGAATACATCAAATTAAAAAGGTTTTGTACAAACAAAACCAATGTAACCAAAATCAGAAGGGTAGCAACAAATTGGGAAACAATCTTCATAAACCCTCTAACAAAGGTGTAATTACTCAAATTTACAAAGAGCTAAATCAATTGTACAAAAAATCAAGCCATTCTCCAATTGATAAATGGGCAAGGGACATGAACAGGCAGTTCTCAGCCAAAGAAATCAAAACTATTAATAAGCACATGAAAAAGTGCTCTACATCCCTTATAATCAGAGAGATGCAAATCAAAACAACTCTGAGGTATCACCTCTCACCTAGCAGATTGGCTAACATGACAACTATGGAACATAATGAATGCCGGAGGGGATGTAGCAAAGTGGGGACACTAATTCATTGCTGGTGTAGTTGTGAATTGATCCAGCCATTCTGGAGGGCAATTTGGAATTATGCCCAAAAGGTGATAAAAGACTGTCTGCCCTTTGACCCAGCTATAGCACTGCTGGGTTTGTACCCCAAAGAGATAATAAGGAATAAGACTTGTACAAGAATATTCATAGCAGCACTCTTTGTGGTGGCCAAAAATTGGAAAATGAGGAGATGCCCTTCAATTGGGGAATGGCTGAACAAATTGTGGTCTATGTTGGTGATGGAATACTACTGTGCTAAAAGGAATAATAAAGTAGAGGAATTCCATGGAGACTGGAACAACCTCCCAAAAGTGATGCAGAACCAGGAAAACATTGTACACAGAGACTGATATATTGTGGTACAATCGAAGGTGATGGACTTCTACATTAGTGGCAATGCAATGTCCCTGAACAATCTGGGGGGAACTAAAAAACACTATCCACAAGCAGAGGATAAACTGTGGGAGTAAAAACACCAATGAAAAGCAACTGCTTGACTATGGGGTGGAGGGGTTATGACTGAGGAGAGACTCTAAATGAACACTCTAATGCAAATACCAACAACAGGTAAATGGGTTCAAGTCAAGAACACATGTGATAACCAGTGGAATTATGCGTCAACTATGGGAGACGGAAAGGTGGTGGGAGGTGGGGGCGGGGAGGAAAAGAAAATGATCTTTGTTTCCAGTGAATAATGTTTGGAAATGACCAAATAAAATAATGTTTAATATTTAAAAAATGAAAAGAAGGAAATATAAGCAAGAGATATAATGAAGCTAAAATTGATAGTCTAACATCAGAGTGAATATATGATGTGAGAGAGAGAGAGAGAGAGAGTGAAGGGTCATTATGTCTCCATGCCTAAGCTTCTGTGACTAGCACTGACTTTGCACAAAATATCGAGGCAACTCAAAAATAATGTGATGGACTAGAAGTGACAATGTATTTACTAGAGTGGAGAGCACAGGAAACTTGAAATCAAGAGACTAAGTATCTAGTACTGGATTTTCTATTGTTAACTGGGTTTGCTGCAAGTTTCAAGTTTGTCCCTACCCTTGATAACTCACCCCGAAAGAAGTACCAGCCACACCAGTTTGGGATGGAACCATAGACCTTAAAGTGCTTGGTGACCCCTGTTTGGGAGGAACTGGTAGACCGTCAAAGATTGAGTACCCTTATTTCACTTAATACCTTCTCCCATTGTATTAGAATCCTCTCTCAGGAAGCCCAGTTCTTGGTATGACCCTTTCCTTTTATATTCATTGTAGGTAACCTCCCTGATGCCCCAGATGCTTGCTGCAGCCTCCTTACAGTCTGCTTTCAGCCTGTCTATTCATGCTTGCTCTACCATGTTCTCCAGAGGATATAAAAGACACCAAAATTCTGTAACTCTTTGGAGAATCATCTTGCGTGATGCATTCTCCCAGGGATAAGGTTCCCAGAGTTCCAGAGCCCTTGGCATTCTGTGATGTTTAAGTGCTTGAGTCTGTGTGGTGGCCAAATATTAAACACTATCTCTTTCCTGATTAAAGACTTGATTTTTGCTGACTACTTTAGTAGTTCTGTGTTTTCCAAGTTAACACTACTAAGTAGATGTTACAACAAGCTAGATACCTCCTATCTCTGGATCTGAGGAAACTAGCTGCCTTTTGTTAGTTGGTTATGCTGGCTATGATTAGAGCTATCAATCTGTCTTTATTAGCATCACTGTAACCCTAGCAAAATTCTGCTGAGGCAGAGTAGCTGTGAAGAGATGATTCCAAAAACATGTAGAAATAAGTTATCAAACATCACTCAGTCCACATTAGTTCAATAGAATAATGCTAGTAAAGAACGCTCAGCTAGAAGTCATCTGTAGTCACCAATAATAAAATGGGGGGTTATATCAGTGCTATTCTTATAATTGTTATGAGGATGAAATGAAATAATTTCACAAAGTTCTTATCACATATTAGACACTATTTAAATACCCCTTCTGTTCCTCTTCCCTAAACTTCCCTTCCCTTCTCTTTCCTTCCCTTCTCTCAAACTCTATCTCTCCCCAGAACCCCACAAGGAGAAAGAAAAAAAAAGAAAGGAAAAAGGAAGAAAGAAAGAAAGAAAGAAAGAAAAGAGAGAAAAGATAGAGAGGAAGGAAGGGAGGAAGGAAGGAAGGGGAAGAGAAGATAAAAAAAAGAAAGAATGAAGAAGAATTCATTGAGAGGGATTGTGAAAAAGTTATGGGGACAATTTTGGACAGTTTTTCTTTGGTGTGATAGAGCAAGATGAAATGAAAACTGCAGACTTACCTTTATATCCCCTCAGAAAACTCACATCACCTTCAACTATAACTGTTTCAGACCAAAGACAATACAGGGCATATTATGTCATACATATATGTATAGTGTGTGTGTATATATATATAAATATATATATATGGTCAGATATGACTGAAATGACTGAAAAACAATAACAATAAATTTCACTTATGTAGGAAATCCCTAAATGAGAAAACTCCTTTTTTCAATCCCCAATTTATCTTCACCTATCCTAATATTTAGAGTTCTAATATGTTGCAAGAGGTTTTAAAAGATTAAGTTATATGTGAAGATATATATATATATATATATATATATATATATATATATATATATATATATATATATATATATATATATATACACCCAAGGAAAGAATAGGAAAGAATTAAATCAGAATATGTTTCTAGAAGTGAAATTGCTTTGACCAATATAGGGCTATAGGGCTGAGGCTTTTCCCCACCAAAACAGTTTCCCATTTTGCCTTTCCTAGTATGAGCTTGTCTGACTAAGAGGAAGGCATTTAATTTATAAAATTTTATTGTATCTCCATGACAGCAGAAGTCCATATTCCCTATGTTGTTGTTTTTTAAATATGAATATACCATATTACAGATGTCACATATTAAGTTCTAAAGTCAAAAGAAATAACCAAACTGATCATGAATTATTTCCATTTCTATTTTTAGACTACATCTCCATGTCTGTTTTTGACTAAACTACACACCACAAAAGTACTACTACTATACCACTATAATGATTCATCATGAATAAAGCATATGTTTTTGATAGGAAAGATGACTTTATTCTTTTTACTGCTTCCCATTCTTCTTAAAAGCAAGTGCATTGAAATTTCATAATACCAATATATTTTGAATAAAAGTATCCATTGTACTGGTCCTCATGGGATTACAGAGCTTTTTGTGTTTTGAGTCACTCACCTTACTAAGTCAGAGCTCTAAAAGCAACTGTGGTTTTGCAAAGAACATTATTAAACTAATTGAATTGCAAATCAGTGCTGAGTTGACTTGGAGAGCAGAATGGCTGTTTGGCTACTTTATCTCTTTTTAACATTCTGACCCTACTCCTCTCCCAGGATTTTGAGTAATTTTGGAGAAAGATCATAGCATCATGGATCTGCAGTGGGAAGGAACATCTTAACAGTTTAGCAGCTTAACTCTCTTCTTTTAGAGAGGAGGAAATGGAATCCCAGGGGTTGATGACTTGCTCAAGGTCACACTCATTGTAACCACTAGGGAAGAAAGTTACTTTGTATACCCCCAGGAAAGTATCTGATTGAAGGAGCAGAGGACTAATATGAAGGAGATCTTTTACTTGGCAATGCATCAGTGATGTGATTTGATTATCAGTGATGTGATTTGATTAGTGGTTTTGCTGTTCTTTGTTTTATTTCTAGACTTGTAATTTCACTAAGATGCAGCTGGATGGTTTAGCAAATAGAGTACTTGGCCTGGAGGCAGGGAGACTCACTTTCCTGGGTTCAAATCTGACCTCAGACATTGACTATCTGGGTGACCCTGAGCAAGTCACTTAACCTTGTTTGCCTCAGATCTGTCATTTATAAAATGAGCTGGAGAAAGAAATGGCAAAACACTTCAGAACCTTTGGCTTGAAAACCCCAAATGGGGTCCCAAAGAGTCAGATATGACTGAAATGACTGAAAAAAAATAACAATAAATTTCACTTGTATAGCAAATTCCTAAATGAGAAAACTCCTTTTTCAATTCCATATTTATCTTCACCTATCCTAATATTTAGAGTTCTAATATGTTGCAAGAGGTATTAAAAGATTGTTATATGTTCAAATACTTAGCTAATAATAATAACTACTACTATTATAGCTAGCAACAAATATTTTATAGTGCTTACTAAGTTCAATAGCAGGCACTGTGCTAATCACTTTATACTCATTATCTCATTTGATCCTTTTAACAGTGTGGGAGGTGCTCTGATTTCATTATCTCCATTTTACAATTGAGAAAAGTGAGGCAAACTGAGGCTAAATGATTTGCCCAAGGTCACAAAAGTTAACAAGTATCTGGATCCAATTTGAACTCTTTTCTTCCTTATAAAAGACCTGGTATTCTATTCACTATGTCATAAGCAGCTTCAATCAGCCTCTGTTTGAGGTAAGACGGGAACTCAGGTCTTCCTGACTGAGACTAGTCTCCTGGATAATTTGTGATGTCACAATTTCTTAAATTTCAAATGAACCATTTTTATTGTTCTGTTTTAATCTTTTCCCTTTGTGTAAGAAGACATAAATAGGCTAAATGGATGTGACATTTAGAAGTTTTTATATCAATATGAATGAAGTCTTCTGTCTGTAATGCCCACAACTTGATAAATAGACAAATAGTCTTCTCTAGTTATATTGTTTTGGTTTTTATTCTTTTATTTTTAAGAGCACAGATTTGTTAAAGTAGGGAAATAGCCCTTGGGCAACATTTTTTTATCTAAAGCTAAAACAGACACAATCACCCCAGGAAAGCTATGGTGTTCCAGATGCATTTGCATTTTGAAATCACATTTCCAGAGAATGTTTGTTTTTCTTTCCTATTTTGTATGTACCCTTTTGCCTCAAGAGGCAGAAATCATTTTTATTTCTGACTTTTTTTCTGACCCTCTTTCTAAGGCATTCACTGCAATCTCCAGTAAGTCTGATCCTCTGATTTCTCAGATTTTTATTTATAATCACACACAAATGCACACACACACACACACACACACACACAGAGTTGAAGAACCAGAGCATGAGCTTAAAAATGGCAAACATTTCCTGCTGGCATTGCTTTTTTCATTTCCTTACAATTTCTGCATGAACTGGCACTTTGGAGATTTCCTTTTGAGTGTGTGATAAAATAAAACTCTCTTATATCTGAACAAAATACAAATAATTAAATAAAAAGCTCATTCATAAAAGAAAGTCAGTTAATAACATTTATGGAGTGCCTACTGTATACTAGTAACTGTATAAAGAATCTAACATTTGATAACTAGTCTAGCAAAGCAGGAAGAGTTTCATTATTATTAAATTGGTTACCAACAGGTGATTTTTTTTTCTCTTTGGAGATCCATAAATTGGAATGAATTATTTTTCAGAAAATAGTATGTGGCATGGTCTAAATAAATCAAGCCATGTTTTTGGTGTCATTAGGAATAATACCTATAACTTCCTATCTGAAGTACATTCTCCTTACACCCACCTCTACTCTAAATAACTGGCCATAGAGACATAAGCATCTATAAGAAAGCAATGAAAGAATGGTGCTGTTGGTGGAAAAAATTTTGTTTTTATTTGAGGAGTCAGAAATTGCCCACTTTTTCTATTGTAGGAAAGAGTAACATGAAACTGTGCATGATCACTGAACCTATTGGCTATCTAGACTTTTAAGAAAGGAAAATCTACTCTGTTATCAAGCTAAATAAAATAATTTCCCCAATAAATATTTCTTTGATAAATGTTACATATTTCAAAGGAATTTTGATATTATCAATGTGGATACTATTTCTGTCAGGGTATATCACTGGGTCTTTTTATCCAATGGAATCATTATGAACAAGAGTTCATGGCTTCTCAAATTCTTTACCTTCCATCTTAGAATCAATACTGTGTATGAAAATACTTTAGCAGCTCTCTCTGTCTTTCTGTCTCTCTTTGGCTCTCTGTCTCTCTTAATGGCAAAGAATTGGAAATGGAGGGGATGTCCTTCAATTAGGGAATGACTAAATACGTTCTGATATATGGTTGTAATGGAATACTATTGTACCATAAGAAATGATAAATAGGATGAGTTCATAAAAACCTGGAAAGACATATGAAGTGATGCAAAATGAAATAAGCAGAACCAGGAGAACACTGTATACAGTAACAGAAACACAATATGATGATTAATTGTGAAAGACTAAATTATTTTCAGCAATCCAAGATTCCAAAATAATTCCAAAGGACTCCCGATGAAAAATATTATGCATAGTCAAAGGAAGAACTGCTGGAGTCTAAATCCAGATCAAAGAATTCAATTTTCTTTTAATTTTCCATCATAATTTTTTATATGTTATATGTATCTTCTTTCACAGCATGAGGAATATGGAAATATATATTAAGTGGCATCATTGGTATAATTTCAATCAAACTACTACATAAGGGAAGAGAAATGGAAGGAAGTGAAATAATCTGAATTGCAAAATGTCAAATAATAATTGTGAAAAATTGTTTCTATGTTTAACTAAAAAATATTAAAAGTTAGAGATAAAAAAGACTAAAATTCAAACATACCACTTTGGCTTCAATTCTCCCATGAGTTTTTTTCTAATATAAATGAAATGTGTCTTCTTTCACAACATAAAGAACATGGAAAATACATTTTGTATGATAGCACATGTATAATCTATGTTGTATTACCTGCCATCTTGGGGGAGAGGGGAGAAGAGAGAGGGAAAGAGAGGAAATGGATTGCAAATTGGCAAAAATGATTATTAAAAATTGCATGTACACTTAAAAAAAGTGAGAGGAGTAGAAGTTGGTCTTCTCTCTGAGAATAATATTGATCTTTGGTGGTGTCTCCCTTTAATCTAAAAGTCAGAAAAATTATATCTCTTATCTCAAGTTCCAGACAGATCTATGTATCATGAAGTCATAGAGAATTGATTCATTAATCTGCACCAATGAAAAGAATTCTATATAAGTGGATTTTGAGCCTTGAGTTACACATAATAATCATTAAACCTACCACAATGAAAATAAAAAGATCTGTTATTGAAATAAAAGTATTTATGGAACAGAACAATTTACCACTAGGCCATCTGTTTTTCATATTAAATTATTCAATATTCATTAAAGATATTAAAGTTCTGAAGCTATTCCTGACATTAAAAAATCATGTAATTAGAATATAAGCAATACATCATAATATAGCCCCTTCAAATCCCTCAAATCAATTTATCTTTCTAGAATTCTCTTCACTAAGTTTGCATTCCAAAATTCCTACTCAGGGTTTAGTGTTTTCATTGGAAGGGCTTTTAGATATTGTATTTCTTTAAGGGTTCATTGTTATTTTTTCTTTTTTTTTACAATTTTGGTTTTGTTAATGTGTTTTGATTTAACATTACAAATATTTATAGGTTACTGTGACTTCCTTAGAGTCTTTTAACTAAATAAAAGAGTTAAGTAAAATAAATGTTTTATTTTTAAGACAGGAACCTCATATTTTCACATTTCACATATGCTGATATTCCTCCCCTCAATGCTTTATTAAAAATAAAACTATTTTTTCCTCCATCCTACCAAATACAGAGGACAAATAATACATCCTGCTATTCATGACAGAAAAGTGACTAGATTTATGATGCAGAATGAAACATTTTCATTTTTGCATACAATCATTTTTGTTTTGCAATTTATTTTCAATGACTTTGCATATTTATTGTAATACATTTTATCTTATTTTTCATTTTTTTCTGGTTAACATTATACTTATTTTGAAGTAAGCTATTATTGTTTCCAAGCCTATATGCTTTGGTTTATTAGTCTATCATTTTTATTCATTTTATCTGATGTTCCCAAGTTTTGTGATAATGACATTCATTTTCTGATATTTTGCCATCCATGTTTTCTCTCTCTTCCTACTTCTCCTCCCTCCATAAAATGGCAGGTGATATGAGGTAGGTCGTACATATAATATCACATAATACACATTTCCATGTTCATCATATTGGGAAAGAAGATATTGCTTACACTAGACAAAAACTCATGGAGGAAATAAAATAAAGAATGGTATGCTTTAATTTACATTTGAGCTCTGTCATAGGTCTATTGGAGTTGTCCTGGATTCTTGCTTTGTTGATAATAGTTGTCACTCATAAACTTATTGTCATAAATTACTGTTTTTACTGTGTAAAACATTCTCCTGGTTCTGCTCCCTTCATTTTGCATCACTTCATATGTCTTTCAAGGTTTTTATTGTGGTGGTGGTTACTGTTATTATCATCTTGTCTGTAATTTCTTGTGGCACAATTGTATTCCATTATAAACATAAACAATCACTTGGTCAGTCATTACTCAACTGAAGGACATCCCTTCAATTTCTGTTGTTTTTTGGTTTTTGCCACTGCAAAAAGAGATTTTATATATATATATATATATATATATATATATATATATATATATTTGACAAGTATCTTCTCTCCTAACTTTAATCTCTTTGGGATACAGAAATAATATTGATATTCTTGGGTGAAAGGGGGGGAGGGGGATTCCCCTTCCCAACAATAACTTCTCTCTCCCTACTAGCTAGCTTCTCCATTTTCCATAAGTCAAGAAGAGTATTCAGAAAGGTGCATACCCATGTTAAATGTTTATTTATTTTTTACATTAGTTTTTTTATATTTTTTCATATTAATTTATTTTGTTTTTAAACACTATATTTACTATCTATAACATGTTTTTGGCATGTATTTTGGACTGTCTGGAATTAAATAAATGTATTTACATTGATTCATGTGGAAATAATTGCCTTATTTTTTGGTGGTTTAGGATTTTGCTGATTGTTTTTGGACAAATTATCTACAAAAACTGAGGTATCACTGTATTTGAGAAACACAATCTTTGTCAGAGAGACTTGCTATAAAAATTCGTTTCCAAACTTCGTGTTTGCCTTTTAATCTTTGTAGCATTGCTTTTATTTGTATAGAAACTTTTCAATTTGAAGTAATCTAATTACTTATTTTAGATCTTCTAATGTTCACTATATTTCTCTTTACCTAAATTCTTCCCCATTCAAAGGTTTCACAGGTAATATTTTGTACTTCCCTAATTTGTTATCACATTTTATTACTAAATTATATATCTATTTTGTCCTTACCTTTGTATATGACATGACATGCTGGTCTATGCCTCATTTCTGCAATATTGTTTTCCAGTTCTCCCAGCAGATTTTGTCACATAGTAAATTATTCTTCCAGAAACTGGAATCATTGAATTTATCAGACACAAGGTTACTATGGTCATTTCCTACTGCATGTTGAGTGCCTAGTATATTCCATTGGTCCTCCACTCTATTTCTTATCCAGTATAAGATTGTTTTTGATGGTTGCTGCTTTATAATATAGTTCAATATTCAGTACAGCTAAGCTACCTTTCTTCCTTTTCTTCTTAATTTCCTTAATATTCCCCTGTCTACTTCCTCCAGATAAATTTTGTTATTATTTGTATAGCTATGTGAGGTAATTTTTTAGTAAATTGATTGGTAAACCACTGAAGAAATAAAATAATTAAAGAAGAATTGTATTTTTTTTAATGTTGGCTTGGCCTACCCATGAAAAACTAATGATTTAAAAAAATTTTTTAGATGCAACTATATTTGCACGAGCTGTTTTGTAATTATGATTATATAGTTCCTGAGTTTGTCTTGGCAGGTCTTTATACTGTATACAATTATTTTAAGTAGGATTACTAGTTCTATCTCTTGCTATTGGACTTTTTTGGTAGTATAGAAAAATGCTAATGAATTATATGGTTTCATTTTATATCTTGCAAATTTTCTAAAATTGTTAATTGCTTTAATTAGTTTTTTTGTTGATTCTCTTGGATTTTCTAGATATACCATAATATCATATACAAAATTGATAGCTTTATTTCCTCATTACATATTCTAATTCCTTCGATTCCTCCTTCCCTTATTGCTATAGCTAACTTTCTAGTCTAATATTTTTAATACATTTCTTAAATTTTTATGACATGTTGTACAATGCAAAGCTTATAAAGCATTATATCACTTAGTTAATTAAACAAGAAATGTTTATTATTGAACAGGCATTTGGGAAAGTATTGAAGATAAAAAGGATATGAAAATATTTTCTGCCTTCAAATAATTCCCACTTTAATGGGGTAAATAGCATGTATTTACTGAGTATTTATGAGACATAAATAGAGAAAATAGATTGGAGGGAAGTTCTGAGGATAAAGAATAGTAATCTAGGGTGGGATGGAAGTCTGATTGGTCTATTACAAAAAGTTAATTTGAGCTGAATCTTGAAGTTCAGAAAACTATGAGTTAGAATTAAAGAGAGAAAGCATTCCAGGAATTAAGAAGATTAAATACAAAGGAACAAAAGTGGATATAGAATGTCAAGAGTGAAGAATATCAAATAGGCCAGTGTAGGTGGATCATAGAATTAGAGAGGGGAGAAAAGCATAAGAAGGTTAGAAAGGTGGGAAAGACAGAATCTTTATGAGTTTTAAAGCCAGAGGAATTTATTGAGTGGTGAGATAGTGAGGCAAAGAGATCAATTCAACAGCTATTATAATAACCTAGGCAAAAAAAGTGACCACGATCATCTAAACTAATAAATTATATGAAGAAATTGAGAAAAAATTTCCAGTCAAATTAACATGTACTTTATTTTCCAGTGACTTCAGTTCAAAGACAGATAAATATGGATAAGGATGATGGTTTTAAAAAATGGAAAATTTGGTTTTAACTTGAGCAATAAAATAGTCCCACAAATTATGCAGAAACTATATTCTAAATGTCATTCCTCAAAAAGATAAAGACAAAATGTTGGGCAAAGAAGCATTTAATGATATTACATGTGCAAAAATTGATTTGTATTAGACAGAAAATATCTATTTAATGATGTTGGAATAAATTCAGAAAACAGCAAATATTAAAACTGACATAAAAATAAATGAAAGGAAAAAGATGAGAGGAATACTACTAGCAATTATAAGAGTTCTAATTTAATCAATTTTGTGGCAACTAAGTGGCTCAATAGATGGAGGTGCCTGGAGTAAGATAATACTTAATAGATAAAGGGCCTGGAACAAGCACAACTAGTCTTACTAAGTTCAAATCAGGCCTCAGATACCTCTATCAGCTGTGTGGCCCTGGGCAAGTCACTTAACTCTTTTTGTCTCTGTTTCTTCATTTGCTAAATGAGCTAGAGTAGGAAATATAAAACTATTTCAATATTTTGCCAAGAAAATGAGATCACAAAGAGTTGGATATCACTAAAAACAACTGAAAAACAACAATCCTGAATAACTTAATTGAACTATTCTTACAGAAAATGATAAATAAAAGGAAAATAGAAAGACTAGGATGGACTTCATAAGCTCCCTGACTTTCAATTTCTTAACATCACAGAGAAGGGTTGGTTGGCCATATCTCCCCAGCTGATGTTCTTTCACCCATTTTAAAGCAAGGAGTGTCAGTGTTTCTCTAATTTATAGAGAAATCTTTATCTACTAATAAAGATCCATATCACTTGTGAAGAAGTAATAAGAGAAGAGTTAATTTCTCTAAGTCCATCTCCTCTTTTGAAATATCTGCCAGGTGAGGTCTGAAGGGAAAATGGTCAGCCCATCAGAAGAGGACACACCTTGCTATAAAAGAGAATGTCAAGGCTCACTGAACATCTTTGGAGTGAAGAAAATACAAGGATCCATTTTTGGTTAATGGGCTGTATATCCCATCAATAAGCCATGTTATTTCTCAGGGAAATGACCTCATTATTTATTGGTTAAAAATTTTGGGTGCTACAGCATGCAACTAATTTAGAAGTTAATTCAGTAAGCAGACAACATTGTTAATGGATTCTAAAAAACTGTCAGAGATAGCAGTAGGGGAAAAAATACACCATCTCCTACCTAAATAATATATTTGCGAACTTATATGGCATTATAAAATAATAAGATAGATAATGGGAAGTAAAAATGTGTTCTTAAACAGCTAGATGGTTCTGTGTATAACGTACTGTTGCTAGAATCTGGAATATCTAACTTGAAATCTGACTTCAGATATTAACTAGCTATGCAACCCTGAAAAAGTCACTTAAATTTCTTTCCTTCATCCACTAGAGAAGGAAATAGCAAATCACTCTGTTTTCTTTGACAAGAAAACCCATAGTGGATCACCAAAATTGGGAATGATTAAAAAGCCTGAAAAACAACCACAACAAATATGCAAATGTGGGTTATTTCTAAGGAGTACTGAAAAAAATTGACTTGAATGTGTCATTGAATGCACACCTTTAAGTGTCATTGACCATCTGTCTTCAGTCAATTTATAAAAAGTAAACAACCCTGGTCAGGAGTAGAACCAATGTTTCCATGTGCCTACATTACAAGGCAACTAAGTCTCAGTGAGAAAAAATGACTTGTTCTGGGTTGTTATTGGAGACAAAAAAGTCAAGGTCTCTAGGCTTGAGTAATTAATATTGCATATATTGCTTATTTTTCTAAAAGTATACAATACATTTTAAAATGTGACTTTTGAAGTAATATTGCCTATCTGTTTCCTTTTCAACAATCTTCTGTCTCTTCTGTATAATTTAAATGGTCTTCAATGACCTTTTATTTCTTCATATTTTGGGTATCTCTATCATTAGCACCTTTTTACTGCAACATCTCAGCCCTGGCAGGGGGAGGGATGGAAGCAAAAAAGAAAAGAAAAATCCAATCCTTGTAACAAATAAATCTAGTCAAGCAAAATAAATCCAAAGGTTTTCAATGTCAAAGAGTACCTGTCTCATCCTATACTTTGAGACCATCACCCCTGCTGTCAGGTGGTGGATTTATATGTCATCTTGAGTGTTTTGAAATTTTGGTTGGCTTTTATATTGATTACAGTTCTTAAGTGTTTCAAATTTTTTGCTGTTTTAAATATTGTTACTGTGAAAATTGTTCTGATCCTCACTTCACATATTCTTATCACATTTCTATGAAACTTTCTTTTGTCATATTGTATAGTACAATAATATTCATTACCTTTATTTACCATGATTTGTTCACATATTCCCCAGTTGATGGGTACTTCCTTCCCTTAAACCTATTTCTAGTTTAGATAATAATAATATTTTTCTTCCAGGGTTGTGATGAAGATCAGAGAAGAGTAATATCAAGTGTTTAGCAGAAGCCTGGCACATATTAAGTTCTATATAATAGTTAATTAGCTAGTTAGCTGGTGGAAGTAGTAGTAGTAGTTGTAGTAGTAGTAGAAGTAGTAGTAGTAGTAGTATTTATAGACTATTACCAGATTAAAATATATGTAACTTTTAATTACTCTGGGTCATTGTTCCAAATTGCCTTCTACATCTAATGCAATTCATACTTCCATGATTTCCTTATAATTTGTACAATATTCTTCATCATGATTTTCACCTCTCCTTCTCTCTCTTAAATATAAATCTCCTGTATTTTACCCTCATTCAGTTCTCTTATTTCTTCAGCCCAGGCAGTATTTGTCTTGAAAACTTTCATTACTGCCTTTGCAATGCCCTTGAAGGATACTAACAGCTTTATGTATTACTCTTTATAAACAACATTATGGACAATTAAATAAGAATAACAGAAACCAAGATAAAGTTTATTTTGCAGATTATAAATAAGTGCAGGCGGATGCTACTATGTTCTAAGAAAATGGAACAAAGGAGGAGTTAACTTTAAGGTATCATAGCCACTATAAGATTTTTGCTCTTTAAAAAGTTATTAAGCCTGGAAAGAAAATGGGGGAAAAATAGAAAAAAAATCCCAAGATCTGGCTATAAATTTCATCTACAAATGATTGCTACTTTCTTACAGGCAAATGCTATATGTATAAAAGGCATTGGACTACAAATGGATCTTTTTTATAGATTAGATATTTTAGATTATAGTGTTGTGTTGATCCAATTGTTGGAGGACTTAGAATTGGAAGGAGCCACATAGATAATTTTCTCAGACCCTCTAATTGTATTTTATTTCTTAGTCTAATGTTCTAATTTTAAAGCTTTGTTCAACTTTTTGATTTTCATTCCCCACTATGAAAGGGTTAATCAAAATACAATTCTTCAAGCATATCCCAATTGGCATGAAATCAATTTGTTTCCAATTATTGTTACTGTGAAAAGTACTGAATTAAATATTTCTTACCATTATAGGGTATTTTTTTTGCCACCTTGAAAAATATGCATTATAGCAGGAAGCTTAGAGGATATAAATAATTTAGTGACTTTTATACATGATTTCAAATAATTTTTAAATGACTGAGCCAGTCATAGTGGCACATGTGCCTTCTTCTTTCTATAGGATAAGCTGAGACTGGTAGAATTATTGATCAGGAATTCTGAGCTGCAGTAGGCCAAACTGATGAGATATCTGAATTAAAACCTGTCCCAGTTTGGTGAGCTTCTGAGGATTGTATGTGAGGACTATAGAAGAGCAGAGTAAAGGCAGTATACTGTCTAAGGAAGGACAAAAAATTTGGGTCAGAAATTGAGCAGATCAAAGTTATTGAGCTGATCCCCAAACAAACAAATGAAGTAATGTCAATAAATAGATGAATGAATAAACAGTAATATATGTCAGTGAAAATTAATCCCATGTAATGTTCCACCAAATTTGTCAGTGAATTTACCTTCCCACCATTTCTCCAACATTTACTATTATGTCCAACCTATTTGTCTTTTCATTTTTAAAATTTTGATTTTAATAAGGTGAACAAATTTCAACATAAGGGCAGAAATCCTGTTAGTGCAATAGTGGATACAGTACAGAGAGGGCACAGTCTTGTAATTGATGCCCATAATGAACATCCAATTGTGAAATGACAAGAAAAGGCCATAGTGTAATAGAAACACTACTGGATTTGGAGTCAAAAAACCCAATTGGGGTCACATCAGGGTTTTGCCACTTGTGATCTGGGGAAGCCATTTTAACTTTTTAGCCCTTAATTTCATGGGCCAGTTAATTTTAGAGAGGCTTGTCATTAGAATAGCCTGATATTTGTTCTTTTGCAAATTTGTTTATTTGCATGTGTTTGCAGTGGTGTTACAAATGAAATTAATATATCTACCCAGTTAATAATTTTATAAAGTTTATTAATAGGAAAGGTAGATCAGTATAGTTTAAAATCTCTTTCTTACTCTAAGTCCTCGGACCACATTTTCCCTATTCTCCATTAATCTTTCTCTCCCTCACATGTCTCTCTAGCCCTGTGTCAGTCCAAGAAGGCCAGGTATGCCCTACTTTCTTCTATTGGCTTTTACCTATGCAAACTATGACACAACCCTAACATGCAAAGAATCCTGATGGACAGGTCAGGAGGGGATAAGATCTTCTCAGCCCAGGGGGAGGGAGGGGTAGTCTTATGGTTACAATGACTCAAAAACACCAACTACTAAGAAATTGAGAGAATGTTAGTTTAAAGAATGCCCACAATAAAGAATTAAGATTATTAATAATAATTAATATTTTTAAGATGCTTTAAGGTTGGAAAACCATTTCATTTGTATCATTGCACTCTATTCTCCCAACAACCTAATGTAGTAGATTCTATTATTTTCATTTTTTGAATGATAAAACTGAGGCAATTAGATGCCTTAGTGGGTAGAGTTCTGGACCTAGGGTCAAGAATCAATCAATTAAAATCCAGTTTCAGACACTTATTAGCTGGATGACCCTGGACAAGTTTTTTTTTTTTTTAATCTTGTTGCCTCAATTTCCTTTTCTGTAAAATGATCTGGTCAAGAAAATAGCAAATCAAGTGAGTTTCTTTGTCAAGAAAACCCCAAAAAGGGTCTCAAAGATTCTGGCAATCCTAAAAGTAACTGAAATAACAACAGAGACTACAAGTGACTTGACCCTGGCCATTAAACTCCATCCTATTAAGAGTTTAAAACTGTATTCTGATTCAGACTTTTTAAGTCCGTCTCTCTTTGCTCAATGTCACATACCAGCTAATCCTTAAAGTAATAAAGTCACTGATGAAATAAGCTTATTCTTTTCCTCTGAAAATTTACTTATTTTTTGTGACAAGGAAATCACTTTTAAAAGACTGATATATATTAATTTAAGGTCGCCAAGGAATTCAGCTATGTAATTCCTAAATGAAAACTCAAGTCAGCAGTCAACCTTTTATGGAGTTTTAATTACAAACAGGAGGAAGAAAGGAATTAGAGATAGAGAGATAGAGGTAGAGAGAAAGGGGAGAGAAGGGAATAGGGCTTAAATACCCCTTCTGTTTAGACTGGGCCAAAAGGCCCAAGCCCTTAGATAGCTGGGGCAAAGAAAGGAGATCAGTCCCTATTACTCACATGACCAAAATGGAGAAACAGTCTCAGAGCCCCCACCTTCAGCTTCCTTCAGAGCAAGCTTCTCAGAGCACCCTGCAACCACTCCGACAAACTCCTAAACCTACCACCTCCGAGTCTCCAGACCCCTCTCTCTTTAAGGAAACCATCCAAGTTGCCTCCCTTCAGTTCTCACATCTACCAATCACTGTCCATCAATTTCCCTGTGCCAATGGAGTCTCTAGCTTAACCCAGGACCGCCCAGAGGTCTCTGGCTTTGCACATGTCTGTTGAAGGTCATATTTTCAAATAATTAAATCTTTGATCCTTTGCTACAGCCCTTCCTAAATCCTGTTAACCTGAGTAGGGTAGAGATTGGAATAATTAAATTTTGATCTATGCTGCAGCCCTTCCTCAATCCTGTTAGGACTGAGTAGGGTGGAGATTGATTCCAAGTATCTCCATTGTATCAATTCTAAAATCAATCATGACTCAAAGAAATTCCTGTTCTATGCTTAAGCATAGGTCAAAGTCCTTTCCATTGTTCAGCAAAAGGTTTCTGTCCTAAAGTAATCTTAAGAAGGGAGGAGGAGGAAACTCTCATGCCAATGGGGTTCACATTCCAATAGCCAAGACCCACTATCAATAGGAAATTTTTCAAGTATGAAATTTCCCAATGGCGAAATTTTCCAACATTTATAAGTCTAGGAAATTTTGAGGTTTACATTTTGAAGAGAATATTCTCAGATGAATGAGATATTCCTGTAATTAGTACTTGGGTTCTGGAAGTGTATATAATGCCCTATACTTCACAGTTAAAAATAACTAGAACACAACATACCAATAAAACAATATCTACACACTGGCAAATAAGAAAAGGTCAGAAGTTTAAAAAAAATAAAAATAAGAACTTTTATGGAAAATCAAAAACTCATACATGGGCAAAATACAGAAAGGACACTTAAATCAAAAGAACTAAGCCATGGATGTTAAGAGCTAATTAACATTCATTGATTCAGTAATTACTTGTTCAGCTCCAGAACCTCAACTAGAAATTTGTGCCCCTGAAGCAAGTGACAGGAAGAGGCCATTCCGGGATAGCTTTCCCTGAAACAGAAATTAGGAAGTATATCTCAAGACATCTTGATCTTTTATGATGCTGAAAGAATACTTACTCTTAGGGCGAGGTTTAGAAGGAAACTTGAGGAAAATGGACACTGTGCCTGCAGAAATGAGAAAAGAACCTTCCCCCAGAATTAAACAACCATTTATAATGCTGAGAAAATTGAGAGAAAAAAAAAAAAACATTTTGATGAATCCAAGTGGAAGATGAAGCACAGGTTGGGAACTTTTCTTTCTTTCTTCCTTCCTCCCTCCCTCCCTCCCTCCCTCCCTCCCTCCCTCCCTCCCTTCCTTCCTTTCTTTCTTTCTTTCTTTCTTTCTTTCTTTCTTTCTTTCTTTCTTTCTTTCTTTCTTTCTTTCTTTCTTTCTTTCTTTCTTTCTTTCTTTCTTTCTTTCTTTCTTTCTTTCTTTCTTTCTTTCTTTCTTTCTTTCTTTCTTTCTCTCTCTCTTTCTCTCTCTCTTTCTTTCTCTCTCTCTTTCTCTCTCTCTTTCTCTCTCTCTTTCTTTCTCTCTCTCTTTCTCTCTCTCTTTCTCTCTCTCTTTCTCTCTCTCTCTCTTTCTTTCTTTCTTTCTTTCTTTTCTCTCTCTCTTTCTCTCTCTCTTTCTTTCTTTCTTTCTTTCTTTCTTTCTTTCTTTCTTTCTTTCTTTCTTTCTTTCTTCCTTTCTCTCTCTTTTTTTCTTTCTTTTTACTTGTAGGAGGTAGAGTCTTGCAAAACAAAACTTTAATATTAGAGTCAAAGGAAGAAGTGGAGTGTAGAAGCACACCCTCAAGAGTGTTATCTCAGTGCTGTAGAAAATGGTTTACTTTTAGGTCATGTCCTGAGGCCTCTGATAATCTAGTTATGGTCTATTAAACATTTGCTGTGATTGGGTAGGTATAAAAATTAGATTTTATAGTTTTGGCCCTCTTAGAGGTTAGTTTTATAGAAAGTTAAGTCTCAACTGCATGGCTTACATATATATTGTTATGGGTTAGCTAGATAGAAAAGTGGACAGAGAGCTAGATCTGGAGTTGGAAGGTCTTGGGTTCAAATTTGACCTTACATACTTTTTTGTTTGTATATAAGTCACTTAACCCAGTCATCTAACTTTTACTGCTCTTTGGTCTTAGAAGTGATATTGACAAGAATTAATGATTTAAAATAAGATATGTTAATATATGAAAAGTATCCTAACAATCCCAATACAAATAAAATGCTATTAGAGCTCTAATTTTTTTTGGAAAAGTATTATTTCATTTGGATTTAAAGTATGAATAGGAATTCAACAAGCAAAGAGTAAAAAAAATAATTGGGCATACAAGTATGTATATATTTCAATCCAAAATTTCATTAGAAACTCCAGAGCACTAATATTGCATTTCCAAATGACCTCTGGGTATCCCTCTCAAACCTTGCACTCAACATTTCCAAAACATATTCCATCACAGGAACATAGGTAAGAATCTGGAAAAGACGGTGTAGTAATCTCCTACAAAATTAGCAAGAAATTTAACATGTAAAGAAGTTAACTAACTTTGTTTTCAAATCTCTTCATCTTCCTTTTGAAATCTGACCCTGTTTCCCACTTTCAGTTTTATTAATAAATGAAAGAAACAAGCAAACAAACAAGCAAAGAAAAAAGAAAAGATATGAATAATCAAGCACACACTATGTGCCAGAGAAATTAATATAAATTGAGAAAAGACCTACCCTCTAAGAACTTAAATTAAAATTTAAATTAAATATAAAGATGATGGAAACAAAACAATAGGGGAAGTAATTGCCAGATAGGAGTATTTTGGTTTGAAGTCAACAGGATGGTGAGTGGAGGTATAAGACTTCCTAAAATCTAACAAATGGTATCATCCTTAACACAATTAATTCATATTTCTTCCCCTCAAAATTCAGTATTACTATTTTGGTCTTCATTAAATTTATCAAGTCTCTCTTCTCCCAACTCATGCAAAAACTAACCAAAACCATGTACTAATTGTATCTCAGTGGAACCTGAATATAAACCCAAATTGAGACACTTACTGGTAGTGTGACCCTGGACAACTCTATTAACCTCTGCCTGGCCCATTAACTTCTTCTATAAAATAGGAATAATAATAGCATCTAATCACTAGAGCTGTTATGATGATCAAATGAGAAAATATTTGTAAAGAATTCTGAAAACTTTTAAGTGCTATATGAATGACATCATCATCATCATCATCATCATCACCACCACCATCATCATCATCATCTAGTCTTTCTACTTCCAGTCCTTTCCATCTCTTTTTTATCCTTTATAAAGCTTCCAGAATAATATTCCCAATATCCCAATGTGTAAGTCTAGCTATGTCATGCCCTTGACAAAATATTTATGTGACTCCAAACTACCTAGAATGCAATAAAAATTCCTGATTTATTTATGATGTTCTTCAATGTGGTTTTAAGCTACTCTTTCCATTTTATTTTGCATTTTTCCTAGTACACATTCCATATACTTGCCAAACTAAAATAATAACTATTCTGTGATCTCATGAGAAAATCATATTATATAAGAGCCTCAAGTTAAATGAATTAAAAAACAAGTCAATATTTGAAGAATTTCTAGAGGAAAAACAAAGGAGCACTCCTCCCTGATTCCATTTGATCATAGCTATGTTCTTTAGAGATGCTTACTTAAATCAATTTCAATACTATTAAGGAGAACAAATTCAATCCTCCTACTAGATTTCAGCCTTTTAAAAATTAGAAGACAATTTTCCCCCACAGTCTTATTTTTCTTTGGGCTAAATATCTATCTTTACTTCAACTGATAAATACATTGAATAACCCAGAGAGCCTTCATCATCCCAGCTTCCTTCTTTTAGACAGTCAGCTTTATCATTACTCAAAAACTCCATTCAGTCTCATGAATTTGGCTTTTTCCTAAAATGATCCAACTAAAATCCAGTTTGTTTTCTTCATCTTTTTAAATTTTGAACTCAATGCATTTTCTGTTTTCAATCATCCCATGATAAATACAGAGAGATTCAGAATCTTAGATATTCAGATAATAGCTTATCACCACAGTAAGACATTTAGAGATCTTCTAGTAAATGAGCACTATATGTGTCTAACAAAATGACACAATTTACTTAATAAACATATCTTTCAGTGAATCATATAATTCTGATGCATTTGTGGGAGACAATTTATTGAAAGAATACCTTTAGGATAAATTTTTAAAAAACCCTTACTTTCCATCTTATAATCAACAGTGTATAATGGTCCCAGGGCATAAGAACAGGATGAAGTAGGCAAAGTGGGTAAGTGATCTTCCCAGGTGCACATAGCTAAGAAGTGTCTGAGGTCAGATCTGAACCCAGCACCTCTCATCTTTTGTCCTGGTTTTCCATCCACTTAACCATCTGCCTGTACCCAGGAAATATGTTTAAGGAACTCTTAAAAATGATAAGGTTTTTTTTTTAGTCAACAAACAACATAGGGAGAGTATTATATTCCTTTTAGTCAATTGTGTAAAAGATGAATTCCACTCATATATCATTTACAAGAAGTCCGTGTATTCTCTACTAATATCCTCATGGAGAGTACTCTCAATTCATGTGTAGATTATCTTCATATATTACATGTACATGTTGTTTCCCTTGATAGAATGTAAGAGCTCAGATTTTTCTCATTTATCAATGTATTCTTAGCACCTGGTATAGTTCTTGGGATTTGCATTTTTGTGCATTAATATAGTTAGAACTTTTCCCCACATATTTGACTTTTAGTCTTTCAAGTAATATGTAACATGATCAAACCCCTCACAATTATTCAATCTCCAATATTCACTCTCTATATGTGTTCTTAAATCCAGCTAATTTCTGAAATATTTTACTTTTTCGTTCTAAGCATACCAGGTACTATAATATTGAAGTTCTGTTTGATTTATTCACTTAAATTCAAAAAAATATTTTAAAACTTCAAATCATTTTAAAAGGATTTCGGTTGTTGCCCTTCCAAATTTGTCCTCAATTACTTTCAAGATGACAGTTTAGCTGGGTCTTTGTAAAAGTATTCTTTAAACTGGTTCACTGCTTTTTTAGGTAAGGCACCCCATAATCTTTATAAACCTCCATAAGATTTTACACAAGAGTTAGTATTTCAAAGTGGAAAAGGTTAGGCTGACATATCTTTTCTTTACAGGGAAAACAAATGTTTGGCCTCTAAGGTACTTGTTTTGGAATTTTGGTCTGGTCTTCCCATTATGACAATTTATTTGCATTAATTCAAATAGTAATTATTTTATTTAATATTCATGTATTTTTTCTATTCATATCTCATTTTTCATCACAAAGAAATTATTTAAGTTGAGTGGGATGGAGTTGTTTTAATTGTACCCCATATCATTTTTTTCATTTTTAATAGTTTTCTTTCTAATAATTTTATCTTTCTTCTGATAAGACTGGTTGTATTCAGAGATGTTGTTAATCAATTCTTCCCAGAAGAATAACTTTCCTATCTGTTACAATAGTTCATGTTTTTTTATATTTGGTACTTGGAATGCCCACCATGTCTTGTGTCCTTTCTTAAATAAAGTAGTAAAGGTGTGAGGCATTTGTATATTCTACAAGTCTTTGAAATAGCTCATCCTTTATTATTGACCTATACCATCTAACATATTTTGCTGTCCTTACCTATTCTAACTTTTGCACTGAAATTCAAAATGCTTATTATTTTACTTCTGAAGGTCTTAAAACAAGTTTTGAAATAATTTGCCTGCCTCTTCATCCTATGCAATATAAGTTCAGAAATAAAAAATAATGATTTAAATGTTGTGTTTTCAGTTCTACCATTGTAAGGATAAGGGATAGGGAAAAAGTAACAATTGCTTTAAGAGGAAAGGGAGAGAATTTAGACACAAAACCTGGTAGAAGATTCTGGAAGGAGAAGGTTTTGGAAAGCAGGATCTTGGGAGTTAACTGATCTGACTTCTCTCTGAGCTAGAAGGGAGAACATTTTCTCTATCATCTCCTGGGAACTCACTAGTCTTGAGGAAAGATTAGGAAGTTCCTGGATTTGGAGACATACCTTGGAGGAGATCTTTGTTTCCCTGAAGTGCTGAGACCAATCTGGCTTAGACCAGTTTGTTTAGGTTATACCCAGGGGTTTTTCATCTGGGACTTTGGGTTTACCTAGGGAAGCCAACCCCAGACTTGGGAAAGGATTCAGTTTACCTGTGAATCTTAGCCTTTTAGCCTTTTTTATAAAAAAAATCTATGATAGGTTAGTAAGATAGTCAGATGGTTTTGGGGTCTAGATAAGATCAGGGAACTGGTTACAAAGTCTTGAGAAGACAAGAAGGGCATCCCTGTGAGAGGGTCATAGAAAGGTGGGAGGAGCAAGAGCTGTATCAATTTAGAACCTTATCTACCATTTTTCTTATCTCATAAACTCGGTTTTCTTTAATTTCAAGCTGCTGTGCTTTACTGACTCTGGGAGGTTCCTAGTTGTTGTTGTTGTTGTTGTTTTTCCATCTCCAATCCATCTAGGTCCTTCCCAATCAATCTATCTCCTTCTGGATGTAGATTTCTTTTTCACAATGTAAATCTTCAAAAATAGTACTGATTGGGTGTGGTTGCACATACCTAAATAGTATCCTACTATTTCAAGGAACTGAAGTTGGTAGATCATTTAAGATTAGGAGTTTTGAGCTCCATTAGTGCTAAAGCTAATTGCCCATCTTAAGTCTAGTACTTATAGAATGAGGATTATCTAGGAATTATATAATGTTATAGAGATATATGCCTATATATTACATATGCATATACATACATGTATATGTTTATAAGTATGTTTGTATACTTATACCCGGCCACGTATACATACTTACACTTCTCCCACTGTCAGCAGAGAGCCACCAGGCTGCCCAAGGCGAGGGGAACAAAGTTAGACCCATGAATGGCTACTGAAATTCCAAGTCAGAAGAGATAGGAAAACCCTTTATAAAGTAAACAAACAAAACAAAAATAAAATAAAACAAACAAAAAATGGAAATAGTTCTGTCTGCTGTCAGTTCTTTCTTTTAAGCATTCCTAGTGTGATGGTAGATCTGATTAATCAGTCCATATTTCTTGGTTAATACCTTATTGCTTTGATGATTACCATTTAAATAGAATAGTTTGAGACATTTTATCAGCAGGCCTTCTTCCTTCTTATTTTTTGCCATTAATTCCCTAGACATTTGTAAGGGGAATATGTGGTTAATTTTTAAAGGGTTAGACTTGATTATTTAAGAGTGTGGTCAGCAGGAATTTAATTAATTCCAAAGAAATTTTATTTAAAATTCATTTACAAAATGTAGAAAGAATGCAGTAAGAAATCAGAGAGAGGATACGATAAGATATCTAGCCTAAACACTAAGTAATTTATGCCCATTCCCTGGGCAGGGAGAGTTCGTTCTTAAGTGGAGGAGCCTCAGCTCTTGTAGCCGAGGCCCTGGGGATGCAGGGAATCTCTCTCAAGAGGATAGGTCTCTTGTAAGGGTAGTCTCTTCTGAATATCCAGCAGTTAAGAGTTAGCTTTTCAGTCACCTTGTGTCAGTCTAAGGAACAGGGTCTCAGGTCCAGTAAGCAGATTCTTCACAAGCCTCAATTTGGTGAAGGTGAAGATCCTCTTCACCAGCTTCAATTTGAAAGCATGAAGAATTGAACTCCTTTCAGGGAAGTTGTCACTCCCTTTTAAAGACATTGTTTTCTTGCCTCACTTCCTGTGACTTCCCCCAATTCTACATCTACCAATCACAGTTCACAATCTGCTCTAAGACTGCCCAGAAGGCAGTCAATCAATTCTGATTTATCACCCATTATCACACACATGAGTCACAGACCTCCCCCACTCAAGTGTGAATGGGGTGTTTGCACCTTTGGTGATTAAACCTAAAATTGGCAGATCTTCATACTCAACTTTTAAGTAGGGTATTCTAAAAATAGTAAGGGATTACAATTTAATCTTCATAGTCAGGGGAGAGTTAATTAATTTCATTGCTATAATCAGGGGAGAGTTAAATGTAATATTCACACATTCCTGGCTTTTTCTTCTTCAACATGAAATCTGTTATTTTGTTGTTGTTGTTCCATGAAATAATTTTTGGGTTGTTTGATTGAGATGGCACTGAATATATTAATTTAGGTACAATAGTCATTTTCATTATGTTGGTTCAGCCTATCTATGAGTAATTAATGTTTTTCCTGTTGTTTAGGTCTGACTTTGTGTGAATATTGAATTATAAGTATGTTCATATAGTTGCTGGGTTTGTTTTGAAATGTATACCCACAAAGGATTTTATATTGTAAAGTTATTTTGAATGGAATTTCCTTTTCTATCTCTTGCTGTTGGACTATGTCGGGGCAAGTAAAATGCTGTTAATTGAGGTGGGTTTATTTTATATCTTATTATTTTATCAAAGTTGTGAATTATTTCTAATAGTTTTTTTAAGACTTGTAATGTGCTGCAAAGTGACCCAAAGGTAACAAATAAATGAGAAGGTTTTAAATTCTGCCTGAATCCAAAGACCCTTAAAATTATTCTGTATTATAATCTTTTTTGGCTGATGCTCTAGAATACTCCAAGTATGCCATCTAATCATCTGCAAAGAATGGAAACTTTGTTTCTTCATTAGTTATTCTAATTCCTTTATTTTCTTTTTCTGATCTTATTGGTATAGTTTACATTTCTAATGTAATATTAAATAGTAGTGATGACAATAAGTATCCTTTCTTTAGAACTGATCTTATTGGGAAGGGCTTCAGTTTATCTCCATTACACATAATTCATACTAATCATTTTAAGAAAATGTCATTTATCATTTTAAAGAAGATTCCATTTATTTAAATGTTTTCTAATTTATATAAGGAATCAGCCCTGTATTTTGTCATATGTCTTTCTGAATCTGTTGAAATAAGCATATAGTTTCTGTTGGTTTGGTTATTGATATAGTCAATTAAACTGATGGTTTTCCTAATATTGAACCATCTGTGCATTCCTTTAAAAAATTCCACTTCACCTTTGTATATAATTCTTGTTATATGATTTTGTAATCTCCTTGCTATTATTCTATTTAAACATTTTGCATCCATGATCTTTAGGGAGATTGATCTATCATTTTCTTTCTTTTAGCTCATCCTAGTTTAGATATCTGTACCATATATGCATCATAAAATGAGTTTGGAAGGATTTCATCTTCCCCTATTTTTCAAAATAGTTTACATAGTATTGGAGTTAGTTGTCCTGTGAATGTTTGAGAATACATCTGGCCCTTGAATAAAAAAAAATATTCAACATTGTATCAACATGCAAACAAGAAAAAATAATTTTAAAGAAAGAAACAAGCATTCATTAAGTACCTATTATATTTGATCCACATAACCCTGGGAGGTGAGTGTTATTATTTTCTCCATTTCATAGCTGAGTTAACTTGGGTTAACAGAGGAGAAATCAATTATCCAGTGTTACAGGGATAGTAAATGGGTGACATCATATTTGAATTCAGGTCTTCATGACTCCAGGACCAGTGATATATCTATTATACCATCTAGCAGCTGTAAACCTTAAAATTTCTTAGACTTATGAATGTTGGAAATTTCACCATTGGGAAATCTCATACTGGAAAAAATTTCCTACTGATAGTAAGAACTCTATTGGAATGTGAAAACCCTTGGCACGGGAGGGTCCTTCTCCTCCCTACTTAAGACTACTTTAGGACAGAAACCTTTTGCTAAACAATGGAAAGAGCTTTGACCTATGCTTAAGCATAGAACAGGAAGTTTTTTGAGTCATGATTGATTTTAGAATTGATACAATAGAGATACTTGGAATGATAGAACCAGGTCTTGGAACTTACAATCTCCACCCTACTCAGTCTAACAGGATTTAGGAAGGGCTGCAGCATAGATCAAGATTTAATTATTTGAGAATATGACCTTCAAAAGACATGTGCAAAGCCACAGACCTCTGGGCGGTCCTGGGTTAAACTAGAGCCACCATTGGCACAGGGGAGACATCGACAGTGATTGGTAAATGTGAGAACTGAGGGGAGGGAACTTAGATGGTTTCCTTAAAGAGAGCGGGGTCTGAAGAGAGAGAGGGAGGAGAGTTTTTTGCTCTGAGAAGTTTGGCTTGAAGGAGGTTTTGCTCTGGGAGGTTTTGCTCTGAGCGAGGTGGCTCTGAAGGAGGACTGAGGAGGTTGCTGTTGGAGGACCAGGAGAGAAGGCAGGCTCTGAAGGAGGAGAATTCTCTGAAAACATTTCTTGAAAGGAGGCTCTCGTGAAGGTGGAGCCTGAGGTTGGCATGAGAAGCCTTACCTAGAGAGATCTTGGGTGAGTGATAAAATCATCTGACTGATTTATTCATTCTTATTCCTTTCTTACTTTCTCTCTTTTTCTATTGATTAATCAGTGTATTATAAATTAAATTTCTCTATAAAACCCAGTTGGCTTGGGCATATTCATAAATTGGGAATATATTCCCTGGCGACCATCTTATATTTATATAAAACCAAGACACAATAGAAAACATATTTCAGTGGTCATAATTGATATATATATATTTCCCTTGCTCCCAAACATTTTAATTATCACACAGCCCATTATAACTACATGAATGTATGTGTGTATGTGTTAAATACTATGGATATGTATACCTAGACAGATAGAGATAGGAGTCAGATACACACTGAGATGTATTGTGTTTAGTCAATCATCAATTACTTAACAAATTAATCATTTATTAATTTCTTACTGTGTACTAACATAGTCCTACAAAATGAAAACTGATATAGCACTTAGAAGTTTATAAGTCTTTTTTTTTTCTCATAATAATCATATGTAAGCACTATTACTATCAGGAACAGATGAAGAAACCGAGATTCAGGAAGTGAGTCTTATGGTCATGTTCAAGATTATACAATTAATATAATTAAAATGGCAGCATATTGAGAATCAGGGAAGTTGAATTTAGATTGTAGATCTTAGTGGAATTCAAACTATTATAATTATTTTAATTTTATTTTAAAGTATTAGATTATAATCTCTAATATCCTTTCTATCTTTAGATATTAATTTCCTAAAACATGTCAATGACAGGATTCTTATCTAGATATTCTTCCTACACATTCAATCTCTTATCCAATAATTTACATCACCAAAGAGAAAACATAGAGGGAAAAGATGAGGCATATGCACAAATGGCAAGTCTGAGTTAATAGATAAAAAAATAAAAATTCTTCCCCTCTTAAATATTTGATAATATAGTTTGAAACTAAGGTACTGAAAATATTGATTTCTATCCCAATCATTTGTGAACAGTACTTTACTAGAAACTAGACTTTATCATACCCTTATGCCTTGAAGTCAAATATTATATATTTTGAGACCCTCTCTGCTTCATTTTTTTTGAGAACCACAGCATTTCTAATAGTGATCAACATTTAGTAGTTGGATAATAAATTCTTATTGATTAATCACAGATTGATAATTAACGTTTTTAGTCACCAACACAGGCACAGTCCAAAGCAAATTGATCTTCAATAAATATCTGCCGCATTTAACTAAATTATGAAGAAAAAATGGTACCCTAAAATCTGAATTTTAGTCACTTTCTTTGTAATATTTTAGTGTCTTATGCTAGGATGATTCTAACCTGGAGAAGAAAATTGAAGAAAATAAATGTCCCCATATTACAGGACAGAGGGACAATTTGTGACTCCTTGCCTCTATGAATAATGATGATCATAACTGTGGATTTGGATAAAACAAAATTAAAATAATAAATAAAGATTATATAAGAGGCACACTCAGAGAAGTTGAAATTTTTAACTTTTCTGTTCTTCCTGAATTATGTAAGACTTAAAATTCCTAAATTGCTTTTAAAGATGAATGGGTCTAGCTCAAAGATATACTTTTCTAACTGTGGACTTAACACTAAATGCATAATTTCCCACAAAGTTAGAAGCAAAAGGAAAAAAAAAAGGATCATAATGGAAATCAATATGCAATATTATATATAGATTCTATTTCTTATAAACTCCATGCATTCATAGAAGCAGATTTATGAGACTCAGGGCAATAGTTCCTTCCCTGACTAAAAGCAAGCAAAGACATTATCTATATAAGGCATAAACAGAGCATAAAAACTAAACTAGTGTTTTATATTTTTATTAATATTCAGAAGACATCATGTAAATCATGGCCCTAACTTCAGAATAAAAGATATCTATCATTCTTTTTAGTTCCACATCTCCTGCTGATGCATTTGTACTAATCTAATTTCAAATCCGTAAGACAGCTAAACATATGCGTGCTCACAAAAGCACACAGAGATTCTAGTGAAGTAAATGCTAACATATTTTTATCTTTTTTTTTTTTAGTCTCTCAGTTCCACCCTGGACAGGGTTCAAAATTCCTAATATATCAATATTTTAATCATTTGGGGGATGTGCTTAGGTGTGGGAAAAGCACTAGACTCTCCAAGTAGATTTCATTGTGGAATTCTTACATTTACCACTTAGCAACACCCCCAAGTCATCTCAAATGGTTATTGAATTTTGCTATAAACATTTCAATTCCACCAATATATGTTGAGTACAGATTCAATTAAATTCAAATAAAGCAGCTCGTATGTGCAAGGCATATATATAAGGAAGTTTCAGTGTAGATAGGGAAGCTAGCCTTGGAATCAGGAAGACCCGAGTTAAAATAGTTTCTCTGGATTGTACACAGAGACTGATACACTGTGGTACAATCAAATATAATGGACTTCTCCATTAGTGGCTATGCAGAGATCCTGAACAACTTGGAGGGATCTATGAGAAAGAACACTATCCACATTCAGAGGAAAAACGGTGGGAGTAAAAACACCAAAGAAAAACAAATGCTTGAATACATGGGTCGAGGGGATATGATTGGGGATGTAGACTCTAAATGTACATCCCAGTGTAAACAACATGGAAATAGGTTCTGATCAAAGACACATGTAATACTCAGTGGAATTGTTTGTCAGCTATGGGAGGGGCGGGGGAAGGGGAGGGAGGAATAAAAAAATTATTTTTGTAACCAAGGAATAATGTATGAAATTGACCAAATAAAATTTTTTTTTAAATAGTTTCTCTGGGTATCTTTTAAACTCTCAATGCCCTCCAACACACCTCAGATGACTCTTTATAAGGCAAAAGACCTGCATAAAAGATCCTGATCTGGACAGGAACAGGTAATTTCTTCATCACACATCATCTCAACAGCATTTAAAGGATATATTCAGATCCCCTCCTTTTACCAAAACAAACAAACAAATACACAAACACAAGCACACATTCAGAAGGTCAATGCACATTGTTGTCAGAGCTGGGAGTAATATATATAAATATAAAATAGCTCTTGTACACAGATAACTTAAATTGTCCTGAGAGATTCAACATATTCAAAAATAAATCAGTACAGAATAGAGGCTATAGAAACACAAGTTAATTACAGAAGGAAAGAGCACTTAAAATTAGATGGGTGGAAAGAAGGGAAACATCTCACATTTCTGGCCCCTGAGCAGTCATGAAAGAAGCTAGAGGTCCTAAGAAGAGAGGAGAGCAAAGAGTATATTGCAGACCTAGGGGACAGCACCATGTTGGGTGTTGATGTGCTAGGGCTAAAGTTAACATAAGCCCCAGTGCCTACTCTAACCCACATTCTTCAGAATCCTTAAAGCAAGCAAGGGACTTGAAAAAAGGAATTGATTGTGTTTTATGCAGACGGTGTCACATAAAGATGAAGAACAGCATGCCACATCCCCTTGAAATCCTCTGGTAAGTGGGTAATGCTGGTGACTGATGACCAAGGAGCCAATCAATTTGGGGGCTCCCCAAAAGGAAGAGAAGATTGATTCTCATGCTCTTTTGGGGAAAAGAGATCATGAATTAGAACAAGGAGTCACATTTCTGGAATGTCTCTACTCTGATTGCTTGTGACTGAAATGGTGATCAGAGAAATGAAACTTTGCTCTAAGTAATATTTCACAATATTGCAAGAGTTATGATGCTATTAGAAGATTTATGAAGCAGGCATGGCATTAACAGGATCAAATCAATCCAACTAAATTTATGGTTAATATCTTCTTGGATTTTTTTTTTGCCTCTCTTGTGAAACATACTAATTGTAACCTAGTATAAGATCATTTTTAAGGAGAATGAGCTATTATGGGATGATCTATAAACAGTTATATTTATAATAAACTATTATTCAAAACTTGTTTTGCTTTTGTAGAATAGATAGCAAGCATTAGTATGGATATTGGAAAATTTCTATTATTTTTAGTAAAACTGCACATCAGGTAAATAGGGTCTTCTAGTGAGTGGATACACACTTGTACATGCTATTTTCATTTAAGAAAAGGGTCTGTATGTTTTTATTACATACAGATATTTATGTATATATTGGTGAGCCAATACCTACTCGGACATATTCTGATTAAGTTGTCTATATAATGAATGTGTGTGTGTATATATATATATATGTATGTATATATATATACACACATTTACATATACAATGTATATATGTATGTAGTATATGTGTAAATGTATTTATATACCTTGAATACACATATATAAACACATGTATAGATGGTTTTCAAATGTAGCAAGTTACACATCAATTTAGTGTGCTGAAAGAATCCTCAAAGTTTGCAAATATAAGATGCATGGTGATTCTTCAATGATATGATATAGGGGATTTCTGAGTTGGTATCAAAATATCCTAAATACCATTTTTCTTTCCAACTTAAGAAAGCTCTAATTTGTGATTGTGCTGATTTTTGTAATTTGAAACCTGAATTGATAATTTGCCACTGCTAGCCTGCTTTGATGTCATTTTCTAAAGACACAAGCCATTCAGTGTCTTTGCTACACATAATCTTACAGAGTGAAAGACTGATTCAAGCTATTGCTTTACCAATGGAATTTTGTCATTTCAGCAGGAACTTCATGATTTCCAAAAGTATTATAGGACTGAATGGTCACTGGAAAATCCATACTCTATGACATTAAAATCACGTGCATCTCTATGCTAAGATCAGAAAACCTACAATCAGAACTTTTAACTATTTTTGACATTAAAGTGAAACTGCCTTTATTAAAGGTTAAAATGTTTGACTTAATTTGGTTCTGTATCTTTTGTTTGCTATCCTTGAATTGATTATTTTTAATTATGTATCTGTTCATAAAGAAGGTATTTAATATTTCTGCATTTTAGATTTGTTTGCAATATACCTGTCCCTTAATGCATTGTCAATTTTGGGGGGAAATTCCATTCATTGCTAAGAAATAAGTGTATTAATTAGCAATCTATCTTAGAAGATAATATAAGTCTTCAAGCTCTAGTTTCTAGAACAATCTATTGAATTCTATATTTTCTCCTTTCTTTTTTATTTTCTTGGACTTCTCTAAAAGTTCTAGAGAAACACTGAAATATCCTGCCACTATTGTTTTGCTATCCAAGTCTTCTTTTGATTCAGTATTATTTTCTTTCTGAATTTAAATTTAGAGAACTTTAATATAGATATTGGTTTGTTTTCTATATTCACTTTCAGTATAATGTCATTTTCTTTTCCATAACTTTTTAATATGTTGAATGTTTGCTTTTGCTTTTTCTGATACCATTATTGCAAATTCTCATTTTTATTCATCTGAGACCTAATAAATTGTTTTCTAGTCCCTTTTTAAATTTTGTATATTTTTTTGCTAGTAAGCAGGAGACTGAGAGATTTTGTTTTCTTACTCAATATTAGTTTTTCATTTTATTGTAATGTTTAATCTATTCACACTTAAAGTTATGAGAATTAGGCATATATTTTTCTACTTATTTATAATATTTTTCAAAAATTAGAATTTCTCCCTCTACCTTGTAAACACAACACTTTAACTTCATTTTTAAGCTTAATCTACTTTAAGATGAATTTATTATATTCATATTGATCATAGATTGATAATTTTTAAGTCTCTAGCATATGTACAGTGCAAAGTACATGACTATTAAATAAAAATCTCTTCAATTTAATTAAATTGAGGAGAAAAATATGGCACCACAAATCCTGAATTTTAATTTCTTTCCTTGTTATGTTATTTCAATGCCTCCTTCTAGCATAATTCTAACTGGGAGAATAAAATTGCAAAAAAATAAATGTGCCCTATTTTTACTGGCTTTCTGGCCCTCTTCCTATTTGGTACATTTTCCCCTAGTTCTTGAGTTTTGCTTAACTAATTACAGTAGTTTTATTATTTTTACTTTTTTAATAATATGCAGATAGTTCATATAGTGAATATAGTAATGAACTCAAGTCAGAAAGATGAGTTCAAATCCAACCTCAAATGTTTACCAGTTATGTAATACCATACACATCATTTAACATTAGTCTTTCTTTCTTTTTTTTTTTAAAAACCCTTACCTTCCATCTTGGAATCAATACTGTGTATTGACTCCAAGGCAGAAGAATGGTAAGGGCTAGGCAATGGGGGTTAAGTGACTCGACCAGAGTCACACAGCTAAGAAGTGGCCAGATTTGAACCTAGTACTTCCCATCTCTAGGCCTGACTCTCAATCCACTGAGCTACCCAGCTGCCCCCTGTCTCTATTTCTTCATGTTAAATGATAATAAGGACTACATCTACCTCCCAAGATTGTTATGAGAACAAGACAATATTTTAACACATTTTTCAAACCATAAAGAATTACATTTTTTAAAACTTAAAGAATTAGATGTTTTGTTGCTGCTCTTAATGTAATGTTCTTTCTCCCTGTCATTCAAGCAAAATGTCCTTCCTAATCCCATTCAAAAATTTTTAGAGTTTAAAAAATTTTTCATTTTTCTGTGCCTTTTCAAAAAACAACTTCTTTCTACCATTCTTCATAACTTGTCTTCCTTCCTATTCCAACTTTTTTCTTTCTTTATTAGATCTCATAATTATTTAACCCCTCTTTAGTTTCTGTATTCCTCATAGAATTAAAAGTTCTAAAGTACATATTTTAGTTACCCTCATCTAAAAAGTATCTTTATTATTTTATTTTGCCTTATAAATCTTGCTCCCATTTCTTTTTTCTGTCCCTCATTAGAAATATAAATCTCTGCAGGAAATCAAGACAACATTTCCTCAAAGTAGGAATTATCTTATGCCCCCAATTATGTAGTTATATCATTATTAACATTTACCATCCCTAAGGTTGTTTTCCCCTCTGCTATGCAATATCGTTCCTGGTTAACTGCTTTCCAAATCTTGTGTCAGATGCCCCTAGAATCTCTGATTACTCTTATCCTGAAGAAAGATGAGGGGTGAGAAAAAAAGTCAATGACAGTGATGTAATGGAGAGAACATTGGTATTGGATTCAGGAAATTGTTTCTAGTCCCAGCTCTGTCACCAACCACCTGTGAAAATTTAAAGTCTTTTAAACTCACTCGGCAACATTTATTTTTGTACATGATAGATTCTGATGTCCCTTTTAGATCTAAATCTGTGGTCCTGTGATATATGATTCTTTGATTTTCCTTTAATATCCCTTCCAGCTATAAGATTCTATCAGATCAATCAGAATTCTTTCAAATAAACTTCAAGTGTTTATATATATTTTAATGAATAAGAGATTTCTTCTGAGAATAGGTTTCAAATTGGGAAAAGTATAAATACCCTGATCACCTGAGGGACAATACTAATCATAAAACTCAATTCTACCTTGATTTTATACCACGTTCTGTCAAGGTCAACCCCAATGATTGAGTGCAATCAATTCTTCATAGAATTTGTTGATTAAACAGGCAGATAGTGTCCCTGTATCAATCAAAAATTCTACATTGTGACTTTAAGCATCTAGCTGTTATCTTTCTGTAACTTTTAATTTTAAAAGATCAGTAATAATTAGTTATATCACAATTATGCAATTAATTTTGTAAAATATATACATATATGGTCCAACATTTATCATCTTGTTCAATGTTTATAGTTAATTTATAGGACAGAATCAACACAGTGAAAAAAAAAGTATGTAGTCAGCAACTCTGGCCTCTTGTAACCCCAAGTGACTTTTTCTCGAAATCTTAACATTCTACCTAACAGAATGAGTAAAGAAGATCCTAAAGGACATCTATGCCTCCCCATTTAGAAAATAAAATTAATCTATGACATGGATCAGTAATTTTATTTAATTATATATATATATATATATATATATATATATAATTTTCTTCTTATATCTTCTAGAGAACAGATGATCTCTTTAATAACTTAGCCTATCATTCATTTGATGAAGTATCATTTTTGGTTTTGTTTTTATACTCTAAAGACCATTTTTTGAAAAAAATAAGCTGCAATATATAACTAAGTGGATAGTGCTCATCTTGGAGTCATCAAGGTCCATCTTTCTGGGTTCAAATCTGGTCTCAGACACCTACTATCTCTATGACACTGGCCAAGTTGTTTAACCTCTTTTGGCTCAATTTCCACAAGTACAAAATGAGCTAGAGATGAAAAGCACAAACCACTCCAGTACCTTTGCTAAGAAAATTCCAAAGGAGGTCTGGAAGAGTCAGACTCAACTAAAAATGACTAAACAATAATAAAAAGATGTTTGTTTTATTTTTCAGGTTATAATTATTGATTCATAAACATGATCTCAGTTCTACTAGTTTTGAGTTTTCAAAATAATATAAACTTTTAAAAATAGTCATAAGAATTAATAAATATTCATTATTAAAGTGTTAAATGACATGAGATACTGTCAAAGAAATAAAACTAATATAGAAATAAAAAACTCTATCATCTAAGAAGATATTTCTGAGGTCATCTAATAACATTTCCAAATTACTATAGAAGATCTAAAAGACATTCACAACTTATAAATTTCAAGTAACAAAGAACTCTGTACTTCACAATTTATCTCATTCTCTTTTTTCCAGTCAAAAAATATTAATTTACTCAATGTTTACTATGTATAAAGAGCTCTGATTAGCTCTGTAGATGCCAGCAAAAACATTTTCTACACCCAAGGAGTTTATGCTCTACTAAAGGAAACAATAGATACATTCAGAAGATACAAGATAAATTCAGAGTAAGAATAAAGTAGTCATAGTGGGGAAGACATTAGAGGTTAGACACAGGCAAAGGACCTTTACGGGAATACTGATTGTCTTTTGTCTTACAAGGAGTCACATATACTGAGTCACAGGTTAGTAGGGAGAGTATTCTAGAAATAGATACAGAAGTCAAAAAGTCCCAGAGATTAGAAATAGAGAAAAATGTAATAGATGTCACAAGTATCGAGTGATGGGATTGTGGAGGAGAAAAACCATAAGAAAAAATAGAAAAACAATTTATGACGTGGTGGTAAAGAGACTTAGATGGCAAAGGACATTTTATTTAATCCTGGAGGTAACATGGGAAAAAAATGTTGAGTGGGAGACAGGTGTGACAAGATCATAACAATCATTTTGGCAGCTAAATGAAGGATTAACAGTCAGACAGATAGAAGAGTTGAAAGAGAATAGTCAGGAAAACAGAAAGAAAGCACTAAGAGGAGAAGGTATCTAAAGGTGCAATAAATGATAGAGCCATAAGTAGTATACAAAGAGAACACTTATGGCAACTAGAAACCAATTGTAACCTTTAAAAGAGCAGGTATTTCTTATATCAGTCTTAGTTCTGTCATCATTCTTCTTTTAATTGTGAGTCTGACCAGTAAAGTAGCACTAAAAGTGAAATTGCTCTTTTCCCTAAATGTTCAATTACCTGCAAAGAGAACTCACATCCAACCTAACTCTTCACCTTTCCAGATTAAATAACTCAACTTTATTCGATTACTCTTTGTATGTCATGGTTTCTACAGTCAACATCTTAGCCTCCCTTATGTGGAGGGTTGTATTGTTTTTTGGCATTTAATGTTCTTCATGACCTGGTCACTTCTTGGGATTCTAGGTTTCTTATTTGGATTCATACCGTTATTCAGCAATTATTTTTTTTAATCATGCCACACCATTTCCAAACTCTTACCTTTTCCTGGAAAACTCTAATAACTTCTGACTCTTAGGATATTTTACTTCTTTTAAGACAAAGATCATGCAATACCTTCTCAAGAGACCATTCCCTATCTCATTCCTTGCTAGTGCTTCTCCCCTCTATGGTTACTGTCTTTCTGTTCTGTATTTATCTTATATCTTTTAATTGTATATGTTGTCTCTCTCATTAGGGTATGAGATTCATAGGTACAGACATGGTTTTTTTTTTTGCTTTCTTCATATTTCAGAGTTTAGCACATCTACAATCCCTCTAAAAATGTTATGTCCAGAGCCTAATAATATTCCAGAGATTATAAATAATAAGGTCTTGTGTAGAAAGGAATATAACATATACTCCGGGCAGCCATGGATAAATTCAGTTTTTAGGGATGGAGGGAAGGAACTTTGGAATATAATGCCCCATGATACTAACCTCTGAGGGCACAAGGGGCAAAATGACCCCCACAAGGGGAAGCTGCCAAAGGAATTGGTAATAAGGTAGGACTAGACCAAGGAGAAAATAATATGGATTAAGACTATTGGGATGGAAGAGAAAGGAAAAAGAAATTGTTACATCTGTAATGAGAGGAAATCATTACTCTTAAAATTCCTGCTTTGAATGCCTATATCAAAGTCTCTATAGATATTTTTACTATAGCTAGAACAAATAAAATGCTGAGGGAAATGGAGCTGTTATTTAAGAGGAATAGCTGGAAATGGTATAATATGAAACATCTCTCCCTGTGAATTGAGAAAGTAGATATATCTCTGTGATATATGATGACCTATGAAGAATGTATATTATATATACCTTTCCTTATGAAATCAGAGTGAAAGTGTTGCTTTTCTTATTTTGATTTCACTTTTTGCTATTAAAATCTCCAAGATAATTGTAGAGTCAATTAAAAGTATTGGCGTGAGAGAACCTAAGGAGATGTTTCCTAAGAACCTAAGGAGAAGTTAAAAAAATAATAAAGAGAAAGTAAATAGACAAAATGATCTCCTTTCCCAAGGAATAATTTTTCAAATTTATGAGAAAATTTAAGAGAAGAAACATTATATTAATATTTTGAGTGATACTGAAAGGAGTAATACTGAGTTCCCAGATTAGTAAAGAAGAATTGATTACTGATATGTTAAGGTTTTAGGATGACTAGCAGTGACATGGGTGATAGCCAGTGTATTTTAAATAGTGAGATAGATAGATAGATAGATGAGAGAGAGAGAGACAGAGAGAGAGAGAGAGAGAGAGAGAGAGAGAGAGAGAGAGAGAGAGAGAGAGAGAGAGAAATAGATGTATGGTAGCAGTTTAGTATAAATGTATAGCTATAATTATTGTGACTATTATTTCTTAATCAGATACATATACATAAATATACACATATATATTTACATTTATTTAAATACAAATAAATAAGAATATCTACTAATAGAAAACATATTACTGGAAACAAGAAGGACTCTGTTCAAATCTTGCCTTAGATGCTTTCTAACTACCTGACCTTGGGCTTAAAGTAACTTAATCCCTATTGCCTAGCCCTTACTGCTCTTTTGCCTTGGAATCAAAACTTTGTATTCATACTAATACAAAAGTTAAGGGTTGTGGATGATACTAGTTGTTGTTCAGGAGTTAGTACAGTGGGAGTTATCAATAAGGACATGAATGTTAATACTAAAACTCAGAGTATTTGTAGCAGTTCCCTCTAAGTATTAGACCTATTAATACATGAATACCATCTCTAGGGTGATTGTAATTTTAAGACCTTAAAAATACTATGTTCAAGTAAAGAAAAGATTTTCCCATCTGATAGTGTTGAAGTCAAACAGTTTCAAATTGTTAAAGTCAAACAAAAGTTTCAAAGGTTTAACTAGTTTCCTCATTACTCATGATAATGACATTTTTGATGTTAAACATAATCATTCATTTAATAATTTGTTGTTATCTAGAGTGATTTTAAATGGGGCTCTTCTTTCTAACATTTGCTGCTGAATTTTGTTGGAAATTTATAGAAATGATGAATTATGTGAATTTATTTTGTATCCTCAACTTTGTTAAAGTTATTAATTATTTCAACAAGTTAGTTTATTTTCCAGGATTATCTAAGTATACCATCATCTCATCCACTAGGAGTGATAGTTTAATTTTCTTATTGTCTACTTTAATTCCCTCAATTTATTTTTCTTTAATTGCTAAATCTAGCATTTCTGTTACAATATTAAATAATAGTAGTGATAATGGGCATCCTTGCTTCACTCCTGTTATTATTAGGAAGATTTCTAATTTATTCTAATTGTAGATGATACTTGTTGATGGTTTTTAAGTAAATACTGCTTATTATTTTAAGGAACAGTTCTTTTGTTCCTGTGTTTTGTAGTTTTTTTCAAGAGGAATGAGTGTTGTATTATCTCAAAGGTTTTTTTCTGCATTTATTGAGCTTATCATGGTTTCTGTTCATTTGATTATTGATATGATCAATTATGCAGATGTTTTTCCTAATATTAAACCAGCCTTGCATTCCTGGTAAAAATCTAACTTGGTCATGGTGTATAATACTTGTTATATATTGCAATATTGTCTTTGCTTGTATTTTATTTAAAATTTTTGCATCAATCAAAATAACTTAAGGACATTGGTCCAAAATTTTCTTTGCTTTTGGTCTTCCTAGCCTAGGTATAAGTACAATATTTGTGGCATAAAAAATATTTGTTAAGCCTCCTTCTTTGCTTATTTTCCCAAATATTTTTATATTAGAATTAATACTCCTTTAAATGTTTGATAGAAATCATTTATAAATGCATTTTACCCCGGTGATTTTTTCTTGAGAAATACATTTATGGTTTATTCAGTTTTTTTTTCCCTAGGATTGGATTAAGTATTCTTTTTTCCTTTTTTGTTTATCTAGGCAATTTATATTTTTATAAATATGCATCCATTTCCTCAAGATTGTCAAATTTATTGTCATATAATAGGGCAAAAGAGCTGCTAAAGATTGCCTTAATATCCTCTTCATTGAAGGGGAATTCATGGTTTTCATTTTGGATACTAGTACTTTGACTCTGGTCATTCCTTTTTTTAATCAAATTTTTAAAAGCTCTACCTATTTTGTTTGTTTTTATGAAACCAACTCCTAGTCTTCTTTATTAGTTCAATGGTTTTTTACTTTCAATTTTATTAATTTCTCTTTTGATTTTTATTATTTCAAACTTAGTCTTTAGTTGGGGATTTTAATTTGTTCTTTTTATAGTTGTTGTTTTTTTTTAATTTGCATGCCCAATTCATTGATCTGCCTTTTCTCCATCTTTTTGATGAAAAAAATTCAGGAATATAAATTATCCCCTGTGGACTGCTTTGACTTTATGACATAATTTTTGATATGTTGTCTCCTCATTGTCATTCCCTTTAATGAAATCAGTTATTTTTTCTCTGATTTGTTCTTTGCCTCACCATTTTGAAGAGTTAGTTGCCAATTTATTTTTAATTTGTCTTTCCATGAACTCTTCTTAATTATAATTTTTATAATTTTATATATAATATAATAAATTATAATTTTATAGCATTGTGATATGAAAAAAATTGCATTACTGACTTCAAGGTAAACATGGCAGCAGTCTAGAGGCAGGACTCTTCCTCTCCTCAGTACCAACCAATATAGACTACCTCAAAAGCCCCAAAAAAACAAAATCATAAGAATCAAGGGACTCTACAGTAGGGCACAGCATTGAAGGTATGTGGGATTTGGGCATTTCCACAATATAAAGGGGTGAAAAAGCTCCCACCAAAGCATGAGCAAATCTACCCACCTATGGAGCCAGAAGAATAAGAGTCAGTGCTCCCTAGAATCAGTGAGTGAGCAAGTGAGGGGCACCTCTAGATCCTTGGCAGCTGACTAAGACCACCAAAGACATACCCCTTAGAGCAGCTAGACCTGAAACCCCAGAAGGCTGAAGAGCAAAGACCATGGGTACTCATAGGGAGATAGAACAGAGAAGGGCAGCAAACATCAGAAGCTGCAGAGATTCAAGAACTCACCACAGGCAAAATTCTTTCTCCTTAGCTCCATACACATAGAGCCTGCCCATCTCACTCAAATTTCTGACTGGAAAGGAAAGGAAACACCACCACAATGATGACAAATTGTGCCCAGGAACAACTTCCCAACACCAAGAAAAATAAGAAGACATTGACCCTGGATAATTTTTATGGAGGAAAAACCCAGGCTACAGAGGAAATAGAAGAGGAAATGTAAATAAATGCACTAATACCTTCCCAAAAAATGGAAATTGTCCACAAGCTCTTAAAGAATTTAAACTGGACCTGTTCAAAAAGATAGAAGACTTTTGACAATAAAAGTGGGAAATAGTTCAAAAAGCAAATAACAGTTTAAAAGACAAGATCTTTCAATTGGAGAAACAGCTGGAAGCCACAAAAAAAGCAGGATAGACCAAAGTGAAAAGGAAAATCAAAATATTATAGCAGAAAACCAGTCCTTAAAGACCAGAATTAAGCAACTGTAAGCCAATGATCTTGCAAAACAGCAAGAATTTAAAAAAAAAGTCAAAAGACTGACAAAATAGAAGAAAACATAAAATACCTCACTGACAAGATGAGAGATCAGGAAAACAGGTCACTGAGAGACAATTTGAGAATCATTGGTCTACCTGAAAACACATGAATAAAAAAGAAATCTTGACATAATAATACAAGAAATTATCCAAGAAAACTGACCTGAGGTTCTTGAACAGGGGAGAAAAATACACATTGAAAGAATTCATAGAACATCCTCTACACTAAATCCTCAAAAGACAACTCCCAGAAATGCAATTACCAAATTCAAGAGATTCCAAGCTAAGGAGAAAATTCAACAAGAAGCCAAAAAGAAACAATTCAGATATCAAGGAGTACTGATCAGGATTACACAAGATCTGGCATCTTCCATACTAAAGGACTGCAAGGCTTGGAATATGATATTCAGAAAGGCAAGAGAATTGGGTCTCCAACCAAGGATCACCTATCCATCAAAATGTATAGGGGAAAGTATGGGAGTTCAAGAAAGTAGATTTCCAAGTATTTGTAAAGAAAAGACCAGAACTAAGTGAAAAGTTTGATACCTGAACACAAAAATCCAGAGAAACATGAAAAGGTAAAACAGAAAGAGAGTAAAAAGGGGAAAAATGATCTTTATTCAAACTTTCTTCTTTAAAGGCTTCAATAAGATCAAATTATTTATATTAATACATAAGAAAAATGTTATTTGTAAATCAAAAATTATATTCACTATTATAATAATTAGAAGAATCATTCACAGGAAGAGATTGGAGTAATAAGTGCTATAAGATGATATGCAAAAAGAAAAAGAAAAAAGGAGGGGGAAATCAAAGATAGTACCAAGAGATACTTGAAGAAATAAAATAAATAGGATAATCTTTATCACACAAAGATACACATGGGGAGGGGAGGGGAAGAATACTCTTATAAGAAGGAGAGGAAGAGAATGCAAATACATAATACTTAAAATTTACTCTCAGTAAAATCAATTCTGAGAGGGAAGGGCATCTAGATCAATTGGGATATTGAATTCTATCTCACCCTACAAGGAAAGTGAGAAGGGAAAACTAAGGGGGGTAGAGGGGAAGGAATAGAAAAAAGGAAGGAGGGAGGGCCAAAATGGCCTAAGCCTGAGGCTAAGGGAGAGGGAGTCAGTCTTTATCACTCACCACAAGATCATCTCCAAGCTGGGTTCTTTCACTCTGAACTGAAATTAGCCTCCAAACTGAATTTAAATGTGAACTCCATTCAAATGTCCCTCTCTTATCCTCCAAACTCCAACTCTAAATTACCTTTTACCCCTTCCTTTTAAAGAAATTTTCTCCTATGTCACCTCCCCTAAATTTTCATGTCTACCAATCATAGTAGACGCTTTTTCCCGTGCTTCTACTTATCATAGTCATCATTTCTTAAAACACAATAATAATTCATTACATTTAATTATCACACCATTTTTAGTTCCTGCCTAATTGATAAACATCTAATTTGCTTTCAGTTCTTTGCTATTATAAGAAAAATGCTCCTGTAAATATTTTGCTTAATATAGTACTTTCATTTTTTATCCTCTTTGGGATATATGTCTAGTACTTAGATCTCTTGCTCAAGTAATATGGATATTTAAATCATTTTCTTAGAAGTATTTCAAATTATTTTTTCTGAATTTTCTGAATATAAAATGTCTTTATCAATGGCAGTGTAATTTTGCAAAAGTATATTTTATTCAATTTTTAAACTTTAATTTGGTTATATGAATTTTAGAAATTAACAACTTAGAAAGTCTGTCTTCTTCTGTAGGTGTGTTTATTTACACTTGTATATACATATATATACACATTAATATACATATACACTCATACATACATATATATGTCTGTATATATATTTATATATACATTTTCATCTTTTCCATACTGATAAAAACTTTTTACATTAATTTTTGCAAGTAGTAAGAAAGTAAACAATCATTCCTTAAGTACCTTCTATATACCAAGAATTTTGCCAAACTCTTTACAAATATTGTCTCATTTGATCCTTGCTACTATCCTAGAACCTCCACTGAAGAAACTCAGACAAATACAGATTAAGTGACTTGACCAGCGTCTGATAGCTGGTAAGTTCTGAGGATAGAATTTAAATCAAGTCTTTGCTAGCTCTATGTTTAGCACTTTATCCATTATACCACATAGTTACCTCTGTTTTTAAAAAAATATTTTAAATGATTGAAAAACAAAAAGAACCCCCCCAAAAGAGGACAAAATTTGGAGTTAGTAGGACTTTGTTTCACATTACTCAGACTGTAAATTAAATGATCTTGCACATGCCATATAAATTCTCTTTGTATCCCTTTCTTTTTTTTTGTAAAATGAGGGCTTGGTGATCTCTAAGAACCTTCTTGCTCATCTTCTATGATTCAATGGTCAGTTTATATATGTGTATATATACAATATTTTTTGGAGAATCTCTTATTAAAGTATTCTGAAAGAGGGGTCAGGATACCTGGATTTGAATCCTAAATCTGCAAATATTAGCTTAATTACTTTCAGTGAAATAATTCAGTCTTTGGGCCTTAAATTATTTATTATAAAATGATGAGATTGTATTATGGTGGCCATTAACATGCCTTTCAGCTCTATCAAGCTATGAACCTCAAAACTTCAAATATGGGATTAATTATACTTTTTATAATGATACATAGAGGTCAACTATGATGTCACAGCAGTCCAGCTCCAAGGAGGATTCTAAATCTCAAGTAAATGAAGACTAAATTCCAGGATAAAAAAGTATTGAGTTGTGAATTCTACAGTAGTAGGTAAAAATCATACTGCATGAATGTGAGAGTTAACTATTTAGATAAGAGTCCCCAAGAAAATGATTCTGGTAATGAAAAAGTTATTTCAGAGGCAGCTAGGTAACTAGGTTGAGTCCCCAAGCTTGGAGTCAAAAGGACCTGAGTTCAAATCTGGTTTCAGATTCTTCCTGTGTGACCCTGAACAAGTCACTTAAACCCAGTTGACTAGCCCTAGGACTCTTTTATATTAGAATTGATTCTAAGACAGATGGTAAGGGTTAACATTATTTTTAAAAGAGAAAGAATTGAAAAGCTACAAAATGCTACAACGTATATAAAGGTTAACAAAACAACAACAACACCTGCCATTATCTGAACCACTTCCCAACTCCAAAATTTCACTGCTTTAATGTAGTATGCTGTTGTCAAGAGTGATGAATTTGCTTTCAGAGAACTTTGGCTCAGATTCCAAATACATTGTTTATTATTTATGTGATCTTTATCAAGTCATTTAAACTTAAGATTTCGCCCATAAGTATAAGGGGGCTGAATTAGATTATTTTTCCAGTTTTAAATCTTTGGTCATATGAAAGTCCTCTTCAACAGAGTCAAAGGGAAAATAAGAGCTACTTGGGATGGGGGGAGAACTTTTCATTTCTTCCAGGATTTTGTATATTACATAAAAAATTAAGTAAGTATGCAGCATATGCCACAAATGTCAACTTAGTTTTAAATGTAAGAAATCACCTAATAATATTCCATTAGCATTTAATTTAGTTTAACAAAATTTGAAAACCAAAATTTACATTTTTACTAGTTATTTCCAAAGAATACTTTTAATGTTAAAACTAGACTTTTATAAATGAACAGTTTTCTTAATTGACTAATGATTTGGAAGGAAAATGTAGAATGTAATTGTATTTGACTTCAGGTTTCTAGGGGTGGAAATCAATTATTCTCTATTTAATATTTATTTACCTAGTAATTATTAATCAAGAAGTTTTAGTGTTGTCTGTACTCAAAATCAACTGTGTTTGCATTAATTGAAAAATTTTAATTAAAGTAACTTAGCTCCATCTATCCAACTTTAAACATTTCCCCAAAGGTTTTTATTGCTTAAAAAGTTCAAACAAAATTAATATTGGACACAATGCTTATACTCAATAGGTTTGCCAAGAAAATAAGTACAAAGGTTTGAATAATAATTTAAAATTTATTGACATGAATTTAATTTCATTTTTTTTTGGCTAAGGATATTGGTGAACTTAATTGGCTTCAGTCCTCAAGAATAGGAAAGTAGTAACCTGACTAATGGTAAGAATAGCATTTTCTTAGAAATGATACTACATATTTTTTATAGCACAGAGCATGAGAAAATTCAGAAATGTTTGCCTCATCATACTGCCTTATGATTAAATAGTGTTATATTGCTCCAGAAGGCAGCCAGATGGGTTTCATATACAAATCAAAATGGATTTTATTTGCCATGAAACTTTCAAATCCCAAACTTCCTCTTGACTGAGAATGAAGACTTACAGAATTTGAAATGTACTGAAGAAATAAAATATAGGCAACAAATAGTCACTGTGATGAATGGTGTGGACAAGTGAAAAGCAGAAAGTGGTCAAGGACAGTATGTGGAATCACCAAGTTATTAATTAACATTTACACTGTTGTCAATTATCATTAACCCAGAACCTGTACAAGAGACATTTGAGACACTTTATGGTAATCAAGGGAAACAATAGAGTTAAACAGTATTAATAAGAAGGTGATAGCTAAGATAGTTAAAATATCTACGATACTTGAAGTACATATGACACCTAAAGTACTTAAGATGACTAGAGTACTGAAGATTCTTGAGAATTTTTCACTAGTAAGGCAATGAACAGGAGCAGAGTTAACAGAGACCAGGAACTAAGGTGAATATAAGGGGTTACTCTTAAAAAACAAGGGATAAAAAAGAATAATACACTTTGAAAAGGAAAAAAAAAAGGAGAGATAGATACATTGGTTCATAAATAAAGAAAACAAAAGGAAAAACAACACTTGTTCTCAAGGGACTCACAATTGGGTTTTTTGTAGTAGACAATAGTTAAACAACTATCTATATAAAAACTTGATATATAAAGGAATAATTGAGGGAACTCATAAAGTGAAAATACTAAGATTAAGAAGGGCTAGCAGATAATGCAACCATCCTGGAGTGCAATCTGAAACAATGCCCAAAAAGCCAGAAAATTATACATACTCATTGGCCTAGCAATATCAGTATTTTACATCCAAAAAAAAAAGATTAAGGATAGAGGAAAATATCCTATCTGAAGAAAAAATATTTATAGTTGCTCTTTATAAGGTGGCAAAGAATTGAAAACTGAAGGGATGTTCATCAATTGGGGAATGGTTAAACAATTGTGGTATATGATTCTAATGGAATATTATTGTGCTATAAAAATGATAAACATGACTGCCTTAGAAGGAACTTATGGAATCTGAATGCAGATTGAATAAAAACAGTTTTCATTATATTCCTACATTATATTTATATATGTTATATGTGTCTTCTTTCAAAAGATTAGGTTAAACATGGAAATATGTATTAAATACACATGTATAGTCTATATTGTATTACTTGCCATCTCAAGAATGGGTTGGGGTGAAAAGGGAGGGAGAGAACTTGGATTGCAAAGTTTCTGAAAATGATTATTAAAATGGTATTTGCATATAATCTTGAAAAAATGAAAAATATATTAGAAACCAAACCAAATCATCTTAACTCTGTCTGAGGAGGGTTTAAGTAGTGGAAGAAAAGGGAAGGAGAAATGGCTGACATAGTAAATTTCATATGATTTCAAGTTGATTAGCTAAGAAGATTGTTACTGAAATGTAATTTTAATATAGTAAAATGTTTATAGTCTAAAATATGTTAAAACAATACTATGTTTAATTAAAATATTTTTAACTAATTACAAGTGTCATTTTTATATATTGGATTCTAGGTTCATATAAGACATTTGGTGGAAAGCAAAGAAAATCTGAATATATAATATAATATAAGGTAATATGATATAGCATAATATAACATAATTAATGTAATATAATATAATATAATGCAAGATATGATATGTTATGATAAAAATTCCCCTTTAGGACCTCAATTTCCTCTCTGTAAAATGAAGTAGAGGTAAAGCCAGGGGAAGTGTGATAGAGAGTGAACTAAGATATATATACCTAACAAGGTAAGCAAGGGAACAATCATTGACACTGGCCACAGCAACAGAAAGGAAAACAAGAAAGACATGAGAAATCTGTTCTGTGCTGTGATCAGTCTGGACTTCCAATAAATGATGAGTAAAGCAGTTACTCCTCTGGGTAAGGAGGGGGTTGATGATAGATGTGGAATGAAGCATATCTTCTCAGACATGATCAATAGGTTAATATGTTTTGCTTAACTTCTTTGTTACAAGATAGGAGTCTATGGATCTTAGAGAAAGTCACAGAAAGTGACAAAGAAAAAAATTATAAATGGATAGACAGATAGATGATAGATAGATAGATAAATAGATAGATAGATAGATGAATGGATGGATAGATAGAGATAGATAGATAGATAGATAGATAGATAGATAGATAGATAGATAGATAGATAGATATGGATGGATAGATAGATAGATAGATAGATATGGATGGATGGATAGATAGATAGATAGATAGATAGATAGATAGATAGATAGATAGATATGGATGGATAGATAGTTAGATAGATAGATAGATAGATAGTTAGATAGATAGATAGATAGATAGATAGATAGATAGATAGATAGATATGGATGGATAGATAGATAGATAGATAGATATGGATGGATGGATAGATAGATAGATAGATAGATAGATAGATAGATAGATAGATAGATAGATATGGATGGATAGATAGATAGAGATAGATAGATCTGCCCTGATCAGATAACATCTGGAATATTCTGCTCACCTCTGAGTACCACAGTTTAGAAAAGACATTCACAAGCTGAAGTCACTCAGAAAAGTGTAACTGATAACTGGATATCTTAATAATACTGGATATTTACATACCCCTTCAATGTCTGCAAAGAACTTTACACATATGCATTTGTTTGACCCTCATAGCATCTCTTTGAAGCAATAGCGAGGTTCTCCTTTCATCTCCTTCCATCTCCTTAGCCTGGCCCTTGAAGTCCTCCACAGTCTGAATCAAATCTATTCTTCCAGTTTTAACTGAAATGATTCTTCATTACATACTTTACCTTTCAGTCAAACAACTCCTGTCCTATCATGTATGAGGACACTAAGTATTCAATTTTACCACTGAAATACTTTTCTTCTTTTAAAATTCATCTTAGGTGTTACATGCTCTATGTACCCCTCCTTTACTCTTCACCCACTCCTCAGTTGAGTAGTCTCCTTCTTCAAATTTTGTTAGAGAATTTGAATCTTGATTTCTCCTTTGTTGTCATAACGTTCTATCTTACATCTAACTGGGGACACCCTGCTCCATATCATTTATAAAATATGTGTCTAAGGATAATCTATTACTCCACCCACCCACCACCAGAATAATGATAAGCGTCTTAGAAACAGACAATTTGTATCCCCATCAACTAACACAGATGTTGCCCACCATAAACAAATTCAGGATTTAGATAATCTATTCCTTCTATCTTTCTAAAACATGTTACAATAATTAACTAATATTTTCTTCAGACACGTCAGTTAAGAAAAATCAACAAAAATTGAAGTGGCTTCTCGGAGTCAGGCGTAAAGCCAAGTACTAGATGGATACCAAAAAAATGCAAAATATAATCTCTGCTGTCAAGATCACAATATAATGAGGCACTTTCCATTGCCAACGACTCAGATGAAGATTCACTAGGCATCAAAATAGATCTCTGTATGTGAGATTCAGTGTCTTATTATTGCTTTGCCATTTTGTATTTGTGTGTATATGTGGGGGGAGAATTGCATGTAAACTATCATTCATTTGGCTCCAGTCTAGCTGTAATGAACAGACAGTTCTTTGTGTAGAATTATTTCCCATACAGAAACAGACAGAATATATATTTGTGTGTGTGTATATAGATGTGTATATACACATCTATATACATATGGACACATACATATATGTATGCATGTATAAATGCATGTACACACAATGTGCCACAATGCACATATACAGACATACACATGTATGTTTTATATATGTACATGCATGTGTTTGTACATATATGTGAATGTATATTTGTGATGAGTGAATTTGTGTGTATGTCTATCTATCTCTTCATATTTATATGTAGATATATAACGAAACTATTCAGAAAGCAGTTAGGCTCAGTAAGTTGCATCACCTTTCCAGCCTCATCACTGGATATTACTCTCCTTCCTACACTCTCCAGTCTAATCAGACTAGTCTTCTTGTTTTTATCATACAAGGTCTACAAGTTTTATCTCATTAACTTCATTTTCTCTTTCTTTAGTTCATGAAATAAACATTTTTCTCATCTCCTTATGGAAAAATCCCTTACAGAGATCAAAACTCAGTTCAAATACGACTATCTTCGTAGTGTTATTTCCTGATGCCCCATCTTTATTACTCTTCTTTCCTAAATTATCTTCTGCTTATTTTAAATTGATGTTCTACATATACTAAATACATATTATATTCTCTGATAGAATTTGTTCTTTGAGATCTATTTCTATTTATTTATGTTTGTTTTTGTTATTTTTTCTACCTGTAACATATGTGCTTAATAAAAGCATGTTTTGTTAATTGATACTAAATTGGCAAGAAAATAGTTGTGAAATATTGTTATAAAATATGGGATTTGAATGATACTATCTAGTGGATACTGTACTGAGCCATGATTTAATAAGACCTAAGTTCAAAACAAACCTCAAACTCTTTGTGACACTGGGAAAGTCATTTAACCCCTGTATTCCTCAATTACTTCAACTCTTAAATGAGGATTTGAATCATATCTACCTCATGGAATTCTTAAGAAGACAAAATGAAATAATATTTGTAAAACATATAACACAACATTGGATATATAATAGGCACTTAAAAATGTTTTGATCCTTCCACTCATTGTTGTGCAGTATTAAGCTTCTAGATTCACTTTCTTAGATTTTCCATTTTGTTTAAATCCTTGCTCTTCAATTGTAAAGTATTACTTTAAGCTTATAAAAACAATCACTAAGAAACATCAATGTTATATTTTGAATTTTCACTTAAGGCAGAAAAGCGTTTCAATCATCTTACTATGATTCCTTTCCTCATATTAATCCAATCTATACTACCATGGCAAAATAAAGATTATGATAATGGTAGACTAGTTTATCTGAAGAAAATTGCTCAGAGGGAACCATTCCCCAATTATATCACAAAAATTCTATTTACAAATCTTTATAAATAGTCTTTCTTGTCTATTTCATTGTTTGGAGGATTTCTTTCATGAACTAGAAAATATATTTCTTTCAATAAGTAGTATTGATGTTATTTATTTTAAAATCACAGTTATTTTCAGCTGAGTAAATTATTCCATCCTATGTACTCCAAGAACTAAAAAGACCCTTATTTGAAACAAAGAAATCATGCTTAGCAGTCTATAAATCAGTATGAATCTATAAGTTAAATCTATAATCTATATAATGTATAATATTCAATTTATATACCTAAATATATAAATTAAAGTACTCTTGCCATTTTTCTTATGCTAGTATGGCACAGCAACAAGGAATGAATGTATTTCTAATTGTTTCAGCCTTCTTTCATTTCTAAATAAGGAGATGCTCTTTGAGTCATTCAATAGACTTTTATCAGGTGAAAATTCCTCCACTGAGTTGATCAGTGAATTAGCCCAGAGTAGTCTCATAGAATCAAAAGATCAATCAAAAGGATTAAACCAGGTACAAAATGTCCTTGAAAGAAAGAAGTCATTGAAAGCTATTGGAGACACTAAGTGATGCTGTACACAGAAAGGAGATTGGTTGAAGGATGCTGGCCACACCATGTGGGTTTCATAAAATATAATAAGCTTGAAGGACCCTACTTCCATGATCCTTTCTAGATATTTCTCCTTAAGTAAATGTATAGAAGGCCAAGAAGTTCTAGGAATAGTGATGAAGTTAGTAACCAAACACAGGACAAAGAGTTTATCTTGCCTAGGTAAAATCACTGCCTTCCCTGATTTGATTGGCACAATAATCCACTCAGGGAAAGTATGCTTTACTTCAGTTAGAAAGGATTAAACTAATTGAAGGGACAGATCAAAGAATGAAGTAAATATTTACAGGTAGAAATTAAAGACATTATATCACTATGAATCTGGAAACAATTCCAAACTACATTTTACACATTATCATGTTTTCCTTGTTAATTATTCATATATGTGTAACTAAGTTCAGTGGGGTATATATTTGTCTGAAAATATGAATGAATATATCATCCTACATGTTTCTCTTTCAAAACTAGATATACTTAATGTTAAATTAACTTAAAAGGTTTTTAACATTATTATGACAAATAAATATAGTATTATGTTTTTATTCAATCATTTGATAATATATTTTAGAAAGAAATTCTGACATATTAGAAAATCAACATGAACTCAAAACTATTTCTCTTAAAAAACAAAACAAAACTACCTTGGTCAGATCAGTAGAAGTTAATGGACTTTTAAAACTTTGTAGAAAGTTTTCTGGAGTGAAGCTGTCCAGAAGTGGAGCTGTCCAGTCTTGATGACTCCTAATTAGGCTTATGCTGTCTGACCTTTGAAGAGAAAAGCCCCATCTGTCAGACACATTAATAGGTAGCTGTTCGTGTCTCTCTTCTTGTCTTTGTAGCTACTTTCTGTATTATATGCAGCAAGTCTTAAACTATGCCAGCATAAACTTTTCCTTTAGCTATGTTATCTACCTGTGTTTGAGGCTAACATGATTTTCTCTGTATTGGACTCTCCCTTAGTTTTTTATTGGACAGTAAACCACATTTGGGATCAGGGGCTCAGTGTTTAAGCAGGAGAATAACATCCCTAGCTACTCTGGGAATTCTACATCCCTATGGCTCTCTTTGTCCAAGGTCTCAACTGGATAAACATTAGATTCTTTTTTGTTTTCTTTACTGTACTATCTATGAATCTCATATGTGTGAATGCCTAACTTCTCTTAACATAGTCATTCCTTCATCATAAAGAATAAAAGAATACCCACCCCTTCCAGACTTGCTTGATCTTTTGTCCAAAAGATAATTCTCATCATATGAAGGGAAAGAAAGTGAAGTGAGCAGAACCAAGAGGATGTTGTACACAGTAACAGAAATAATGTACAATGATTGACTGTGAATGACTTAACCATTAATAGAAATGTGAGGATCCAGGACATCACCAAGGAATTCAGTATGAAAAAATCTATACACTACCACAGAAAGAACTCATGGAGTCTCAATGCAGAATGTAGCATAGCATTCTTCACTTTATTTCCTCCATGAATTTTCCTCTAATTAAAGTAATATATATCTTGTTTCACATGACAATTAGTAGTCTCTCGGTGACGGAGAATGACAATTGTCTTTGTGCATTATCATCTATGGATAGATGAGTGTGCACAAAGATACTTGTGCGTGAAGGAGATTTAAGTGGAAAGGCAATGCACAGAGACAGTCCCACTCTCTCGGCATTGGAAGCCTGGGTCCAGTGGCACGAAAAGTCGTTACACCTGGAGACTTCCTCAGCTGCATTGGATGGCCGTGTTGTCTTTTGTGCTCCATCACGCCCTAAGCAGTCCACAGTGCTTTGCTGCATCGCCCTCTCAGCCGTTGAACCTTCTTATTGGTTTCTTCCGCCTGTTCTGCCGAAGCAGTCTTCACATGCTGGGTGAGCAAAGCCCTGGTTCACCAGGGGTCGAAGTCGACCCGATGGCTACCCTCACAAGATTTAGCTGGCCTGTCGAAGCCGTTGCCCTGGGTGTGACTGCTGCCGCATGCTAGCAGCTACTGGGAGCCACAAGTGAGAGCTGGGTGTCAGGTGATGATGAAGATGAAAATATGCATTGTATGATAACACATGGACAACCTATATGATATTATATAATGTTTGGGGTAAGGGAGAGAAATGGGAGGAATAGAACATGGATTGCAAATGTCAAAAATGATTATTCAAATTAAAATGATTATTAAAATGTAATTACTTTTTAAAATAATCATAGACATGATAATTTAATTAATGGGATTTGATGAGATGACCAAGGGACATAGAAGTAGAAAAAAAGAGCACCTAAGAAAGAATCTTATAGGACATTTACAATTTAGATTAAGACACAACAAAATTACTAAGGCATGGTTAGATACATAGGAGGATATCTAGGAGAAAATCTAAAGAGAGCAAAAAGGAAAAACAGGTGACTGATAGTGTCAAAGGCTTGAGAGAAATCAAAAAGATTTGAGAAAAAGTAATTAGATTTAGAAATTAAGAGATCCTTGCTAACTTTGGAGAGAACAGATTTGTTTATATCAATCATAAAGCATGGTTCAAAAACCAGGACAATTTTAAGGAGTAGTATTCTTCAGAATGTCAAGGTGAAATGAACCATTCTATTTAAGTGATAAATTGGGTGTCTTATAGAAACCAAACCATATTGATAAAACCTATTCAAATTGCCTTCATTGTACCTTTGTTGTATTTAACCTTGTGTCTAATGATAGTTTAGTTCAAGTATAACCTCAGGAAATTTCCTGAAGAACCTATCTCTTGAAAATTTCCAGTAAGTAATGTGATATGAAGACCCTTCCCAAAGGGAATGTAAGCTCTTCTCTTGGAGACTAGATCTGGAGAACGAATAAATTAAATAAAAATTCAGGCCACAAAAAAATTGGATAGCTTTGGTTTTGTAAACTGTGTGAAGCTTGTGTAGAGGAATTTCACAGGAGTAACCCCAAGGCCATTTAAAGGATGTCCAGGAAATTTGGATACAATATATTGAAGCAGATTTTATAGGCAAGACCTCTATCAGCTTTCTGTCATTCTTCAGCCAGAACATTTATGACTTTATCTTATTGCTTTCAGGCTTCTATTCACAAGTTTAGAAGTCTTTGCAAATCACCAAACACCTGTTACCCCCAGTTCTCTCCACTTTAAAAAGGGGATAATATCAGAATAGGAACTACCTCACAGCATTGTTGTGAGGATCAAATGAAATATTTGTAAATTCCTTAGCACAGGGCCTGGAACATAATAGGTGTTATATAATTCTTTTTCTCTTCCCATTCCTTCTCTTATTCCAGATTTGAACCCAGGACCTCCATCTCTAGACTTGGCTTTCAATCCACTGAATCCCTCAGCTGAACCCATGGAATAATATCAGTGTTGTTAAAGTAAAAAAAAAAAACATTATCCTCAGGTTGAAAGTTGAAATATTTATTCCTAATATTTTCATTTCTGAATGGATCTTTATATGGTTTAACCAGAAATGGTAGATATGCTGATAACAAATGTTAAAAGAGCCAGTTATATTTACTGTTATTTATCTTGACTTGTTGCTTCTTGCCTTTTTTTTTTTTTGCTGTGCCTGACCACAAATGTATTCTTTGATAAAGTATTTGTTAAGTGTACGTCCTGGTCAGTAATGGTGTATGTTCAATTTTTTATCATTGATGGTCTACTGTTCTTTATAATGCCATAACTACATTTCATAAAAAGATATGGACATAGCTCCTGGCACCTAGGCTTGGAATTGGAATAATATTGCTTCCCTATTAAGAAACAAAAAATTGGACAAGAAAACTGATGGTTGTGAATGCTGTACTAGAGATTTTTTTAATGACCCTTAAAAAATCCTGTTATTGTTCTAATTCCCCATCTCATTGGGGACCTTGAAAGCAGGGTTCATCTTTTTTCTTTCTTTTTTATTTCCAGCTCTTAGCACTGTAGCTGGCACACAGTGCATGTTTAATAAATGCCTGTTGACCAACTATTACTTCCAAGTATCCTCACTGCTCTAAGGCTACAATTCATGGCAGATTCCACACTGCAATTTGAATCTGGAATGGAGAGGAAGGCAAAAAATACTGTACAGATTAAGAATTCCCTGTTCTTATAACAGAAGTCTAATTGTACAAGTCTCAGATAGGTTTGAGAGGGCTCTTTTCTCCGCTAGGTAGCACTCTCAAGAACTTGAATCCATATCAGTCAGTATTCAGTCAATATTTATTGAATTCTTATTAAGTGTAAAACACTCTGCATATCAAAAAAGGGGCAAAATACAGTCTGCCCTCAAGAACCTTTCAATAGAGAAGTGAACCCACATCTTTAAAAGCTTTGAAAGAAAGAGTTTCAGGACAACACATAGTTTCAATAGTTTTGTTTTTTTTTTTTCCAACTCCTAAATATTTCCAATGGAAAATGTTACAAACACTCAGCAATGATCATTTCCATCTTTTGTCAAGATTGGTAATATTCTGGATGTGAGTTGGAAGATTAGTGTCCAGAAGAATGGTTGGCTCAGACTTTGCCTCAGTCTCAGGTGCTTCCCTAACCCTCTGACAAAAACAGAACTTTGTTCACTTTGGAGAAGAGGAGAATTCTGGACTTCCAGTCAGCATCTGAACAGCACATCCTGAATGTCTAATTAGAATATTTTCTTTGGTAGCTAAAGACTATTAATTTTTTTAAAATTTATTAATTAAGAGTATTTTTCCAGAATTGAAAAAATCATGGTTTTTTTTCCATTCCCTCCCCCAAAACCCCTCACATAGCTGACCCACAATATCACTGGGTTTTACATGTGTCATTGGTCAAGACTTATTTCCATATTATTGATATTTACTCTAGGGTGATCATTTAGGGTTTATAACCCCAATCATATCCCCACTGACCCATGTGATCAAACAGTTGTTTTTCTTCTGTGTTTCTACTCCCATAGATCTTCCTCTGAATGTGGATAGTGTTCTTTTTCATAAGTCCCTCAGAATTGTCCTGGATCATTGCATTGCTGCTAGTAGAGAAGACAATTACGTTCAATTGCACCACAGTGTATCAGTCTCTATGTACATTGTTCTCATGGTTCTCTCCTTTCACTATGCAACAATTACTGGAAGTCATTCCAGTTCCAATGGAATTCCTCCAGTTTATTGTTTCTTTGAGCACATTAGTATTCCATCACCAACATATATCACAATTTGTTCAGCCATTCCCCAATTGGAGGGCATCCCCTCATTTTCCACCACTACAAAGAATGTTACTATCAATATTTTTGTACAGGTCTTTTCCCTTATTAACTCTTTGGGGTACAAGCCCAGCAGTGCTATGACTGGATCAAAGGGTAGGAATTCTTTTAGTGCCCTCTGGACATAGTTCCAAATTGCCTTCCAGAATAGCTGTATCAATTCATAACTCTACCAGTAATGCATTAATGTCCCAATTTTGCCACATACTTTCGAGCATTCATTACTTTCCTTTGCTATCATGTTAGTCAATCTGCTAGGTGTGAGATTGTACCTTAGAGTTGTTTTGATTTTCATTTCTCTGATTATAAGAGTGTTAGATCACTTTTTCATGTGCCTATTAATACTTTTGATTTCTTTCTCTGAAAATTGCCTATTCATGTCGCTTGCCCATTTAGCAATTGGGGAATGGCTTGCTTTTTTGTACAGTTCATTTAGCTCCTTATAAATCTGAGTAATTAGACCTTTGTCAGAGCTTTTTTTGAATATTTTTTCCCAATTTGTTGGTCCCCTTCTAATTTTGATTGTATTGGTTTTGTTTGTACAGAACCTTTTTAATTTAATGTAATCAAAATTATTTTTTACATTTTGTAATTTTTTCTAACTCTTACTTTGTCTTAAAACCTTTCCTTTCCTAAAGGTCTGACAAGTATATTATTCTGTGTTCACCTAATTTACTTACAGTTTCCTTCTGTAAAAATTAAATTATTATCTAGTAATAGAAATACTATACTTTGTGAGGATTATTAAGGATTATTAGAAAATCAAAGAATAAAGAAAATACACCACAAGCCTATGGCTGATTAGCCAATTCAGAATGCCCGTGCTTAGCTTACTTACTACACCATTGCAATGGCTGAGTAGAGAGGAGCGTGTGAGGCAGAGAGCCAGTCAAATACTTATTGTGATCTCTCCCAGGTGGAGACTCAGGTGAGATTATAGGGAATTCTGGGAAATACCCAAGACTTATGGGGATTGAAAAGTAGGGTTCAAATCTCCATTTTACAATTCCCCCTGAGGCCTGAGGAAGACTAGTCTCTCTGCTGGGTCTTGTAAACATACCGACTTTGAAATTACAATAATTTGAGGATAAGAAGAACAGAGAACAAAACCAATAATTGCTAGATGCATTGCCCCTTTGGCATGAAAGTATACATATAAATAAATGTTCAATCAACCACCCCCAAAGTTCATTCTTGATCTCTTGCAGCTTGTGGTCTGAGGAGACATCAAGAACTTCTCCAAACAGTTCAGTTTCTGGATTTGGAGAGGTAGCATGTTTCTTAACCTAAAATTCTTCTCAAAAGGAATTTAAACTTTGAAATTTAAAATAATAATAATTATACATTCACTGCCTGAAGAGGATGATTGAAAACACAGGGATCACTTAGAGATGCATGGCTGAGTTATGAGGTATATGAATAAATTGATAAGAGAAATCAAAAACATTAAAAAATCCAAATAAAAAAGATAATTTCTGGATGAAATATAGACTACCAAAGTCTTATGTGTAAAAATTCTAAGTAAAGGAAAAATAAATCTATAATAGATCCTTGAATCAGGTGCCAATTAAAATCATTTAAGCAATGATGCATTTATCCAGTCAGTAGCCAGGATTACAGAAAGTTGCTACATTATGAAAGACAGAAAAGGGACTAGATAATAGGAGCCAGGTAGGAGCCAAATTTAAGATACTTGTCTGTAAGTATTTTCATGAAGAGTGAAAATACAAGGAAGGCCTAAGTCTTAACGTATGCCAAGCTTCACAACCTCGAGTCTCACACTAGATTCAAATCCTTTGTATTGGCTTAGGATTTTCATCAACACATTAAAATCAATTTGAGATATTTAGCTCATTAAAATTTCCAAAGGTTGTTATACAATTGTAACCAGTTCTGATGAAGTCCATCTATCCTCTATGTGACAATTTACAAAGTCAAAATTAGAAAAAAGCTGTTTTTATATATGGGCTTATTCAATAATATTTGTTCAGTAGAGTTATAGGGGAAAAGTAATAGAATTTAACAGTAGTTAAAACCCTTTACATTAAAACGATTCAGTGTAACAGAATAGTATTGAATACATTAATATATGAACTTAAAATCAACAAAATTAAATCTTAAAACAATCAGCAAAATGCAATAAAATTCAGTGTTTTTTATAAAACATCAGTGTCTGAAATACCTTAAACTATAACCTCCAGGCTCCTTAAAGTTCACTTTTTTATCCAGTTAGATGCCTATTGTCAGAAGGCAGAAGATCGATAAGGGGTAAGCAATGGGGTTCAAGAGACTAGCCCAGGATCACACAGCCAGGAAGTGTCTGAGGCCAGATTTTAATCCAGGACCTCCCATCTCTAGGCCTGGCTCTCAATCCACTGAGCCACTCAGCTGCCTTCCCATAGTGAGGGTGGGTTTTAATCTCAAATTGTGTAGGCCCACATGGCACAGAGTTACTTGGAGATGAATTTCTCTCCTGAATCTCAGGTGAGGTAAATGGAAGAATCAGTGCAGTCATGAAAAAAACATCCTTTTAGATAGGAAATGCAGTGCTCTCTCATAGAATATGCCATACTTGTAACTTCCTATTTGGAGAAGTCTCTTCCTTCACCTCGTTGTCCCCCTCTGTGGTCCCCTGCCACTGTGGAGGCTAATTGTAGCCTAAGGAAAAATCACCCCCATTTTTACCATCTGGTGTTTGATTCTGAAGACACATGGGGAAGCTACCAGCAGCCTGGGTCCTGGGGCTGGGCCTGGGGTGATCTGGCTTAGAGGCTGGAAATCAGCTGGGGTGCATTGGGTTTGGGAGAGTGATCTGTGTCAAGCAGATCTGGAGAGGATGAATGGAGGCAGGAACAGGCAGCAAGAGCTGGGCCCGGACCAGGTGAGCAATCTTGGTCAAGAAGATCAGGAGTACATCAAGATTCAGCTTTGCTGAAAAACCTTAGCAGGAGGAACATGGCTTAAAAATTTATCTAGGCTATCTTTAAAAAAAAAATTGAGAAGTTCTCATCCAAATTTTGTGGTTGCCAAAATGTAAAAATTAAATTATTATCTAGTAACACAAATGTTATATTTTGTGAGGTTTATTAAGGATTATTAGAAAATCAAGGAATAAAGAAAATACACCACATGCCCATGGCTGATTAGCCAATTCAGAATGCCTGCGCTTAGCTTACTTACTTTTACACTTCTTTATATTCAAGCCATTCACCCATTTTGAGTTTATCTTGGTGTAGGGTGTTATATTTTTATCTAAACCTGGTCTCTTCCATTCTATTTTCCAATTTTCCCAGCAGTTTTTGTCAAATAGTGGATGTTTGTCCCAAAAGCTGGGATCTTTGTGTTTATCATAGACTGTCTTGCTGAAGTCACTTACCACAAGTCTATTCCACTGATCCTTCTTTCTATCTCATAGGCAATGCCATATTGTTTTGATAACCACTGCTTTATAGTATAGTTTGAGGTGTGGTACTGCTAGATTACCTTCCTTCACATTTTTTTCAATATTTTCCTTGATATTCTTGATTTTTTGTTCTTCCAAATGAACTTTGTTATGTTTATTTTCTAATCATTGAAAACGTTTCTTAATAGTTTATTTGGTGTGGCACCAAATAAGTAAATTAGTTTGGGCAGAATTGTTATTTTTATTATGTTAGCTCATCCTACCCACGTGCAATTAATATTTTTCCAATTATTTAGATCTAGTTTTAATTGTGTGGAGAATTTGTGTAGTTGTGTTCAAATAGTTCCTGTGTTTGTTGTCACATAGATTCCTAAGTATTTTTTATTGTCTGGGGTGATTTTAAATGGAATTTCTCTTTCTAACTCTTGCTGCAGAGATGTGTTGGAAATATATAGAAATGCTGATGATTTATGTGGGTTCATTTTGTAACCTTCAACATTGCTAAAGTTGTTGATTATTTCTGCTAGCTTTTTGGTGGGTTCTCTAGGATTCTTTGAGTAGACCATCATATCATCTGCAAAGAGTGATCATTTGGTCTCCTCATTACCTATTCAATTTATTTTTCTTCTTTGATTGCTACTGCTAGTGTTTCTAGTAGCTAAAGACAAAATTGACACACTTGGGAAAGGAGATTTCCAAGTGCTATAAATACCTGTACTCAAATAAAAGCTATACTACTCTACCTAAATTTAGAGCTATCCTATAGAGTCTAAGAAGAAAAATATACTTCCAATAACCAAGAATTGTGGGTTACCGTTTGGCCACAAATATTCTGGAAAATTGAGTCTATATTCCCTGGTCTTTCTATGTATCTATGGGAGAATGGGTCAACGACTTTTAGTGGGGAGGTTCTTTGTATTACTGTTCTTCATACATCCTATTCTTGTAAATACACATTTCTAAAAAATCATTAAATTTATCTAAATAATTGAAATATCAACTAATAATTATTGAGGGAATCACATTGATAGTGTCATTAACTGTAACATTAAGCATCCATAACCATCAGGGCTACCACTAGATTCTGAAATATCAAGAGATATATTTCTTCTGGGAATCCTATCTGCAAATCTAAGTGGAAGAGGGGAGAGCACATGCAAAATATGTGGAGCAAATGGAACAAGAATTATGCTTGACCTTCATTTGTCACCATTTAACCTTATTTCATATTTAACATAAATGAAAAATAATAAATGTGCTAGGCCTAACCATAAAAGGTCAGTGTGTAGCATTAGGGTAAGGAAGTGGAGTAGTTCATAACTAAAAATATCTGTCAAAGAAACTTTATGTGAATATCTAAGATGTAGAGGTCCTTCAGAAAACTAAGAAATAAGAAACAAAACTTCAGGAAATAATTTTTCTTGATTTAATTATTTTCAAGGCCTTCCTCTTAAAAACATTTTTTGCAAGATAAATAACTAGGCACTTGGGTATTAGTGTGATTTTAGCAGAATACCAACTATGAAAAGAACATAAGGTCAAACTTGAATGTGAATAGCAAAGAAAATAAGTCAACTACATTCAGAATTATGTTCCTAAAATTATGTATAAATTAATGATTTAGTTTAAAAATAATAGATTTAAAGTATTCTAGTATTCTATTTAAAAGATTTCATTTTAAGTACTTTTGTAAAGCAAAGCATTATCTCTTCATTTATCTTTTGTGAAAATGGGGACTTTCATATATCATCTTTGGAAAAAAGGGTGGCATTTTGTTCAATTAATTTTGAACCTTTTACTAATGCATTAAAAACATAGGAAATGTTAAACATGCAGATCCCTATGGGACAAACAATAGTCTAAAATTACCTGATAGCATTTAGAAGCCACTGAAAATGTTGAATGTTTACATGACCAGGTCTATGAACAAATTGTATTTGTCTGGTTGTAAAATGAAAAAAGAAGAGCAAAAAAAGTACTGAGGGACCTGTTAGGACATTATCCCCATAGACAAGATAAATGATAATGGGATGGTATTAGTAGAAATAGAGAGGAGGGAATATATGTGAAAAAAATTTAAGTAAGGAAGTAATACGCCCAAATAAATATATGATGGAAAGAGATGACCAGTTAACATGATGAGGACAAGGAGTAACTGACCAAAGTACATATGCTCCATTCATATTTTTGGAATGTCAAAAGAACTGAAGAAAAGATTAAGTATATTGAATAGCTCCTGTGGATAAAGGTGACATTGGATAGATAGACTTAGATGGATAATAAAATGCATGTGGGTAGGAATACTCCCATTGATAACATTATGGGTTCATTTCAGTATTGCAATTTGTTTTTGGTCGAAGTTCATTGGGGAAAGAAACCTATAGATTTAAAGTAAACAGTGTTATGTCCTAATGTAAAAATTTATCATATTATATGATCACTTGTAATTTCCTGGTCCAGAAAGGTTGGGTCCTCTAACTGTGTCTCTAGTATCCTTCTACAAGGCTTCAGAGGCCCCTAGGTGTGCAGGAGAACCTGGAGAACCTCTGTCTGATGCTCTAATTCATGACCTATCCTCCCACCCATAAAGACACTCTTGTGATTCTTCCCCATTATCAGGTGCTGCTAGGTGCCCAGTAGGCCAAGTACTGTATCTGAAGTCTGGAAGACTCATTTTTGTGAGTTCAAATCTGACCTCAGACATTTACTAGCTATGTGACCTGAAGCAAGTCCCCTAATTCCGTTTGCTTCCTTTTATCATCTGTAAAATGAGCTGAAGAAGGAAATAGCAAACTATTCTAGTAATTCTACAAGAATACCCCAAATGGAGTCAAAAAGAATTGGACTTGAATGAAACAACTAAACAACAATAATCAATTTATCAGCAAGGTTTGATAAATTGATAGAAAAACAACCTTACTGGGACAGTGGAGAAAGAAGAGTTGGTATAACACAATCTTGTCAGTCTGTGATAATGCTCATTTGAAAGTATATAAACAGTCAGGAGGAAAATAGACTTAAGAGTACATGTGCCCAAAGGGTAACTAGAAACAACTGGATACCAGGAAGTTCTTTTCTCTCATTAGGTTTGGAAGAATTTTTATGCCTAGTTACTTGCACTGTCTTGAAGCTGTCTTCCATCAGTATTTCTATTTTTACTTGACTCCTAAAGCAGACTTTATATTTCTAGGCTACTGCTAGGATTGAATGCTGTTACAAAATACAACATCCTCTGAATCTCTGAAGTTCACAAGATCTTCTGAAAAGTATTTTTGGGAGATTTAGATACTCCCCCGACTTTGCTGGGATTAGGACTCTTCTTCACTCACCCAAAGTTATTTTTTCCCCTCATTGGCTTGAGTAGAATGACTTTTACTCCAAAACTGACAGATATGTCAGTCTCTGTGTTATGAACTGGTTCCTTATTTTGTAGAAACCCAACAGTGTGTGATCAGTCAATTCATATGAATGCACAAATTATAGGATATCATGTCACTTTATCTAAAGTCTTTAAAAGAACTCTAAATTGATCATTCAATCTACAAATGTCATGTCATACAATCCTTCATAGTGTAAGCATACTATGGCTTAATTTTAAAATTTAATTAATTTAAATCAGCCTTTACCAAGATTCTTTGTTGTTGTTGTTATTGTTCAGTCATGTCCAATTCTTCTTTACCCCATTTGCAGTTTCTTAGCAAATATACTGAAATGGTTTACTATTTCCTTCTCATTTTATAGATAAAGAAACTGAGATGAGCAGGGTAAAGTAGCATACCCAGGGTACATTATCTGAAGTCAAGTTTCAATTCATGAAGATGAGCCTCTGTGTCTCCAGGTCTGGAATTCTATCCCTTATGTTCATTTTCTGCTGGTCCCACCAGGCTTTGAGAGATTACCTTGAATTTTTTTTTTTCTTAAAGTCTTAGAATTTTACTAGAACCAGTACTAGGAAAGAATTATGGTACTTTGTACAAAATATCAGCATGAGGTTGGGGTATGATTCCTCTTCCTAGGAATTAGGTTTCCTAATCTAATGATAGAAGCCTAGACTTCATCCTGTCTATTTATAACACCATGACTTCCACCCTGTCTTGTAAGGAAATAATCCTCTGGTTCCTCTCCCAGTCTACCTCCTAACTAGGGTGAGGTGTATTGCTCCATCCTGAGATATTTCCTGGTAAGTAGCCTAGGATCAACAGCAAAGGGAGATTTGATGATTGTGTTAGCAGATCCTGCACTGTTCCCTTCATGAGTCCCAAGGTCTTCTTATCCTCTTCTGTCTACCTTTTCTACTTTTCTCTCTGGATCCCTCATTCAAGTCCTCACTCTATAATTTATTAATTGTATCATCTTAGACAAATCACTTCCCATCACTTAAGGAAAATGAGGGAGTTGGACTAGCTGGGTTCTAAAATGCATTCAAAATCTAAACCTTGTGATCATAGATTTCATTATTTCTTGAACTGAATTTATCCTGATATGTCCACACTCAATACTCTTTCAAGGAAGTACTCTTAGATGCTTCTTCTTTCAAACGCCATGATACCAAGGACTAAAAGAATGTGGGGCAAATTCCTTCCTCCCCTATGCCACTTATACTACCATAAAGCAATCAACCAACTTTTAAATTTCACCATAGCCTATTTATGTCCTTATTGATATACTTCCAAGTCACTTTTCCTCTTTACGGATAAAATAAGTCCTGGAATTATAGATTTCTCAGAAGCAATCTCTATTTTATTTGAAGATACAATTATCCCTCTTTCCTTAAATTCTTGAACCCCCCTCAACTCTGACTCCAGTGTATCTGCCTCAACCATACACACGATTGATTAGTCCATAAACTCTGCTACCAGCTCAAATGAATTCACTTGTGATCCTGGAATTCCTAGGAATTGTCTTTGGATGTCACAACCTTAAAAATTGAACTATCTATGATGCTGTAACTTTTCCAGGACATCTGTACCTTCTGCAGTCAGAAAGTGCCAGCTTTTTGATGCTGTGGCAGCTCAAAATATAAAAAGAAATATGATATTTTGAGGATTTGATTCAGAAACTATAAGCCTTATGCTAAATTCACTTGAATTTCTTAGGCAGATTTTGGGTTATATCACACTTTCAAAGGTAGACCTCCCTTCAAAATTCCTGTGAGGCAAAAAAAAAAAATAAAAATGAAGCATTATTTTACTTCATGAAAGATTATGGAATTAGGAAGTAAGACTTACTATTGTGCATTAAAAGTGGTTTAAATCTCTTTGAAATGTTCTGATATTTGGGGAAATAATTTGGAGATACCAGAGAAAAAGTCTCTTGAAGAAATAGGAATATTAATTTCTTTCAAGTAATCAATGGATGCAAAATGAATTAGATAAGAATGTTCTGTTTCCAAAGGAGGCTCTGAATGGTAATTGGACTACTAAAAGCAAGTCACTTCACCTTAAGACCATAAGAATTGAAATTCCCTAGTCTATAAAATAGTATTTGCAATACTAACAAGAACAGGAAAAATAAATAAACAAAATATAATAATTAACATATTTTTGCTCTGAGTAAGATATGGGAAGATATATTTTCACTTTCTTTTTGCAAAGATGAGAGATTATATATGTTTATATCTCATAACATGTTCAAATTTATTAAATATTTGTTAGTTTAGTTGAACTCTGTTCCCACCTTTTAATTATTATTATTTGTTGCAAATAATTAGACTGGAAAAGAGATAGAATATTAGAATTAAAATTTCTGTTAATAAAAAAATAAATTTTTTAAAATATGCTAATAGTTGATAGAATTTCTATAATGTTTTAAGGTTTGCAAAGTACTTTACCTTTATTATTTCATTTGATCCTCACCCATTCCCACTATTTCCATTTCTATGATTATCATCTCCATTTTGAGAATATCCTAAATGTTAGGTTAAATGACTTGCCCACAATGGAATACCTAGTAAGTATCTGAACAGGATTCAAACACAGGTGTTTCTCCTCCATGTTGAGCACTCTGAGGCATCTAATGCTTCTTCTAGCTATACCACTAAGATGTTATGAATGTTTATAAACAATTAAATACTATATAAATGTTAAAGGGTATTTTTGTAATTCTTTTTCTTTACTCATCTCTTCTGAATCTTACAATGTTGTGAGGTAGGCATTTAAGGTAATATCATCCCATTTTAACAATATGGGATTGAAATTCAGAAAGATTGTGACTGCCCTAGTAACGTAGTTAATAAGGATGATAAATTGGATTCAAATACAAGCCTCACTGACCAGAGCTCTCATTCATTCTTTCCTATGTCATGCTTTGTCCCTTAGACAACAGAAAGACTAGAGGAGTTCTTAACTTGAGGTCTTCATAAATATATAAATTAATATATAAATATATATGGAAATATGTGCAAGTATAGGTATATATGATTGTATATATACTTTATAGGTGTGTTTGTCTATATAGTACATAAATATATTATAAACCTATAAATCTACATTTATGTGAATGCATTTGTGTGCATGCATTTGTATATATGAATGTCTATATGTATTATAGGTACAAGTGTGTAGTTACAAGTGTGTATCCAAATGCATATTATATGTATATTTGTCTCATTGTCAAAATATATATGTACTAAATTATGTTTGTATATATGTATCTATTACATATGTGAGCATAAATACATATAAATCCATATCCATGTTTATATATATTGCATGCATCTATACATTCATATATATACCACATGCTTATTATGTGTAAATATTTCTTATATAATTCTTGAATTTATACAGATCTAGAGAAGACTACATCTACGTACACACACACACACACACAAAAAAAAAAAAAAAAAACTGAATTCCATGATTGGCTTCCTTGGGCAACCTTTACATTTTATTTTATACACTTGAAATCATTATTCTGAAAAGAGGTGCTTAGATTTCACCAGAGAGCTCGATCTCTCTCTCTCTTTCTCTCTGTCTCTCCTCTCTGTCTCTCCTCTCTCTCTCTCTCTCTCTCACACAAACACACACATACTCATCCATTAATAGCATCTAGATTAGAGGAGGAAGTCCAGGAGTCATGTCCTACCTGTGACACATCAAAGATTCAGGTCCATTAACTACTCAGTGCCCTTGACAATTATCAAAGTTAATAATCTCGATGAACTACCAATTTCTATAAATGGCATCACCAATAATGAAGAAATCATTAAACTGGACAAAAATAAAAATGAATATTTTGTGTCATGGCATGAAGCTTTTCTTATACTTGAAGATTGTCTCTATTTTAATGTTTATGACCAGAGGTGGAACAAAGCTGCCAAACTTCCCTCTAAACCAGAAGAAAAGGTGTTTCTAGCTATGGGGCAAGAATTACCACCCACATCACTAATCTTCAAATTCAGGAAAAAATATTTTTTTCTTTTTTTTCTGAGAGGAATGTCTTTTTCCCCTTAATATATATATATATATATATATATATATATATATATATATATATATATATAAAGTATCAATTATTTTCATCTAATAAAACATCCAAAAGGCAAGACTATGAGAAAATAGTCTCTACTTCTATTATTTTTTAAATCTTTAATTTTGATCTTAGAATCAATATTGTACAATAGTTAGGAAGACCAGTAAGGGGTAAGCAACAGGAGTTAAGTGACTTGGCCAAGATCTCACAGCTAGAAAGAATTGGAAGGCATATTTGAAGTCAGGACCTTCTGTCTCTAGACCTGGCTCTTGATCTATTAAGTCACCTAGCTGCCCCTTACTGCTTCTGTTCTAAAAGACACTTCTATCTTTTAAAAAGCTATATAACTGGGCTTCCGGTTAAGATGGCGGCTTAGAGAAAGCTGAAGTTCAGATCTCCGGAAAACCCTTCCCGACCGATCTCAAACTAGAAGCTCCTAAGGCGCCGAAATTCAAAACGATCAACAGCACAGACCCTGGGAACCCTCCTCCTGGACCTGGACCCGGTTCAAAAGGTACGGCTCCCCTTAAAAGCCAGAACCCGAGATCCCTCGGACCTCAGGGGTAGGAGCGCAGAGTCCAAGGCTCCCGGAAGCGGCAGCAGCGCCGGGCTCAGAGAGCAGGGTCTGAGGAACAACAACCCTCAGGGTCTTCTACCCAAGTCCCAGTCCAGGTGAAAGTTACTGCCTGGGGCTTCCGCTGCAAAGAGCCGGTCGGTCAAAGAGCCGGTCGGTCCGGGTGAAAGTTACTGCCTGGGGCCTCCGCTGCAGAGAGCTGGTCAAAACAACAGCAACCCTCAGGGCGGGCAAGACAGCCTCACGGGCTGGATCCTGCTATCCAAGTCTCAGTGAAAGTCTGTGCTCTCGGAGCTTGGGGAAGCGGCAGCCCATCCCCCCGCAGGCCGACGAAACAGCCTCACAGCCAGCGATTCTGAAGGCAACTTCCGGAAATCGAGCCAGGGGGAGAGTGTGGCCTCGTGGTCCGACCCTTCCATTCCAGTTCCAGTGAGGCATATTCAGTTTAACCCAGGGAACGCTCATAGAACCAACATCTGCCCAGGACTAAAGCCACTGATCACCAGACAAAGACAAGAAAAGCCAATCCTCCACGTTCAGAGATGACAAACTCCACAGAACCACAGAAGCCCCAAAATACCAAGAAAAATAAGAAGAAAGGGGCGACTTTGGACACATTCTATGGAGCCAAAATACAAAATACAGAGCAGACAGAAGATAATATAAAAGAAAATGCTCCAAAACCTTCCAAAGGAAATGGAAACTCTCCACAAACCTATGAAGAATTTGAATCAGAAATGACCAAAAAGATGGAAGCCTTCTGGGAGGAAAAGTTGGAAATAATGCAAAAGAAATTCACGCATCTACAAAACCAGTTTGACCAAACTGTAAAAGAAAACCAGGCTTTAAAGGCCAGAATCAGGCAGCTGGAAGACAATGATCGTGTAAAAGAGCAAGAAGCAATAAAGCAAAGCCAAAATACCAAGAAATTAGAAGAGAACATAAAATATCTCACCGACAAGGTGATAGATCTGGAAAATAGGGGGAGAAGGGATAATTTAAGAATAATTGGACTCCCAGATAAGCCAGAAATAAACACCAAACTGGACATGGTGATACAAGATATAATCAAAGAAAATTGCCCAGAGATTCTAGAACAAGGGGGCAATACAGCCACTGACAGAGCTCACAGAACACCTTCTACACTAAACCCCCAAAAGACAACTCCCAGGAATGTAATTGCCAAATTCCAAAGCTATCAAACAAAAGAAAAAATCCTACAGGAAGCCAGAAAAAGACAATTTAGATATAAAGGAATGCCAATCAGGGTCACCCAAGACCTTGCAAGTTCTACTCTGAATGATCGTAAGGCATGGAACATGATCTTCAGAAAGGCAAGAGAGCTGGGTCTCCAACCAAGAATCAGCTACCCAGCAAAACTGACTATATACTTCCAAGGGAAAGTATGGGCATTCAACAAAATAGAAGACTTCCAACTTTTTGCAAAGAAAAGACCAGAGCTCTGTGGAAAGTTTGATACCGAAAATCAAAGAGCAAGGAATACCTGAAAAGGTAAATATTAAGGAAAGGGGAAAAATGTTATCTTCTTTTACTCAAACTCTCTTCTATAAGGACTACATTTATATCAACCTATGTATACTAATATGTGGGGAAAATGTAATGTATAAATAGGGGGTAAAGAAAGACCAAATAGAATAATGGTTCTCACACAAAGATTCACAGGGGAAGGGGAGGGGAAGAAAACTCCTATAAGAAGGAGAGGAAGAGAGGGGGGGGTTTACTTAAACCTCAATCTCAGGGAAATCAACTCTGAGAGGGAAAAACATCCAGATCCATTGGGATCTTGAATTCTATCTTACCCAACAAGGGTAAGGAGAAGGGAAAACCAAGGGGGGGAGGGGGAGAGGGAGAACAAAAAGGGAGGGAAAGAGAGGGGGGAGGGGGAGGGAACAAAAAGGGAGGGACTAAAAAGGGAAACATCAAGGGAGGGGACAAGGGGGACTGATTCAAAGTAAATCACTGGACTAAAAGGTAGAGCCGAAGAAGAAAAGGTTAGAATTAGGGAAGGCAATCAAAATGCCAGGGAGTCCACAAATGACAATCATAACTTTGAACGTGAATGGGATGAACTCACCCATAAAACGTAGACGAATAGCTGAATGGATTAGAATCCAAAACCCTACCATATGTTGTCTTCAAGAAACACACATGAGGCGGGTTGACACCCACAAGGTCAGAATTAAAGGATGGAGTAAGACCTTCTGGGCCTCAACTGATAGAAAGAAGGCAGGAGTGGTAATCATGATATCTGATAAAGCCAATGCAAAAATAGACCTGATCAAAAGGGATAGGGAAGGTAATTATATTTTGTTAAAAGGGACTCTAGACAATGAGGAAATATCATTAATCAACATGTATGCACCAAATAATATAGCACCCAAATTTCTAATGGAGAAACTAGGAGAATTGAAGGAAGAAATAGACAATAAAACCATACTAGTGGGAGACTTAAACCAACCATTATCAAATTTAGATAAATCAAATCAAAAAATAAATAAGAAAGAGGTAAAAGAAGTGAATGAAATCTTAGAAAAATTAGAATTAATAGACATATGGAGAAAAATAAATAGGGATAAAAAGGAATACACCTTCTTCTCAGCACCACATGGCACATTCACAAAAATTGACCATACATTAGGTCACAGAAATATAGCACACAAATGCAAAAAAGCAGAAATAATGAATGCAGCCTTCTCAGATCACAAGGCAATAAAAATAATGATTAGTAATGGTACATGGAAAACCAAATCTAAAACCAATTGGAAATTAAACAATATGATACTCCAAAACCATTTAGTTAAAGAAGAAATCATAGAAACAATTAATAATTTCATCAAGGAAAATGACAATGGCGAAACATCCTTTCAAACCTTTTGGGATGCAGCCAAAGCGGTAATCAGAGGCAAATTCATATCCCTGAAAGCTCATATTAACAAACAAGGGAGAGCAGAGATCAATCAATTGGAAATGCAATTGAAAAAACTCGAAAGCGATCAAATTAAAAACCCCCAGCAGAAAACCAAATTAGAAATCCTAAAAATTAAGGGAGAAATTAATAAAATCGAAAGTGATAGAACTATTGATTTAATAAATAAGACAAGAAGCTGGTACTTTGAAAAAACAAACAAAATAGACAAAGTACTGGTCAATCTAATTAAAAAAAGGAAGGAAGAAAAGCAAATTCACAGCATTAAAGATGAAAAGGGGGACAGCACCTCCAATGAGGAGGAAATTAAGGCAATCATTAGAAATTACTTTGCCCAATTATATGGCAATAAATACACCAATTTAGGAGAAATGGATGAATATATACAAAAATACAAACTGCCTAGACTAACAGAAGAGGAAATAGAATTCTTAAATAATCCCATATCAGAAATTGAAATCCATCAAGCCATCAAAGAACTTCCCAAGAAAAAATCCCCAGGGCCTGATGGATTCACCTGTGAATTCTATCAAACATTCAGAGAACAGTTGACCCCAATACTATACAAACTATTTGACATAATAAGCAAAGAGGGAGTTCTACCAAACTCCTTTTACGACACAAACATGGTACTGATTCCAAAACCAGGCAGGTCAAAAACAGAGAAAGAAAACTATAGACCAATCTCCCTAATGAATATAGATGCAAAAATTTTAAATAGGATACTAGCAAAAAGACTCCAGCAAGTGATCAGAAGGATCATTCACCATGATCAAGTAGGATTCATACCAGGGATGCAGGGCTGGTTCAACATTAGGAAAACCATCCACATAATTGACCACATCAGCAAGCAAACTAGCAAGAACCACATGATTATCTCAATAGATGCAGAAAAAGCCTTTGATAAAATACAACACCCATTCCTATTAAAAACACTAGAAAGCATAGGAATAGAAGGGTCATTCCTAAAAATAATAAACAGTATATATCTAAAACCAACAGCTAATATCATCTGCAATGGGGATAAACTAGATGCATTCCCAATAAGATCAGGAGTGAAACAAGGATGCCCATTATCACCTCTACTATTTGACATTGTACTAGAAACACTAGCAGTAGCAATTAGAGAAGATAAAGAAATTGAAGGTATCAGAATAGGCAAGGAGGAGACCAAGTTATCACTCTTTGCGGATGACATGATGGTCTACTTAAAGAATCCTAGAGATTCAACCAAAAAGCTAATTGAAATAATCAACAACTTTAGCAAAGTTGCAGGATACAAAATAAACCCACATAAATCATCAGCTTTTCTATATATCTCCAACACAGCTCAGCAGCAAGAACTAGAAAGAGAAATCCCATTCAAAATCACCTTAGACAAAATAAAATACCTAGGAATCTATCTCCCAAGACAAACACAGGAACTATATGAACACAACTACAAAACACTCGCCACACAACTAAAACTAGACTTGAACAATTGGAAAAACATTAACTGCTCATGGATAGGACGAGCCAATATAATAAAAATGACCATCCTACCCAAACTTATTTATCTATTTAGTGCCATACCCATTGAACTACCAAAATACTTCTTCACTGATTTAGAAAAAACCATAACAAAGTTCATTTGGAAGAACAAAAGATCAAGGATATCCAGGGAATTAATGAAAAAAAAACACATATGATGGGGGCTTTGCAGTCCCTGACCTAAAACTATATTACAAAGCAGCAGTCATCAAAACAATTTGGTACTGGCTAAGAAACAGAAAGGAAGATCAGTGGAATAGACTGGGGGAAAACGACCTCAGCAAGACAGTATACGATAAACCCAAAGATCCCAGCTTTTGGGACAAAAATCCACTATTCGATAAAAACTGCTGGGAAAATTGGAAGACAGTGTGGGAGAGACTAGGAATAGATCAACACCTCACACCCTACACCAAGATAAATTCAAAATGGGTGAGTGACTTAAACATAAAGAAGGAAACCATAAGTAAATTGGGTAAACACAGAATAGTATACATGTCAGACCTTTGGGAGGGGAAAGGCTTTAAAACCAAGCAAGATATAGAAAGAATCACAAAATGTAAAATAAATAATTTTGACTACATCAAACTAAAAAGCTTTTGTACAAACAAAACCAATATAACTAAAATCAGAAGGGAAACAACAAATTGGGAAAAAATCTTCATAGAAACCTCTGACAAAGGTTTAATTACTCATATTTATAATGAGCTAAATCAATTGTACAAAAAATCAAGCCATTCTCCAATTGATAAATGGGCAAGGGAAATGGATAGGCAGTTCTCAGATAAAGAAATCAAAACTATTAACAAGCACATGAAGAAGTGTTCTACATCTCTTATAATCAGAGAGATGCAAATCAAAACAACTCTGAGGTATCACCTCACACCTAGCAGATTGGCTAACATAACAGCAAAGGAAAGTAATGAATGCTGGAGGGGATGTGGCAAAGTAGGGACATTAATTCATTGCTGGTGGAGTTGTGAACTGATCCAACCATTTTGGAGGGCAATTTGGAACTATGCCCAAAGGGCGACAAAAGAATATCTACCCTTTGACCCAGCCATAGCACTGCTGGGTCTGTACCCCAAAGAGATAATGGACACAAAGACTTGTACAAAAATATTCATAGCTGCGCTCTTTGTGGTGGCCCAAAACTGGAAAACGAGGGGATGCCCATCAATTGGGGAATGGCTGAACAAACTGTGGTATATGTTGGTGATGGAATACTATTGTGCTCAAAGGAATAATAAAGTGGAGAAGTTCCATGGAGACTGGAACAACCTCCAGGAAGTGATGCAGAGCGAGAGGAGCAGAACCAGGAGAACATTGTACACAGAGACTAATACACTGTGGTATAATCGAACGTAATGGACTTCTCCATTAGGGGCGGTGTAATGTCCCTGAACAACTTTCAGGGATCCAGGAGAAAAAAAAACACCATTCATAAGCAAAGGATAAACTATGGGAGTGGAAACACCGAGAAAAAGCAACTGCCTGAATACAGAGGTTGAGGGGACATGACAGAGGATAGACTCTAAATGAACACTCTAATGCAAATACTATCAACAAAGCAATGGGTTCAAATCAAGAAAACATCTAATGCCCAGTGGACTTACGCGTCGGCTATGGGGGGTGGGGGGGAGGAAAAGAAAATGATCTATGTCTTTAACGAATAATGCTTGGAAATGATCAAATAAAATATATTAAAAAAAAAAAAAGCTATATAACTATATGTTTTTAACATCAAAGTGCTTGGACTGCCTCCATTCCTTGAATTGCCATTAAAAATTAGCCAGCAAGAAATCATTTTTTTTTCTGAAATTTGGTTTTCAATGAAACAATACTTGAGATGAAAGCTTTTAGCTATTTTCTATTTCCTAAAAGGCATAAAAACAAACAGGAATTTTTTTTAAATACTGAGAATAAGAGACAGGAAAATCTCTTTCATTTGAGACAGAGAGGTCCCAGAATAAGCATTTAAAAAACATTTAAATTACTGGGGAGTTCACTGGTATAGTGATGAACATCACTATAATGCTACAGTTAAACTGCTAATAAGTGAATAAGCACTCTTTATTTGTAAATAGAGATTAATTTTTTTTACTGTTCTGAAAATCATTTTTCTAACAGGGCAATGAAATATTCCCAATGCACTGGGGTACAAAGGAAGGGCAGTTTTCAATCAAATCTAGAAAACATTTATTAAGTGCCTACTATGCCCTACACATTAAAGATACAAAAACAAAATGAAAACGTCCCTCCTGGAAGGAAATCAGCTTCTACTGGGGAATACAAAATTTGAATAGATAAATAAATACGATATAATTGAAGAGGGATACAGGGATAAACCACAGCACAATCAGATGGTAAAACATGGGCATAACCTTCTAGGAAGCAGGCACTATGAGGCAGACATGATAAAAGGATATATTCTAGGCATGGGTCACAGAGAATGAAAAAGAAATTCAGAGAGCAATAACCAGTTAAGCCAATTTGGCTAGAATAGGTAAAGTGAATGGGTAAAAAAAATGAAATGAACCTGGACGTTCAATTGGTGACAGACTATGCTGTTTAATCATTCAATTATATCTGACTCTTCATAACTCCATTTTGAATTTTCTTGGCAGAGATACTGGAGTGCTTTGCCATTTTCTTCTCCAGCTCATTTTACATTTGAGGAAATTGAGGCAAATAATGACTTCCATAGAGTCACAGATATATTATGAGTCTGAGGCTGGATTTGGACTCAGGTCTTTTTGACTCTTAGCCTAGCATTCTATCCTTTGTGCCATCCAGCTGTCCTTCAGTGACAGAATATAAAGGGTTTTAAATCCCACACTGAGGGGTTTGGATTTTATACTATAGGCAAAAGGAAAAGACTAAATATACTTGAATAGGGAAGAGAGAAGATCAAATCAATGGTTTACTAAAATAGTTTAAAAGGTCTGAATGACACATTGGAAAATGTGAAGAGTGAACAAAGCATTCTAATTATAAAGTTATTTCAGCAGTCAAGGGGAGGGTTGATTAGGGTGGTTATTGAATGGCTAGTGGAAATGGGACAGATAGAAAAGATTTGTGAAGATAGAGTTAAAAAGATTTTCTACTAACTGAATGGGACAGATAATGGAGAAGTGATTCTGAAATGGCTTAGATAGTAAATTAAAAGAATGGTAATACCCCCAACAGAAGAAAGGCAGCATAGCAGAGGAGTGAGTGGGTTTGGAGGATGGAAGAATAATGACTTTTGTTTTAGACAGGAAGTTTGATGGGATTTTTAATTGGAAGAGTTGAATAAACATTTAACTGTTTTTAGGGATTTAGGACTGTAGCACATGAAAGATAATAGAACTGGAAATATATTCTGTAAATATGATCTGGGAGTCCTCTCAAAAATATATATTTGTTTAATATTTGGGAACCAACAAAATCATCAAGATAAGATTGAAAGAAAGAATAAAATAAGAATGAGGAAAGTTGTGGGAAATTCTGCACTAGGAGGCAGATTATGACTGGTAATCGAAAGACTGAAAGTCAAAAAGAATCAAGCTAAACAAATAGAATGTGTCAGGAAAGCAAAAGGAGTAGAGAATGTCCAGGAAAAGATGTGGCAAACAGTGCCAAAATCTTTAGGGGGGTTAATAAAAATGAGATTTGAGGAAAGATTATTCATATAGTACATAAAAGATCCTTGGAAACTTTTTTTTAAAGTGATGAGATTGGTAATCATATTGTAATGCAATTATTAGTAAATGAGATAAGAAGTTCAGGATAGGAGTATAGATTCCTTTTCCCTGTGCCTGTGAATATGATTGAAAATGAATAGCTGTAAAATCAGTAGTTCCCAATTATGAATCATTATTCTTGCTAACAATATATTATGAAGGTCATGTGAGACCTGCTCAGGACACAGGTGTGAGAATAGGGAATGACAGACAACTTTCTACACATATCCACTTCTCTCTTCCACCATAAAGTCAGGGATTGAATTTTGCTGTGTTATGGTTCCTCAAGATGAAGACTCTTATCAAGCATTAGGTGAATGGAGCCTTCTCCTGGCTAACAAGGAAAACCCATGCATTCCTCTCCTCTCCCATGATCAGAGAGGAAGACCAAGGAGATTTAGAGACCATCATTATCATCTCTCTTCTCATCCTTGTTCTTATTCCTACTTCTGCTCCAATTCCCATTCGATACCCCATTCTCATTTGTATTAACACCCAAATGTCTCATTTAAAAAAAATTACTCAATTTAGAACACTATTCCTTGGTTACAAAAATCATATTCTATTCCTCCCTAACACTTCTCCCATAGACAACATGCAATTCCAATGGGTTTTACATGTGTCCTTGATCAGAACCTATTTCCATGTTGTTGATGTTTGCACTAGGATGTTTATTTAGAGTCTACATCCCCAATCATATCCCCTCAACCCATGTAATCACGTGTTTGTTTTTCTTTGGTGTTTCTTCTACCACAGTTTTTCTTCTGAATGTGATTAGTGTTCTTGTCCATAGATCCCTACAGGTTGTTCAGGATCACTGCATTGCCACTAATGGAGAAGTACCTTACTTTTGATTGTACCACAGTGTATCAGTCTCTGTGTACATTGTTCTCCTGGTTCTGCTCCTTTCGATCTGCATCAATTCCTTGAGGTTGTTCCAGTTCACATAGAATTCCTCCACTTTATTATTCCTTTGAGCACAATAGTATTTCATCACCAACATACACCAAAATTTGTTCAACCATTCCCCAAATAAAAAGGCATCACCTCATTTTCCAATTTTTGTTTGCCACCACAAAAAATGAAGCTATGGATATTTTTGTACATGTCTTTTTACTGATTATCTCTTTGGGGTACAAACACAACTGTGCTATGACTGGATCAAAGGGCAGACAGTTTTTTAGTGACCTTTGGGCATAGTTCCAAACTGCCTTCCAGAATGGTTGGATCAATTCATCACTCCATCAGCAATGCATTAATTGCCACATCCACTGCAACATTCATTACTTTCCTTTGCTGTCATGTTTGCCAATCTGCTAGGTGTGAGGTGGTACCTCAGAGATGTTTTGATTTGCGTCTCTCTGATTATAAGAGATTTAGAACCTTTTTTATGTACTTATTAATAATTTTGATTTCTTTAACTGAAAATTTCCTATTCATGTCCCTTGTCCATTTATCAATTGGAGAATGGCTTGATTTTTGTACAATTGATTTAGCTCTTTATAAATTTGAGTAATTAGACCTTTGTCAGAGGTTTTTGTTATGTAGATGTCTCCCAATTTGTTGCTTCCCTTCTAATTTGATTGCATTCATTTTGTTTGTATAAAACTTTTTAAATTGATGTAATCAAAATTATTTATTTTAAATTTTGTAGTTTTTTCCAACTCTTGGTATTAAAGTCTTTTCTTTCCCAAAGATCTGACAAATATACTATTCTGTGTTCACCTAATTTGCTTAGAGTTTCCTTCTTTATATTTAGGTCATTCACCCATTTTGAGTTTATCTTGGTGTAGGGTGTGAGATATTGATCCAAACCTAATCTCTCTCATATTGTCTTCCAATTTTCCCAGCAGTTTTTTATCAATTAGTGGATTTTGGTCCCAAAAGTTGGGATCTTTGGGTTTATCATAGACTGTCTTATTGTGGTCACTTTCCCCAAGTCCATTGCACTGATCCTCCTTTCTGTCTCTTAGGCAGTACCATATTGTTTTCATGACCATTGGTTTATAATATAGTTTGAGATCTGGGACTGCAAGGCCACCCTCCTTCTCATTTTTTTCTCATTATTTCCTTGGATATCCTTGTTCTTCCAAATGAACTTTGTTATAGTTTTTTCTAATTCAGTAAAAAAAAAAAGATTTTGGTAGTTTGATGGGTATGGCACTAAATAAGTAATTAAAAAATTTAAAAAATCACTTTTATTATGTTAGTTTGTCCTACCCATGAGCAGTTAATGTTTTCCCTATTGTTTATATCTAGTTTTAATTTTGTGGAAAGTGTTTTGTAGTTGTATTCATATAGTTCCTGTGTTTGTTTTGGCAGATAGATTCCTAAGTATTTTATATTGTCTAGGGTGATTTTAAATGGAATTTATCTTTCTAATTCTTGCTGCTGAGATGTGTTGGAGATATATAGAAATGCTGATGACTTATGTGGGTTTATATTATATCCTGCAACTTTGCTAAAGTTGTTGATTATTTCGACTAGCTTTTTAGTTGAATCTCTAAGATTCTTTAAGTAGACCATCATATGATCCTCAAAAACTTAAAGCTTGGTTTGCTCATTGCCAATTTTAATACCTTCAATTTCTTTTTCTTCTGTAATTGCTACTGCTAGTGCTTCTAGTACAATGTTAAATAATAGCAGTGATAATGGTCAGCCTTGTTTCACTCCTCATCTTATTAGGAATGCATCTAGTTTATCCCAATTACAGATGATGTTTCTTGAAGTGGGCTGGCATTACACCAAAGCAACTAGAACTTGCTGCCTCTGACAGAAGCATCTGGCGAACCCACATTAACCATGTCGCCACCACCTTTGAAAATGAACGACATCAACGTCTTGCTGCTGTGCATGAACACCGAAACCAGGCCACAACCGCACCTCCCGTAACAATTGGCATCCCATGCCCCATGTGCACAAACTTTGTGCCTCAGTCTTTGGACTTCAAAGACACATGAGGATACATCAATAGATGATAAAGCACAAAGACAATTGTCATTCTCGGTCACCAAGAGACTACCACTAGTAATGAACAGCCTTGTTTCCCTCCTGATCTTAATAGGAATGCATCTAGTTTATCCCAATTGCAGATGATGTTTGATGATGGTTTTAGAGATATATTGTTTATTATTTTTAGGAAAGGTCCTTGTATTCCTATACATTCTAATGTTTTCAATAGGAATGAGTGTTGTATTTTGTCAAAGACTTTTTCTGTGTCTATTGACATAATTATGTGATTTTTGTTGCTTTGTTTGTTGGTATGGCCAATTATGTGGATGGTTTTCCTAATATTGAGCCATCCTTGTATTCCTGGTATAAATCCCACCTGATCATAATGAATAACCCTCATGATGACTTGTCTTTTGGCTAGTATCCTATTTAAGATTTTTGCATCTATGTTCATTAAGGAGATTGTTCTATACTTTTATTTTTCTGTTTTTGACCTACCTGGCTTTGGAGTCAGTACCACATTTGGGTCATGAAAGGAATTTCATAGAACTTCCTCTTTGCTTTTTATGTCAAATAGTTTGTATAGTATTGGAATTAGCTGTTCTTGGAATGTTTGAAAGAATTCAATTGTGACTCCCTCAGGCCCTGGGAATTTTTTCTTAGGGAGTTCTTTGATGGCTTGTTCAATTTCCTTTTCTGGTATGGGATTATTGAGTAATTCTATTTCTTATTCTCTTTATCTAGGCAATTTATTTTTTTAAATATTCATCCATATCACCTACAATGACATATCTGTTGCCATATTGTTGCCAATTGGGCAGAATAGTTTTTAATTATTTTCTTAATTTCCTCTTCATTAGAGGTGAGGTCACCCTTTTCATCTTGGATACTGTCAATTTGGTTTTCTTCTTTCCTTTTTTTATTAGATTGACCAGTACTTTATCTATTTTGTTTGTTTTTCCAAAATACCACCTTTTAGTCTTATTTATTAGTTCAATAGTTCTTTCACTTTTGATTTTATTAATTTATCCCTTAATTTTTAGGATCTCTCATTTAGTTTTCATCTGGGGATTTTGAAGTTGTTCACTTTTAAGTTTTTTTGATTTGCATGTTCAATTCATTGACCTCTGCCTTCCCTAATTTGTTAATATATGAACTCAAGGATATAAATTTCCCCCTGAGTATTGCTTTGGCTGCATCTCATAGATTTTGAAAGGATGTCTCATCACTATCATTTTCTTCAATGAAATTATTATTGTTTCTATGATTTGTTCTCTAATTAACCAAGTTTGTAGAATCATATTATTTAATTTCCAATTAATTTTTGGTTTGCCTCTTAATGTACCCTTTCTGATTATTATTTTTATTGCATTATTATTTGAAAAGTTTGCATTTATTATTTCTGCTTTTTTTGCATTTGTTTGGTATGTTTTTATGCCCTCTAACATGATCAATCTTTGTGAATGTACCTTTTGCTGCTTTAAAAAAGGTGTATTCTTTTTTGTCCTTATTTATTTTTCTTCATATATCTATTAACTCTAATTTTTCTAAGATTTCAATTACATCTCTTACCTCTTTCTTATTTATTTTTTTATTTAATTTATTTTGATTTGATAGTGGTAAGTTCAGGTCTCCCACTAGTATAGTTTTACTATCTATTTCCTCCTTCAACTCCACTGCTGTGGTTTCAGGTTTAGCTGCTCTCAGGGGTAGGTCTTTAGAGATCTTAGTCAGCTCCCATGGACCTTTCACTTGCTCTAGATGTGCCCCTTGCTCATTCACTGATTCTAACATACACTGGCTTTGACTCTGGCTCCATAAGTGGGGTGGGGCAGGGCATATCAACTCACATTTTGGTGGAAGCTTTTTTCACGTCCTTATAGTGTGGAATTGCCCAAATCCCATGTACCTTCAATGCTGCGCCTTTCTCTAGAGTCCCTTTGTTCATATGAATTTGTTTTGTTTTTTTTTGGTCTTTTGAGGTAGTCTATATTGGTAGGTGCTGAGTAGAGGAAGAGTTCTGAGTCTATACTGTCGGTGTGTTTATCCAGAGGTCCCAAATGTCGCTTTTTAAATGTAAGCTTGTTCTAAAAGTATTGTACATAAACTTGTCTAAAGAAAAGATTCTTGATTTTAATTTCTCCAGAACATAGGCAATTATTTACAGTTTTGGCAATCATGCACTATTTTATAACCTCTGCCATCAAGGAATTTGCATTCAAATGAATGAAGACAATATACAAAAAAGAATTTAAAAATAGGTAGAGGAAGGTAACTACTGAAGGGTATGGAGAACTAGAAATAGGGGAAATGGACAGGATTAAAGGCAGGGATGTTATTCAAAATAGAGTTCCTAAGAGAAATTCACCATTTGGGAGGAGGGATGTTCCAGGATGAGAAGACAGCTGAGAGATAGTGGTGATATCTACAGTCAGAAGCATAGTCAAGAGGGTAATTGTATTCTCATAATGAATTCTAGAAATTAGTGATGAGTCTAATGGATAAATAAAAATGTCTTTTTGTTCTCTAAATGATAATTGTATTGTTGACAATTTCAACTTTCTCAAAAGGGAGCTGGAAGATGGGAGCTATTCATTGCATTCCTTGTCATCAGTATTCATATATAACATGATTCATGTCATATTTTCTATTTTAGTTCTCTTTTCCACCTGAATACCATAAGGGGAAAAGGGTCACAGGAATTGAATTAATTCCAAAGAGATTTATTTACAATTTATTTACAAAATATAGAAGGAGTGAAGTTAGAAAATCAGAGAGAGGACAGGGTAAAATATCTAGCCTAACCACTAAATATATTGCTCCGACCCCTGGCTCAAAAACAGGCATGGGAGTTTAATCCTTAACCAGAGAGGCCTCGACCCTTGTAGCGGAGAATCGGGGGATACAGAGAGGCTCTCTCAAGATGATAGGTCTCTCCTGAGGCATCCCTTTAGAAAATCCATGAAAAGAGTCACCCTTTTTCATGCACCATGTGTCAGTCCAAAAGGTAGAAATTCAAGGACAATCAGGTTCAACGTCTCAGGTCCAGGAAGCAGATTCTTCACCACCCTCTACTCGAACTCAGAACTCCAGAAGAAGTTGAAGTTGAAGTCTTCTCTGAAGATCTCAGATGAATCTCAGAGGATTCTCCCACACAAGAAGTTGTAACTCCCTTTTAAATATACTTTCTTTTGTGTCTCTTCCTGTGCTTTCCTCCAGTTTTTATGTGGTCAAATCATAGTCTAAAGCTTTGCTTAGGACTGCTCGAGGCAGTTTGATTCTGATTCAACACCCACTATTGCATACATGGGTCACAGACCTTCCCCACTCAAGTGTAAATGAGGTGTTTATACTTCTGGTGATTAAATCTAAAAGTGGGTAGGGGAATTAATTTCACATTCACAATCAGGGGAGGGATTTAATTTAATCTTCATAATACCCAATAAACATTATCCCACCAAGAATGGTTAGCTAGTGTTAAACATTTTATTTCTGGGGCACTTTCCAGCAACCACATCACCATGAACTCTTGAAATATACATTCTTCCCAAAAATTAAGATATATGTTTCCATGTTGCCTGTATAGTGCAACAGAGGCTGGCACATAAAAAAGTGCCAGGCACAGTAGGTTCTCTCCCTCTCCCACACCATCTCTTTCTCTCTCTCTCATTCTCCCTTTCTTTTTTCTCTTTTTCTCACTTCCTCCCTCTCTCTCTCACTCCCTCCCTCTCTTATTCTCACTCTCTGTTTTTATTTCTTTCATATATGTGTGCATGTGCATAGTGAGCTTCACTCTCTCTTATTTTTTTTTTTGATAGTGAATTCTAATCCCCTTTCTATTACATCACAAAATTGTAAATAAGAAAGCTAGAGATTGTTAGCATGGAGAAAGATAACAACCATCTAGTGCAATCTATATCTAATAGTGAATCCCTATTAAAATATACCTGAATAGTGGTTACTCAGACTTTGTGGAAGCATCTCCTAGAAACAGCAACCCAAGATTTTCAAAGGTAGTCATTTTGGTTTTAGAAAGTGCTAATTGCTTGGATGTTTTCTTTATGTAAAGCCTCAATTGATGTTACTGCTATTCTCCTTGAACCTTGAGTCCTATCCTTCAACAGTTTTCACCATCACAAATTCAGAATTGAGAATCATTCAATTGAGATATAGTGAACAGGATACTTTCAGAAAAACCTGAAAATATTTACAAAAACTGCTGCAAAGTGCTAAGAGCAGAACCAGGAGACTATTGAACATAATAGCAATACTATATGATGATTTAGTATGAATGACAGCTATTCTAGCAATACAATGAATCATGACAATAACAAAAGACTCATGATGAAAATTGCTATTCACCTCCAGAGAAAGAACTGAAAAAGTCTGAATGTATTGATGCATATTTTAGGTTTTTTTTCTTTTGATCTGTTTTGTTCAAATGACTAATATTGGAAATATGTTTTGCATGGCTGTTCATGTATAAACTGTATCAAATCCCTGACCTTCTCAATGAGAGGGGGAAGGGAGGGAGGAAGAAAGAAAATTGGCAACTATTTTTTAAATTAATGCTAAAACTGTTTTATATATAATTTAATGATATTATTAATAAAAAGAAAAGTAAAGAATCATAGAGGCTGGAGAGACCTTTGAGGTCATGGATTGAGATCATGGATATGCAGTCTTGAAAACAAAAGCTGAAAAAGAAATGCTTTGATCATAGAGCAAATTAGTGGCACCATCAGGATGGGAACATAGCTTTCAATGGCATGAATTTGTTTGTTGGTTTTCCTAATAAACTACTAGCTTTTGAAATGACAGAAGTTGGCATTTCAAAAATTAAACTTATTCAACCATGATAAGTTGAATTTATAGGCCAGATTCAATCTCTTAAAAAACTCAAATCCTATCTTTCTTAAGAATTATTTTCTCCATAAAACAGTAAGTATTTTCTTTTCTTTCTTCTTTATTTTTTTTCTCCCTATCAGCAAAATGGCTATTGGAACAAGCCCTTTATAATCCCCTATAGCATATGATGTGTCAGATGCGCTGACCTACACTAAGTCCTTCAGAAAAGAAATCAAAAGTACATTATAAGTAATGGCATACCATCTAAATTAAATCTCTCATTCGGGTTCCTAAGTGCCTGGCCAGCACAAAATACTGAACAATGAAGATGATCCAAAATTTAGTTTCTAGGATTGCAGTAAGTCTGAGTTGCTAATTTCTCAAGAATATCAAGTGACTAAAACATTTACCTTTAACTAGCAAATGTTCTATTAGCATTAATACAGCAGGGAAAGGCTCCATCTCCCAGGGTGGCACAATTATTTTCTCAAGGAAAATGTGCATATCTAAATTTCTCCTGGATCCAACCTGATAACTCCTAGTGATCTGACAGTGATTTTGAATGCTAATGGGGGACATACCATAATTTTAGAAAAATAACCCCTTCCATGCCCTTTCCCATCCCCCCAAAAGAAATATGTGTTCTTTATTTTCATTCTCACATGTCTGTTGGACGATCAATCACAGAAAAGTCTACTGAAGCAAATTAGGAACAATAAATAAATTTGGTTTTGCCTGAAAACCAGGACACTGATGGTTAAGCAGTCTGCTAATGAAAATTATATTTGAGAGAAACACCTGGATTTTGATGTTGATCTATAGGTACTCATGACTTTACATATTCAATAGAAAAATCAGCTTGTGATTACACAGTAGCATGGTATACAGAATAGGTTCTTCCCCCAACAACAGTGAAAGGATATGGCCAGATGGAGTCTGCCAGGTGTTTGTAATTAATTATTGATATACTCAGGGAATATGTAAAGAGGAACTATTCAATGCAGAATGCATGCCATTACCCACCTAGCATTGCCCTGATATACAATGACTGATTCCCTCCCCATTTTTCCCTTTTACAACTTATTTATGTTTATGAGATTTTCCAATTCCCACCCTCTCACCTTCCACAAAAATAATAAAGATTTGCACCAAGATCTGTTCTCATGTTGATTTGAAAGAAATGAACTTAAAGTGGGATTTAGAAAGAATTTGAGATGATCTAGACAAATGTGACTTGAGTTGTCTAAGGCTCATTTATACAAGCTTCTCAATATCACAAATTTACAAATGCTTATTTCAGTGCTGGGGGAAAAACACTGGATTAGAAGACATAAAATTTTAGTTTTTACTGAAACTATTAACTTTCTAGCTATTCAGAAATCAGTTATTTCATTTCTCTAAATCTCAGTCCCCTCAATAAAATTGTTTCTCCTCTCCTCTGCCTCTTTCTCCTCCATGTCTTCCTTCCCATTTTATGTTTTCCTTTGAATACATTGCCACACCAGAGATTTGACTATAGATCCACTTGACACCAGAACTAGTACAAAAAGACTCCAGCAAATGATCACAAGGATTATTCACTATGATCATGTGGGATTTATACCAGGAATGCAAGGATGGTTTAATATTAGGAAAATCATCTAATTAATTGACCATATCAAAAAGGAAACCAACAAAAATCACATGATTATCTCAATAGATGCAGAATTTGACAAAATACAACACTCATTCCTATTGAAAATGTTAGAAAGTATAGGAATAGAAGAGTCTTTCCTAAAAATAATAAACAGTTTATACTTAAAACCATCAGCTAGCATCATCTGCAATAGGGATAAATTAGAAGCCTTACCAATAAGATCAGGAGTGAAATAAGGATGCCCATTATCACCTCTATTATTTAACATTGTACTAAAAGCAGTATCAGTAGCAATCAGAGAAAAAAAAGAAATTGAAGGTATTAAAGTAGGCAATGAGGAGACTAAACTATACCTCTTTGCATATGATGGTCTACATAAAGAATCCTAGAGAATCAACTAAAAAGCTAATGGAAATAATCAATACCTTTAGTAAAGTTGCAGGAAACAAAATAAACCAACAGAAGTCATCAGCATTTCTATATATTCCAATATATCTCAACAGCAAGAGTTAGAAAGAAAAATTTCATTTAAAATCACCCTAGACAATATAAATATTTAAGAATCTATTTGCCAAGACAACACAGGAATTATATGGACACATCTACAAAATACTTTCCACAAATTGAAAAAGCATAAACTGCTCATTGGCAGGACAAGCTAACATAATAAAAATGACAATCAGTTTACTTATTCAGTGTCATACCTATCAAACTACAAAGGAACTTTTTACTAAATTAGGAAAAACTATGAAAAATTCATTTAGAATAACAAAAGATGAAGAATATCAAGGGAAATATTTTTTAAATATGAAGAAAGGGGAGCCTCACAGTACCAGATCTTAAACTGTACTATAAAGCAGTGGCCAACAAAACAGTATGGTACTAGCTAAGATACAGAAGGGAGGATCAGTGGAATAGACTTGGGGTAAATGACCTCAGCAAGTCATTGCATGATAAACCCAAAGATCCCAGCTTTGGGTACAAAAACCTAATATTTAACAAAAACTGCTGGGAAAATTAGAAAACAGTATGGGAGAGATTAGGTTTTGTGGAGAAGAGATTACAAGGCATGCAGCAAGACAAGAAGCTGGAGATTGATCAGTTATCAATCAAAGGAAGATTCCATTTTGAATGTGACTAGGAAAAAATTGAAGGCAAGAGCCAACTGATGACTGATTTCTGGGCTTCTTGGCTAATCGTGGTTTGAAGGAAGAAGCTGGGATTATCTCTGAGACTTGGTTAATCAAGCTGGAGGTGGCCTGGCTGATTTGAAGGCAGAAGAAGAAGGACAATAGTCCATATCTCTCTCTCTGACTTGCTCGGTTTCATGGTAGTGACTGAATTGCCATTTCTCTCAATATACTCCAACCTAAGACTGTAGATAATAGGGAAACCTCCAATCCTCTTACCTTCATCCTCCATATATTCCTGTTTCCCCAATAAACCTTTACTTGAGATAAAGAAGATAAAGAATTTTTCCTCTGAAATATCATATTTCACTCTGAGTGACTTAGAAGGAGGCTGAAGAAGAAGGGGGGAAGGGTAAACTGAAGCGAAGAAGAGGGGATGAAGGAAAATTGGAAGAGGGAAGAAGGGAGGTTTAGAGGGAGGAGGGTAAGACAAAAGAAAGATAGCTTCATTATCTATTAGTTGTCAAGTACCCATCAAATATACCCCTCCAATATTATCTATTACAGTTTATATAAACCTCTCACACCCTACATCATGATGAACTCAGAATTGGTGAATAACTTAAAAATAATGAAGGAACCCAGGCCTGCTCACAGGAAATCACCAGCCAGATCTACCTCTCCAGGGAAAGACACCAAAGAGAGGAAGTGATGCACCCTATAATATGGTTTTATATCACTTTCCTGTGGCTCATATGTACCAATGGTAGCTTAGCTTGATTTAGGATAGCCTAGGATCTGTCAACTGTTTCTGCACATGTCTATTGAAGGCCATCCTCCTAGATACTTAATCCTTGAGTATTGTGAATCTTAAAAACTACTCAGACTATACTTTAGAAGATTTGGTTTAGCTATTCCCTTATTGTAACAATGGAGACACTTGGTCTAACAAGAATCAGGAATGTATTTGGAACTTTTATTTCTCCACCCTACTCAGACAGTGCCTTAGGGGAAGATAAAGTTGTAAACTCCTGATTGAACAATGAAAGTCCCTAACCCATACCTTATAGTAAAGCTAGAACCTTAAGATAGGTCTATTTTTAGATCTAATACAAAAAGGCGTTAAGTACCAGTAAAGGTTAAATTAATCACAAAAAGGTCAAATAACTTACAAAAGGCAAGCTTAACAAAGAGGTGTGAAGTACTCAGAAGATATAATCTAACTAGTAAAGGTGAGAACTAAAGAAGATGAGAACTAAGAATGGGCAGTCCTGGAAAAAAGTCTCTACTGTGATTGTTATATGTGAAAATTTAGGGGAGGTGATATAAGAGAAAATTTCTTTAAAAGGAAGGGGTAAAAAGTCAGGAGGGAATTGAGTTCGGTGTAGAATTGGATTCTGAATTGATTTCAGGAAATTGAGTTGAGTGAAGGACTGGAACCCAATACAGATCATCTTTTCTCTCTCTTTTTGTCTCTCTCTCTCTCTCTCTCTCTCTCTCTCTCTCTCTCTCTCTCTCTCTCTCCTTCCCTAAATTCCTTCTCTATTCATTAATTAAAATATTCATAAATTCCCAGCTGATATGGGTATTTTAATATTTGGGAATTTCCCATGGTGACCACTTATTTAGATATTAAGTCAAAACACTTAAAAATATCCTTAGAGTTTTGGTGATTACAGTATGGGTGCAGACATTCCTGAGCTTGTTAGATTAAGTAGGGTGGAGCAATGTAGGGTTCACAAGACATTTCTGATTCTGTTAGGCCAAGTATCTTCATTGTTATAATTAAGAAATTACAACTTTATCTTCCCCTAAAGTTCAGCAACATGAATAGGCAATTTTCAGATAAGGAAATTAAAACTATCAATAAGCACATGAAAAAGTATTCTAAATCTGTTATAATCAGAGGAGTGAAAATCAAAACAACTCTGAGGTACCACATCACGCCTAACAGATTGGCTAATATGATAGCAGAGGAAAGTAATGAATGCTGGAGGGGATGTGGCAAAATTAGGACATTAATGCATTGCTGGTGGAGTTGTGCATTGATCCAACCATTCTGGATGACAATTCGTCATGACAAAGGGCTTTAAAAGACTGCCTGCCCTTTGATCCAGCCATAGTACTGCTGGGTTTATACCCCAAAGAGATAATAAAGAAAAACACTTACACAAAAATATTTATAGTCGGGCTCTTTGTGGTAACCAAAAAAATGGAAAATGAGGGGATACCATTGGATAGGGGATTGACTGAACAAATTGTGATATCTGTTGGTGACAAAATACTATTGTGCTAAAAGAAATATTGAATTGGAGGAATTCCATGTGAACTGGAAAGGACTTCAGAAATTGATGCAGAGTAAAAGGAGCAGAACCAGGAGAATATTGTACACAGAGACTGATACACTGTGGCACAATCAAACATAATGGACTTCTCTATTAACTGCAATGTAATGATCCAGGACAATTCTAAGGGACTTATGAGAAAGAAAGTTATTCACATCCAGATAAAGAACTGTGGTGTAGAAACACATAAGAAAAATATGTGCTTGATCACATGGGTTGATGGGGATATGATTGGGGATGTAAACTCTAAACAATCACCCTAGTGCAAATCTTAATAATATGGAAATAGGTCTTGATCAATGATACTTTTAAAACCCAGAGGAATTGGTCATTGGCTACGGGAAGGAGGTGGGAGGAAGGGAAGGAAAGAATATGATTCATGTAACTACAGAAAAATGTTCTAAATTAATTAATTAAATAAAAAAATTATTTTTTTTTATTTAAAAAATATGAGAGCTAGTAATCTTTAACTTACTCTAGGCAATTCTGTCTTAAGAGTTGGACTGGTGAATCCACTCCATTTGGGTACCAAAACTTGTATTTGTAGAATCCTGATATATAATTGTTTGACTTTGTGCTCTGTCTCTTGTCTATCATCTTTCAGCATCATTTTACACCAGTATCCTCTCATGAATGTCTCATAATCTTGCTCTGTTCATACTCCAACAGTACTTCATTTTTTCACTGAGTCTAAAAGAGAAGAAAATCCTGGTCATCATTCATTTCATGGCATGTTGAGTGGACAACCAACATTTGCTCTACAATCTAAATTATGAAATAATAATCCATTTCCAAGGACTTCTCAGTCAGCCTTGTGTAAAAGCTTATTTTTGCCATGGTCTTTATTGCTATCTCAATCAGAGTACTAACATGCAGCTCACACTAATGCTTTCTTTCTAGATTTTTGTGATGATTCAGTGAGATGAAATGAAAACTATAAAGCATGTCATAAATATAAACCTATTTCTTTTTTGGCTTTTTAAAAAAATCTGATGCCATTTGGTCATGTATGAAACTAGCTTACCAATACATCCTTCCATCCTTGTTCTTCCCAAAGAGCCCTCACTTATATTTTAGATTGTTCTATAAAACCATGCACACCCAAAACACTTTTCATTTATTCTCCTGATCCCCATTTCTACAAGGGAAAAGAGGTATATTTTCTTTAGGGACAAGCTTGACCACTATGATAAAAGAACATTCAGTTTTGATTTTCTATTCCTGTCAGTGGCATTGTGTATAATGTTTTCCTGGTTCTGATAACACTGAAACAGGAGATATAAATTTCTGATGTTTCTCTAATTTCATATTCACTATCTCTTACAGTGTTTTATAATTACATTCATTTAATATAAGTTTTTTTAAAGCAAGACCCTTGTTAATATTAAGCTAATATCTTTTGTGAATCTCCAAAGAACTGCAACTAAGGATGGTTTCTTCCTCATAGGAAAATATAAAGCTTTATGGCAATCTTAATCAGTCGGTACTCAACAGTGATGTCTGTATTCTAAAACAAATGCAAAGATGCTCATCTGAACAAGGGATAGCAGTCAAAGTGATACAGTTTAAGTGGCAGACTTAAGTTACTTAGTGGATAGATTCCTTAATTGGGATAGAAGAAGAAGTAAATTAAAATCTGATTAAAATAGTTAAATATCATTAAAATATTACCTAAATAGATTTGGGCAAGTCATCTAACCTCAGCCTCATTTTGTCACCTGTAGCTTTGCCCATTTTCTCATGATAAATTATATATTACATATATAATATTTATTTATTGCTCTGTAACACTCAAATTATTATATAAACATTAGTTTAATGATGATGAAGAGAATGATGCACTGGTATCCACAAAATTTTAGTTAGATAAACACCTCTAAATAAATCCTTTAGAAATGACAGCAGGGAAATACATAGAGAAGAATCACAAAAACTGAGAAAGTATATCAATATGTGAGTATATATGTGTGTTTATGTTGGGGAGGAATTTGCATTTTAAAAATCTAGGCACAAAGTTATGAGATTTATTGAAGTATCAATTATTATCATTTATAGTTTGTATTGTCTGGGCCTATTGTTTGATTTTTGTAAAAAACTAGTAAAGCACATTTCATTTACCAATCAAATTGGTAGATGCCATTTAACTTCTCAAGGAATTCTCAGTGAATCTCTGAAAGAAATCTGAGCAAACTGAGGGGTTAAATGTTTCTCCCAGGATCTTTCATTCAAAATGTGTTGAGCTTAGTCTTGAACAGGTTCATCTGACTCTGAGGCAGACATTTCTTCTACCATGTCATTCTATCTCTAATTATTGTTATCTTTTCCATTTTTGAACTAAATGGAATTTAGGTAGAAATGGTCCCAAGTCAAGTTACTATCTTTCTATTATTCTTTTATGTTTAATATTCCATTTACAGTGACTGATATGGATATAAATACTAGTATTATAATGAAATAACAAAATTTGGAGACCAATCAAAATTATGGAGTAAGAGGAAACAACTAAAAAATGTCACTGACAGAGACCTGATTAGGAAATCCAAGGGGAAAAAAAAACAAAGTGAGTCATTTTCCCAGCCCAGATTGGTACAAGGAAAGAGAGAAACCTTCAAAAAACGAGAATAAGGTCTAGCCATATAGAGTCTGGAGGAACCAGGGTAACTGAATATGTAGTCCAGCAAGAAGGGCTTCCAAATCCTGCTCAGAAAGAAGAGGAGCAGTTCAAGGAACAAGACCAGATGCCATCCAACTGTCTTTTATGCTTTTAGGTCACATACGCAGTATAAACTAAAGAGAGGTCCTATACTTCAGGATAGCTGAATATTAGTGATGACTTCTACTGAGACTTAATGGTCCATGAGGAAAAAAAGAAGTCATAGTGTGAATAGAAGCTTATAATGCTTTGACTAGGAGCATCTTCTGAATAAGATTAGTTTGGATACAAATAGAACTTAAAGATTCCTTCCCTGAGCTGTCACTGAGATCTTTTAAAAAACCCAACATCCAATAACCAAAGAAAGTGATAACAGAATCTGAAAGTACACACACACACACACACACACACACACACACACACACACATACATACGCACTCAGTCAATCAATCAAAGCAAAATGAAATGAAAAACAGAAACCAAACAATCTTTCCAGAATTGTGCAGTCAGGACTTAATGTAAAATCTGAAGCCAGAAATTAAGGATGGAAGAATGGGCAAACATATCTCCATAAAAATGTAATATGATGATAGGGACAAATCTTACACAAACTTAGAAAAGAATATTTCCAAATTATCAAGAAGCAAAGTCTCAAAGAATAAAACAGAGAATGAGCCAAGTTCAAAGAAAATGAAAGAAAAGAAGAAAAAAGATAAAAATAATTTCTTAAAAGAAGTGAGGGCACTAGAGGAAAGTATAGGAAAATAATCGAAGGTCTGGATGAAAGACTTGGAAATAAAAATTAACAGCTTCCTACAACAGGTTCATAACCAAGCAATAGAATTTGGCCACTGACATTACTTTCTATGTAATTTGGGGCAAGGCATTTAAACCAGTTTGTCTCAGTTTTAAATCTATAAAATGAAATGGAGAAAGAAATGATAAACTACTCTAGTACCTTTGCCAAGAAAACCTCAACTGGGATCAGAAAGAATTGTCATCCCTGAAACAAATGAACACTCTAACAAGAAAATTAATTATAATGTTACTATTATTTACACTGTCACTCCCATTGCTCCTGGAGAAGTGGATACTCTTCCTCATCGGAGTGTTTTAATATGTATGAAATCAATTTTAAATTATTTTAAAGTGTAAAGAAAGAAAACTCTATAACTTGATAAATGCTACTTTAACTCCTAACACATATACTTTAACTTTAAAAAATGACCTACTGAGTCAAAGTTTCTAGAAACTAGTATCCCCTATTCACAAGGCAAAGGTACCAGAAGACAATACAGATCACCTTTTCCCCTCTACTATATGGCTTCCATGCTTGGGGTGGGGGAACATGATGTCTTTAAGCATTTTGACTCTATGCCAACTGAAAAATTAATATTTCATATCATAGTGTGAAAGATTTTGCTATTTCTTGACCTCTTGACTAATCAAATATTATGCTTTCTCCCTACAGAGTGCACCTTTTCCCACCCAGCTAAATGATATAATCCATCTTCTCCTTCTCCATTTCATGTACTCAGTTATTTCCCTACTGAACAAGTTTAAATCTGCAGTACAGAATTGAAAGATACGATTCATTGCAGAACCCCTAAGCTATCTATTCCCTCATATATAGAAATTACTAACCTATTCTACACACCACGGTTCATGTGTTAAATGCTTCTGTTCTTTTCTACATGACCAGGAGGGCACAAAGAGGATGTTTCAGTCCAACACTTGTTTTTAAAGTAAGAATTAGGTTCAAAGATTCTTTATTTTTAATTAGAACTGTTGATATGATAAAAACATATATTTCTATTTATCAAGGAGATTATAGTAAGGAAAGAACATGAAAAGCACAAATAACTATCATATGAGGTAAAATTTACACAGAGAAAAGAAAGGTATCATGAGAAATTTGAGGAGAAAGGAAAGGCTCTAAACACCTGGGGCAAGTCTGGGGAGCTTTTATGGAAGACGGTTTCTTGGTTAGTTGTTGAGAGAAGGGAGATATCCCAATTCAATATTAATTTTCAACACTTTTTCCTTTTCTAATTCTCTTAGCTTCTATGTGATTCAGTTCCAAAAGCCTCTAATTACTAATACCATTAGCACCTCTAACTAACTTTGGAATGTTTTCCTTTCCTCAGTCTTTCTTAATTCCTCATTTATTCTAACTCACAAGATACTTGGATGGGTAGCAGGGATGTCTGTTTTCTAGTTGTACACTAGCAATTAGTTTGTGATTTTGCATTAAGTCAATACTTCTCAAAGCCTCACCTTTGTAATCTGTGAAAAGAAGCTTTTGGATGTGACCATTTCTACTTTTTTCTTTATTTCTGTAATTCCAAGAGTTTCTCTATTAAATTTTATTGGTTCAAAGTGTGCTTCCTTTTTTTTTTCTTTTATTCTTACAATGACTATGGTCATATGAACGCTCCATCAGTCAAACTGCTATCATCTTTTTACCTCGAAATCACTCCCAAAATTCACCTTCTTGATGAGATTTCTCTCAAATTTATCCCCTCTTGGATAGCAAAGAATTACATATTGACAATGAAATCATTGAATCACTACTTTTAAATCAGTGGCTGAATTTACTTGTACCTCTTTGTGTCCCTATGTGGGTGTCTGCTCTGATTGTATACATATCTAGGATGATTTGGATAGGCACCAATCTGCCTTTCTGATTTATTGAATGATTTCTTTCAGCTGGTGTAAATATGTTCCAGAAGATAATAATGGAGCCTGTAATTTCATTGATAGAGGGAATTCCAAGCAAGACTTCCTTCTAAGAATGTAGATCACTCCCTAGATTTAGATAATTGCTTAAAATTCTGAAAAGTTAAGTGTTCTGTAGTAAGATGAGAAATGAAGTTTCAAAGCAGGTCTTCCAAGTTTCAAGGTGAGCTCTCTATATACCCTGAATATTGTCAAAGATTTTCAAACTCTGAGGTGATAGGCATCAGAAAAATCACGAAGAATAATTCCCTCATTTTACCATTGAAGGTAGTAAAATACAAAAAGAACATATAACTCAAGCCAGGCCAAACAATTTTTGTGTACTTAGATGTCATAAAATCTAATTCAGTTCAACATGCATTCATTACCATGTCAGGTATACAGGATAGAAAGGTAGAACGGCTTAAGGTCCTTACAAAAAATCAGCATGGTGTAATGGAAGTAATACTAAGTCTGAAATCAGAGGAGATTGTACAATTCCACCTCTGTCAACCTACTACCTTTGGGAACTTGATTAGATCATTTACCTTCTCTGGGACACAGTTTCTTCATCTTTTAAATGATGTTTGGACCAAACAGCCTTTAAGATCTCTTCCAATCTAAATCTAGGATTTTATTATCCTACGTATGTGCATATATAAATTACTGTAAAATACTACATAGTCATTACAGGATATAGCTCTACCCTACTAGCCAAAATGGTGGCCAACTTGGAGGAAGGGAGCTCAGCCTCCAAACTCACGTTCTTGCAAAAATACTTTAAAATTATACTAGATCAGATAATGATAAGGAAATCCCATGAGAATTATAGTAAATTATTTCAGTCATTCTCAGAATTCCATAACAAGTTATCCTCAAACCAATGAGTAATCAACAAGGGGATAAAAAACTGCCTGAATCCTAGCAAATATGACTTTAGGGTCCATGCATTACCAGAGACATTTGTAGCTGAAATATTATATAACCAGAGGGAGCAAGAGTAAATGGATCCCAGGAAAATTCCCAAAGTGGTCAGAAACCCATAATAGTTACATTAGAAGAAAGTAGAAACACCAGGAACTAATGGATAGAGTCATATTTTTGAGTGATTCCACCAGTACCGCAATTTAAATATAGAGGCAACTAAGAGGTAGTATAGATCAAGTGCTAGTATTGGAGTCTGGAACTTTGGGGCTAAAATCCTGTGGATACAAATTGACGTTTGATCATGGATCTCTTTCAAATTCAATCTCCTTTCTCAAAAGTGGGGATAATAATACTTTCCTCACAAGGTTAATGTGAGGATTAATTGAGATATCACAAAAAGTACTTTGAAAATTTTGAAAACACAAAGTGTTTTATGAAAACCAATAAAATCATAATAATCATTATAATGTTTAAAACTACTTGCCTGTATATCTGAGATTGATTTCCCTTAACATAGAAGTTTTACTTTCTAGGACAGTCTGAGGGAATTATGAAAAGGATTGCTATCCTCCTCTAGAGAAAGAATTGTTGGAGTAGAAATGCAGATAAAAACATGATTTATCACTTGTTATTTTGGGTATATGATTTGGGGTTTTGATTTTATAAGATTATTCACTTACAAAAATGAATAATATGGAAAAAATAATTTGCATGATAATACATGTGCAACCCAGATTGAATCGCTTATCAACTCTGAAAGGGAGAGAAGAAGAGAGGGAGACAAAAAGACAAAAAAAATAACTATGGAAAACATGTGCAAATTTGTTATTAAAATGAAATAAAGATAATACTAAAAAAATGAAAAGAAATTCTACTTTCTATTTTTCCAACTGCCAGTTTTGCTCCCCAAAGGATGAATTATACCTTCCCTGCCAGAAAAATTGCAGCCCACATGGAGACAGGCAGCTAAACTCTCAAACTCCTACTCCTGCAACAATATATATGACCAAATAATGACAAAGAAATGCGATAAGAAACTGTAATAATTGCATTCATTCATTATCAGAACTTTCCAAAAAGTTCCCCTAAAATCAAAGCACAATCTAAAAGTGATAACCAAAAAAGTCAGTGCTTGAGTTCTACAAAATAGAACTTAAACTCTAAGTACTGCTAGATACATATAGCTAAATGGTTCTGTATACGGAGACAGCAAGAGTAGATAATCCTCAGAAAAATCCTCAAAGTGGGATATCAGCCAAAATGGCTCCCAAAGTGGAAGTAAGAAACTCTGTACTTAAAATTATGTCCTATTCAATCTCATTTCCATTTTACAGACTAGGTTTTGGTTTAAAAATACCCCAAAATGGGGCCTACAAAGTAAAAAATATTAAATTCATATTGGAATTTTTTTCTAAGAATTTGTCACATATTGGGCCTTTTCAACCACCATATATTAAGTCACTTTTAGCTTTTAGGTCATTAAAAATAAAGTTCTACACATCATGTAAAATTGTTAAGCTGGCATGTATAAATTGAGATTTTTGAGCCTTTTGACTTCATCCCCCCAGAAGTCCCCTAATATTTCCCAAAATTCCCTTTTCCTGAAACCCTGCATTTTGTGTGATTGTATTTAAGTGACTGTAACTCCTCTTTCTTCCTCTTTTTGGACCTGAGACTGGGCTGAATTCAGGCAATTCTTTTGCCCTAATTATTATTAATAAAACTTTAAAAATATAATACTTAGTTATTGAATATTAATTTTAAAACTCACAGGCAACATAAACATCCCAGGCATCACAAACCATATTAAAATTATTCCCATTAGTTCATAAAGTATGCCTAATGAAGGAGGTTTTATTTTCTGATATGGACTCCTGTAAGAAGAAGGAATTTGGTATTAATCAATATCCAGTAGAGAAACAAGTGAGAACCCCAAATATATAAACTCAATGATGATGATGATGATGAACACAATAAGCACAAAAAGGGAAAAAAAAACTGAAGAGAATATAAGTATAATTTTATTTCTCCCTGAAGCATTTAAGTTCTTCCTGTTCATATCTTCTTGTTTTCTTTTGCCTTGTCCTTTTAGATTGATAAAGTGTTTCTCAATTTTTTTAATTTTTAAGGGTTTCCATTGGTTTTTCACTGACCTAAGTATAATTCCCTTTATAAACTCATTTAACAAAAACAAAATGTAATGAGAAAACTTAGACTAAACTAATAAAATATCTGTTGTAATGCACAGTTATCTTTGGATATAGGGTATATTTTTTATTTAGAAAAGCTTTAGATTACACATATGAGTCTGTGATGCAGATATGATGATAGTTTTGACAATATATCTTAATCTAATAGTTGGTCACTATATTTTGGGAGCCATGATTTTGACAAAGTCTTTCCTTTCTGAATCTTGATCTTTGTCTAACAATTGGCAAAGAAGTAGGAAATGTTTAAAGTTATAAAGAAGACAATTTAAGCAGAAAAGTAATTCTTTTGAAGCACCAAAGAGTAAATTGTGTGCAGGACAATAAAACAAATAACAAAAATTCAATTAATGAACTTTTCTTATTGTTATATGTGCATGCATATGATGATGTCTAAGTTACTTTGGACAAGTAATAATTTTGATGTAATTCATTTTCTGACATTTTTAATTGTATGCATGCTTCTATGACATTAATTATGACACAAAATAACTGACCTGAGTTATTCCTGAATATTTTGCTATATATGCCATTGCTATCTTTTGTTGTAATTTATTCTGTAGTTTTGGGAATGTTTATTATTCAAAAAACATACAAATGTTAAAAAGGGAATATTTTAATGATTGGTAGAAATATTAGAATAGCTGTCAACATGGTATTATTTCAAGGTTCATTCACACCCACAAAAAAAACAGAAATAGATGCACCTTATTCAAAAAGTTAGCCTAGTTGAACAGAAAACAAAAAGAAACATATGACCCATCTACAAATCACCAAAAATATTACTTTTAAAAAGGATAATTATTCCTTAGAAAAGCAAGCAAAGATTTTTGGAGTGGCCTGAAAGCCAGTGAGATTATTATTGATTTTTATTGCAAAAACTATAGTATTGTATAAATGTACCCAACTACACATAGACTCAGTTTTAGTATAAATGATAATGGAAACAAAAGCTTGATATGGACAACAAAACAGAATGTTATATCAAGGTTTTTAAAAGATATTTTTTCTTAATAAGTAAACAAATTCATGTTCAATCTTATACCAAAATAATTGTTGAATAAAGTCAAGAAATTCCTTTAAGATTTTCATCAGACTAGAAAATACTCCTTCCCTACAAAAGATATGTTTGGGTATTTTATGTTTCTAATGAACCTGGAAGTCTTCACCTAACTAAATTAATAATGATTTTTCTTAAATAAATTGATATTTTGAGAAGTATAATTATTCTGAATTACAGAAATTCCTAAATGATGATAGAATATAGTAAGAAAAATGTGTATCCTTAGACATCACAAAAAGTTAAGAAACTTATCTAAGAAATAGAGATTAATAAATTTTGGATTGGGGATTAATTTGATTTAATGTGGAATGTGGAATGTGGAAAAAGAATATGGAAAATGGACTGTTTGTCAAAGATGTATTTCATGTCCAATGCAATATGTGGCTTTAATTTATATTTCAAAGACTTATCAACTCAATTCCAAATAATACAAGTGACTAAAAAATGAAGGCAGATTGTATATTAAACAATTTTGAAGAGAAAAAACTTATTAGTTTTATTTTTATCAACATAGCTAATCATTCTACTTTGTCTAGTAAATCACATACAACACTCTACAGATCAACATAACATTTTCTTGTTCAGAAAACTCTGGAGTCTCCATGTTTCCTCAAGAACAAAATGCAAACTCCTCTGATTGGATTTTAAAGCCACTAACAATCGTAATCTAACCTACATTCAGACTTCTGTATGTCCATTTATTCATGAACTCTCTTTTACAGTCAAATTGTCCTATTTGCTATTCTCTATTCAAAATACTCCATTGCCCATCTTTTTTTACCTTTTCATGTCCTAGACCCTTGTCTTGGAATGCAAAACTTCCTCATTCAACATCACAGGTTTATTTACTTTTCCCAAGCTTTGACTAAATATTGTACTCTATAAAGCAAACTTATCCTATTTTCTCTAGTTATTGGTTCCTCCTCTCACTCAAATTATATTTATTTTGTATCATAGGTGTATATTGTTTTATGCAATAGAATGCAATCTCCTTAAGGGAAATTATCCTTTTTTTTTTAATTGTCATCTCTGAACTTTCATACTGTCTGACATTTATTAGACTTTCAGTATGTAAAGGAATAAATAACTGGCCATTCAAGAATTGAAGAGTGAACTTATCCTTTTGCTTTGGCCTCAAAAATAGTCCCAAAATAGTACTGATATCACTGTTGATCATAGTGTATCCTTTCCTTTCCGTGAAGATAGCTCATTCAAAGAATGGACAATGGGATTTGTTCTATATAAGATTAAAGCAGGTTCCCAAACCTAGTAATACTGAAGATGCTTCTTTTTTGAAGGGTTTCAGTTATGAGTCATGAAGATATTAAAGATGAATTTAAAAGCTGACTCTAATGAGCAAAGTGTTCATAGACCAGACTTTTGGATCTGTTTATAATATTTCACATGGCTGATTTATGAATCCTTAAATTGGAGGGGACTTAAATTGTATGGAACTTAAAAATCAAACCTCTACTATTATCTGCAGTCTGGAAGGCTAGCAAGCATTTTCTATAGGTTCTTGGTTATGTCATCTTATAAGTAGTTTTCACTATTATGTTAATACTTCTGTAGTGCTACTTGTTTAATTGACATGACCCAAACCTAAAATTTATTACTCAATTCTCAGCCTAATATGAATAACCTAGGTGAGGGAAATATACTGTTAAGCATTCTGAGTCACCATTATCGTGCTTCTCATTTATCTAAAATTATGTAAAATGAAATCATTATCTCTTAAGCATAAAATATATATTATATGGGAAAGTAATAAAAATAATCATGCATTTTTTATAAAAGGAATAAAAATAGATACTGTTAAAAAACAAAGTCCACTCATAAGTTTGGTATATACTCTCCCAACAATATGCTCAGCATCCTTATGTTGGATAGAAAAGGCACACAATTTCATCCGCCTACATGGGAGGTACAGTATACAAAGAAACTCTTTTATCCCATGTACCTGGGGCAACTCAAGTCTCTGGACTGTAGGCATTGGTATCTTTGATCTTTTTAAAGAATCATCTTCAGCATATGTTACTTGCTGAGCAAAGCTATTTCTCGGTGACTCTTAGAAGGTTTTAAGCTCTGTTAGCACACTGCCACTCTTAACAGGACACTGAGAAAAATATTAAGTTTTTTCATCAAAAACATAATGGCATGACTCCCAGGAGAAGCACTGCAAACCTTGCCTTTCTCCTTTCTTAATATATAGAGAATAAATTGGTTGACATGGACCCAAGGGATATTAACCCTCTTTTAAACTGTAAATGTAACAAGAATACAGTATAAACCTATCTAGATTTTCAGCAGATGGATTCGACTTTCTTCAACCTTTCAGAACAATACCTGTTGAACCTGTCTTCATTCAACTCTTTAAGCTGATTCACCCAAAGCAGCTGCCCTTCTCTTCTCTATATTGCCCAAGCAATAGGAGGCAGTATTTGTCATTAGCTTGCCTCTCCCATCAGCTGCTGTTCCTTGTTCTTAAGACTTTTGCATTTTTATGTTCTCATCTTCTGTCTTCATCTAACATCTAATGTCTCAAATCAAGGTTTTCTCATGTGCACAGGTCACCCCTATCTCAGTTTGAAAATACCCACAGTTCCATTAGGCATTACACAAACAGACAATATGCAAGACTTCCCATAGAATATAGTCAACATGATTTCTCAGCTATTTATTTCAAAATTCTGAAAATAATCATATGCAAACAACCTGGGGGGACAAAAATGCTTCTCAGCTATCCTAGGCTTCAAGTGAGGCTTTTGTCTCTCTGTGAGATTATTCTTTCCTGGGTCTCTCAGAAGACCTGTATTTTACTTTATTCATTCTGATAGATTGTGTTTATTCTCAAGTTCATTTTTTCAGTGTTCTACATAGTTATTCTTTTGTGTCTTTTCAGTAAACAAATTTCCACACTATAAATAGGTAGTACCTGACAGGAACATTGAAGTTTAATTTTTATAAATCACTTTCTTTGTCAAAATGTTGGAAGCCCATACTTTTAAGTTTTACAGTTTGGTAGGTCTAGAAAATCCAGTGGATATGACCTTTAAAAATATGCGAACACTTTTATTTCATCATGAAGATTCCTGGAATATAAATATATGGCTCAAGATGATATCTGAACCAACCTTCTCATTTTACACTTGAAGAAATTGACACTCTAAATGATTGACTGATTTTCACAATGTCATAGAGGCAATGACAATGAAGTGGTATTTGACAGAAGTGATCAGGTCCCTTGACTAAAATTCCAATATTCTTTCCACTATATTATAATGCCTCTCTTAGTCAGATATATATATATATATATATATATATATATATATGTATTTCTTTTTCCTCTGACCCAATCACTACTGCTTAATGAATGCTTTTAGATTTTTACTTGTGGCCTGATCCAAAGCTATCCCAGAGGGTATAATTTTAGGAGTCCAAAGAGTAAATGATGACTACAAGCAGGGATAATAGAGAGTGCATCATAGAATCAGGCCTTCCACAGCTTTAGTACTCTGTGGGATTAGCATGGTTTGCATTGCTATTCAAGATTAGGAGAATCAGATGACTCATGTATGATCTGAATCTTAAGTGAAGATTTAAATAGTTCCTAATGAAGATGAATGGTTCTCTGAAACCCATGTCACATAGCTTTTTTGAGGCCAAGGATCTGAGTCTCAAAAATAGTCCATGATTTAAGTAATGACAGGCTATTACTAGAATCAGTTTTTTTTAAATAAAGATATAGAAAAAGTTCATATATATTATTACAGTCTAATTATAGGACACTTTCATACATGGGAGGTATTTACAACAAATCAGTTGAGTGGATTTGTTGCCAATGAAATTTTAATACTAACTTTGTATAAACAGTATAAATGATTATTTAATCATTCATGAATATGTCTTAAGAATCCAAAGTGGGTCATTTTTCTTTTTTAGTGTACGGAGGGATGAATAACTTTGATTTCCTCAAATCCATAAAGACAATCAGCAAGATGTCTGAAACAGGAACCAAATTCTGAATTTCCAGTTATCTTCATAAAATAAATGGTTCTTCAGCTATCAAGACAAAGAATAAGGCTGATAAAAGAGATTGAACACCTGCCATGTGTGAAGACAAAGGTGAGAGGGCAATAAATACAAAAGTGCATTTTGTAGGTAACAAGTTTCAACTTGTATTTTTTTCCTGATGAAGTTCTGCTATTTCAGGAAATTATTTCATATATGCTGCAATATCCTGAATAGGTCCTATGTTAGTTGTTGAGGTTAAGGATCTATGTTAAAAAAAAAAGAAACCCTTGGTATACAGATTCTTCTGACACAGCCTCTACTTAACTCTTTAATTTTATATCTCCTTATGATTCTCTACTTACATATTAGTTAGCAACACCTCTGTATTTTTAGAATTTGCTGCTGTAATCTTTTTCTGGTGGCGAAGAATGGAAAATTTAAGGGATACTCATCAATTAAAGAATATCTAAATAAGTTGTGGAATATAATTGTGATGGTATACTAGTGTGTTATAAAAATGATGAAAAGTATGGCTTTAGAAAAATCTGAAAAGACAAATTAAAGTAGAAGAAAGGGAGAAGAACCAGAAAATCAGTACACATAGTAATAGCAATATTGTAATGATAATCAACTGTGAAAAAAAAAGCTACTTTGATAAATTCAATGACCAGTCTAAAGGACTCTTGATAAAAATGATATCTACATCCAGAGAGAGAGAACTTATGTACCCTGAGAGGAAATTGATGTGTCATTTTCAATTTTGTTTACATTTTCTTGATTTTTTTCCTACATGGCTAATATAGAAATGTTTTCATGTGTCTAACTGATATAATATTCCTTGTCTTATCATTGGATGAAGGAGGTCTGATAGGGGAGAAAATTTTGAACTAAAATTTTTAAAGAACATTATGATTAACCAATCTAGTGATTTTTTGAAATTAAATCATTGTTATTATACAAGTCTTAGGTAAGTCTTACTTCCTTTCCATGACTTTCAGTTAATTCTTCAATACAATGAAGATGTTGTAACACATGATCTCTAAGATCCCTTCCAAGCTTAAATCCCATGATTCTATGTTTTGTTAAAATATAGAGACTGAATTAATTTACTTCCTAAGCTTGCCTTGCTCATACAGATGGAAAGACACTTCTTGTAGCCAAGATTTTAAAAACCACTCATAAAAAATGTCATCACTCTCAAAAAACCTTTATGAAGTGATGTTTTACAGATTCTGGGCAGTACAATAGATTGTTTAAATAGAAACTTAATTTTTTGGGAAACTTCCTCTTAAAAATTGCATTACTTTGTATATGTTTTATGTTTTCTTATATGTCCATGTTTTGTGGAATCACCTAGTAGGCTTTAACTGCTTGAATTACTGATGCTTCTGCTTTTATTTATTTATTTTTACTTTATAGCCTTATCATATGTTACTATTCCTGAAACATGACATTTGTTAAATTGAATTGAATGTAACATTTCTCTGGGTAACTAGATTCTTCATAGATATTTTGCTCACAACATTAGAGATAATGATGACACAGACAATTTTTGGTCAACAAACATTTATTAAATATTCTTCTGTAAATTCTTATCTGGTGCCTCTATATGAAATTGAGAGAACCCCATATTCTGCAAAGGTATGGCAGTTGTATATAAAAAGCAACAGATCTTATCAAACCAGAAAGGTTTAATGTTATAAAGATGAACTGTGGGTCTGCGTGACAAATTAGCCTTAATTTGGAAAGGCTTATCTCTGAGTCATTTTACCACATTTTGTTCAGCTTTCAAAAATTATCCCAGAGCTAGCATGTCTCTTTTCATTCAGCAAACATACAATGCATGAAAAATGGGTGAAATAATAACCAGAAATTACACGGTCATTTAAATTTTACAATGTCCTTTACAAGAATTATTTTGCTTGAACCCCCAAACAACCATAAAAAGTAGGTATTGGGGGTAGTATTATCCCAATTTTATTGAGAAGAAAACTGAGCCTTTAGGCAGGTGAAGCAATTTTCCTAGTTACTAATTGTGAGAGGCAAGATTGAAACTTCAATTATATTTCTTTTAAGTCTGGCATTTTTTCTACAAATCCCTTTTTCCTCTCTTGAATGAAGTCATTGTCTCTGTCATCATCATTGAATCAGTCTTCACTGTGTCAATTGAGTGTTTCAAAAAGAACATAATCATTATGTTAACATTTTATCATCTTTAGCAATGATGATTTGATAATGAATATTACTTTTTTGGCCACAACCACTCATTAAGCCATCTGTTTAAGTATTGTTTTAATATGAATCAGTAGAGAACCAGTAAAATCTTAGATATTTAATATACTCTTATAGTACCAAGCAATATACCAATGGAGTAAAAAATTATCTAAAGATGTTATCTTTGACCTCATAGTGCTTATGACATATATCAGAGATAGATGTTTGTATATGAGCCTTGTCTGCCAAACAATCTCACCAAAAACTCAGTAAAACCCAATGTGCTTTGATATAAATAAACTACAAACCAAAACATTTGCTCAAAATTGTTCTATGCCCTTAACTATAGTCAACTATTGTTCAGTTGTGCCCAACTCTTCATGACCCCATGGACTAGAGCTATACATGGTGTTTTCTTGGTCATTATTCTATAATGGTTTTCCATTTCCTTCACCAGTGAATCCTTTTATCAAGTAATCAGAAGATAATTTACTTGTCCAGAATCTCAGAGCTAGGAAGGATATTAATCTGAATTTGAACTCAAGTCTTTCTGCCTCCAGGCTCAGCATTCTATTCACTGAGCCACTTGGCTGCTTCCAAGACATTCAGAGGTAAGTGACTTGCCCAAGGTAACAGAATTAGGAAGTATGTGAGCCTAAATTTGAACTCAGGTCTTCCTTACTCCTTACCCTGTGCTTTTAAACACTGAACCACAGCTTCCTGTATCAAGACATTTCTCCAAACAAAAGTTTAAAAAAATTAAAATTGATCATAAAGATAGTCTTCTCAAAAGAGAATATTTTTAAAATAAAAAGTCAGCTATAATAAAAGGCTTTCTACATTTGCCACCAGATTTTATGGTTCAGATGAAAAGGGACAATGAAAAATTAAAATTTTTCATTTTTACCCAGGTTAAAAAACATAGCATAACATTTTCCCCTTGCATACAAAAACAATTATTGATGTACTTAATTGAGCAATCCAGAGAAAAGCTTATTAGAAAGAGAAAATTCAAATGTCAGGTATAAAATATTTGATTTTAATAGAAATATCACACATTACTCAAAAATTTACACAGTTTTTACTCACAGAACTATACTTTCATCATTTCTCCAATGCTTGAATGTGTAATATATTAAAAAGTTTAGGCATTAAAAAGATCAAATGGTGTTAAATTAATGAATTCCTATACTTTTGAAGTTGAGAGCCAGTCTTAGATATACTCAATCTCAACTCTTCCTTTTAAATATCAGTAAACTGATCCTCAAAGAGGAATAGGAAAAACAGTAACCTCAGGTTCCTATATGTTTTGATATTTTAAAGGATCTATAATGGAAGATGATAATTCATCTAGTATTCTCCTCCTATTATCTTTTTGTTTATGTCTTCAAATAAATCATTCATAGAAGGACTGTTTAATGCAATGAGCATTTTCCTCTTGTTCCTTAATATTCTATGGATATCAAAGGAGTGCTCAGGTTAGCCATCTGTTATTCCTATGTATGCATCTACCCTGATTCCTTTTCTGGCTATAAATGTCTGTGATGATATATTTAATGCCATTTCATCTCTGCAAGTCATCATTGATCTTCCTAGCTATTGGTGCCATTTCCCCAAATCATCTTATATATATTTGGTATGCAGCTATATTACTACCTATTATCTCCCCATGATAGATTGTAAGTTCCTTGAGGGCAGAGACTGACTATATATTTGTCTTTGTGTGCCGTTTAGTAATACATTGTTGACTGATTTATTAGCCACATACTTCAACATTTTCCTCATAGACATTTCTAATTGGAATCTTTTAGAAATTGTGATGTTCTGTTATTTGTAGTGATATGATATCACTATGATGATATTAGCATTTAAAAAAAATAGTTGTTGACATCCAAGACTAGATTGAGATTATTTTCTTAAATACAGTATAACCCAACAGTTTCCTAAACACAATTCAATCAATTATTCTTCTATTATATGTATCTAAGATAACTTCATGAGCTACCCACCTCAAAAAAAGGCAGAATCTTAGGAACAGCCATTTTGACTCACTTGCTTTTTAAATTTCCCCAAACTCTCTCTCTCTCTCTCTCTCTCTCTCTCTCTCTCTCTCTCTCTCTCTCTCTCTCTCTCTCTCTCTCTCATCTCACTTGGGATTCTAATATATTTAAGTATAATGTAACAGAACTTTTAGCACTCTCAGCAGAACAAGTTATAAACATTTGTATTAATTATTTTAATCTAGAAAATATTTCTTTACTATTACTGGTAAGGGACTTTGGAGTGAGAGTTGGTTCTCCTACTAAGGATGTTTTTGTCAACAATGAGAATTTCATTTTTGGTTGTTTGTATTGTTTTGTTTTCTTAAAACTCTCACTCTCTGCCATAGGACAGAAGGGCACAGGTGAAGCAAATCAGGGTTAAGTCACTTGTCTGGAGTCATATGCAACTAGGAAGTTTCAGTTCAGGTTGTACTGATTCCAGATGCTACCTGAACCCAGCTCACTCTGGCTCTATCCTGCTCTATCCACTATGCTATCTACTTGTCCCTGGGTATTTGTTTTCCTAGTGAGAAACATAAAAGTCATTTTCTCTCAGTATCCATACTTTGACTGGCCTTGATTTCAATGGTGCTTTTATAATTTGTGAGCTACTAGTCTATAGAAAAGGAAAATTGTACGTGTTTTCTCCCTTATTACTCATGTTTCACTGGTTTAAAAGTGGACATCTTATTCTAGAATAAGCATGCATCTATGTAAAAGATTCCATATTCTAGATATGCCCAACAAGACTACCTCTTGAATATCTCAAAGTATCTTTCAAAAGCTTCGTTCCCCTTTCACCAAACACCTTATGCACAAAGATCAGACCTAAGGTATAGCAAATAAAAATATTTATCCAAGTAGACAACAAAACAGTATTTGGATAATATAAACAAATAAGAATATATGCCAGATTATACTCTGAGTAATGAGCATTCTCACTGAGAATGAGATATCTCAGCTCAACTGAAAGTCATAAATTTCAACTATGGAGAAATTTTCCTAAGTCTCTATCAAAGAAAGCTAAGAATAGGGACAGGATTGAGGTTGCAGTTTCTCTAAATGTCTGATTCTTCCTCAAGTCTCCCTTTCCTTACAGGAACATAACATGAATTTGGAACCATCTGTCATATTTCTCAAAACTGGAAGCCATAAGACTAGGAATTTTATTTTACCTTACTCTTGACAATTTGGCCTTTAATGAAATTTAGAAGTGCTGAATAATCAATCTCCCTAAATGGGAAGATTCTGAAACAAATGAGATTTGAGCCAAGGGTAACAGAAAGAAGGGAAAATATAGGTGCATTACTTAGGAAAGTAGCTAGTTCACTTAAATTCAAGGGTTTAGTTTTTTTGTTTTGTTTTCTTTTAGGATGAGAAATTATTTTTCTAGGTAGCAACAAAGAACCCAATAGAAAATAAAAGATGGAATATTAGAGAAAGTGAGGGAATGAACAATACATTAAATCCTAAAAGGAAATTAGAAGAAATAGTATAAAGAACTCATATAAAAGAGTTTGCCTTAAAAACAACTCCTTCTTTGAAATAGGACCAAAGGAAGAAATGATAGCTAAAGATTTAGAGGGTCTTTCAAGTGCTTCATAGGGTATAGGTAGAGGATAATAGCAGATGTACCCTATTTTCTTATGAAATATGCAAAAGTCATATTCCAGTGGAGAAATGTGTGTAATTTTGTGAGTTTGAAAAGTGATAAGAAAGTCTAAAATAGTCATTCTAGGGATTATGCTAGAGAGTCAATAAAGGAAGGATAAAATTATCTGTGTACATCATTGGGTATAACATTGGGGTTAAATAATATAAATATTTAATACAACTAATGAGTATTCCTGCATGATTTCTTCCATTGGTGTTTAATAGGGTAAGAACAGAGAAGACAGATGGTTTTTCTTAGCCCAGTTGAGGACTGACAGTTTAGGAAAGTCAAGAAACAAGGAGAAGAAAGATTCAAAGGTAAAACATAGTGTGTAAATATTATGATTACTTATATGGTGAAGATCTCTGAAAACAGAATAAGGGAGAGGGAGAAGGAGAAAGGGTAGTTTGGAATATTGGTAGGTTAGGTCTCAATGAAGACAAAGAAATTTAAAAAGAGTGAGTCAAAGAGAATGAAGAAAAAAGATATTGTTATCCAAGCTGAGGAATTTAAGGGGAAGGTTCCTCTTCTAATTATTTGTTCAAGTCTCTTTTAACAGGAAAAAAAAAAAGATGTCAGGTTGAAGCTCTGTGTATGCTTGCTCAGGGTTCTGTGCTCAATATGGCTTCCCCAGCCCCAGTCTCTTCCAACTGCCAGGTATAAATGGATTCTTGCTCTTATTCAGCTAACAGGGGTGCCACATGTAATATAGGAGCAGAATGGGGTCCCTCACACTCTCACTGGGGAACTAGAGAGAGAGGTATGAAGGAACTAGAAAAATGGAGAGAGGGTTCCCTCTCCTCCCCTTGGGTAGTATAGCACAAACTGCCTTCTAGGGGGACAGAATATTTCCTCAGAGATTAGATTGACTATGGAGGTTAAGGATTGAAAGAGAAGGTCCTATAGAATAAACCCTATATCTCCCCTCTTGATCTTGGTTTTTAAAGAAGAGCAGTACAATTCTCCTGCCCCTGGATTTCCTAATCTCCCAATTGCCCCCTTTCTCCCATTAGACTTGAGTCACTATACAGCTTGGTTTGGAGCTGATTCTCCTTCTTGGGGAGAAAGGTAAAATTCCCCCAGAAGCCTCAGCTCTCTTCATTGATATTAGGAAGTAGACCTGATCTAAAAAGGTAACTCTTTACTTTAGGGGACACACATGGCTGGGAGAATGGGGTTATTGGATATGGAAAGTGAGAAATGGGAATCCCTATGAACTAACTACTGACCTCCCCTCAGATCCTGAGGGTTCAGGCTGTTTGCCTGACCCTCTTTTGGTCAGTTGTAGGGGTTGTCCTTCCTCCTGATCTAATCTAGTTGTAAAGTGAGGTTCAAGTACAGGGTTTTGGGGGATAGAGAGGATCTTCTTTAGTAGATGGCTTTCTACAAAGTTCCAAATCTACTTTTATTGCCTTCTGCTGGAACCAGAGGAATTTGGGGTGCACTGGAAGGTGATCAATGTCCAGAGAAGCTCTCTGTCTCAAAGGCTTCTTCTCAAACCATCCACTCCAGGAGGGCTCCCATGAAAAAGTGAAGTAACTTTTTGAGAACTCATCTGTTCTTTTCTGGAATGTTTGATCTTCCTTGCCCTTCCTCTGTTTGGGTTGTTCCTTGGTCATGCTGGACCTAATTTCCTCTCTTACAGAAGTAGAAGAGTTGCAGATGATAGTGAGTCCCAGAGTATAATTATCCCTGTTTGCAAGGTGTCAATGTGAAGAGAAAGTCATAAGAATTGATAAAGATAATGGAAGAAAGTTTCAGATGACATCAGTGTGAATAATGAAAGCAAAGTCAAGAATGGCAAAAAAAAAAAGATTTTGAAACAAAAACTGATTTTTTTTAAAAAAGTAGATAGAGAAATGTGGGGGATTGTGAATGACAACAAAAAGGGTCCATGCTGGGTGATAAAAATGAATGGAATGGATCCAAAGAATTAAAATTGATTAGTAACAAAAGCAGACAAAGGATATGTAAACAGCACTGAATATACAAAAGAATGGCAATTCTTTACAGATAAGTCTGTTATAGAGTAATAAAAAAGGCAAACACTGGAGATAATGGATAAGGATGAGTGTCTTTAGAAGAGAGCTAAGCCTCAGTGGACTACAAAATAGTGACATGAATATGAGGTGAAGAGATTCAGTATAAGACAATTGTCAAGATTAGGAGAATAGTAGGAGAGTAGATCTAGAGGACACAGTAAAAGAGAAGTTATAGAACACAGTTTGAGAGAGGTAGGAATGTGACTGGGGCAAAAGACATTCCACTCCCACAACTTCATATCACTTGAATTTCTGAAGCAAGAAATGAGATAATTACATTGGAAAAGAGAAATACTAGTTTATTGGCTTTCTCAGTTGATCCCAGCACTCAATCAATCCAGTTCAATCAATCAATAATCAATAAGCATCTTTAAACACTTGCTCTAGGCCAGGAACTATTCAGGGTATTGGGGATAGAAAATCAAAGGAGCAAAACACTTTCTACTCTCAAGGCAACAGCATTTTATAACAATATAAGAATGTATCTTTCTATATAATCATAATTAGAATAATATTTATATAATATTTTGTGACAGAACTGTGCTAAATACTACAATCATGTCATCTGTTTATTACAACAAATCTGGGAGGGAGGTAGTCACTATTATTATCTCCCTTTTATATTTAAGAAAACTGAGGGAAACAGAGGTTAAATGAGTTTTTCAGGGTCATACAACTGGTAAGCATCTTCAGCTGGATGTGAACTCAGATCTTCCTGACTCCAACCTCAGCTCTCTGTTCACTGTGTCACCTCTTTCCTCTCTGTCTCTCTCTGTCTCTGTCTATGTCTCTCTTTGTCTCTGTCTCTCTGTGTGTCTTTCCCCTTCCCCCCTCTCTCATCTATGTATCTTCTATTGATCTATCTAATCTATTTATCTGTCTATACATCATTAGTATAGGGAAGGTAGCTGAAAAGATAACGGATAACATACATCTTCAGTTTGTTCCTCCATAAAATGAAAGGCATATAAAGTGACTTTTAAGTTCCATTTCAGCTTTGTGACATGGAAATCACTTTAAAAGTCTTTTAAAGTGATTTCCTTGTCACAGTTTTAAAACATATATATGCATGTATGTGTGCATGTATGTATAAACTGAACTTAATATTCAAATAAACTTGGGAAAATTTTAATGACCATATACAAAGTTCATGTTATCTATCAAGTTGTTATAATATACTTACTAACCAACTGCATGAAATATTAACATGTACAAGAAAAGCTACCTTAATTTAAAATATTATTCATATTTCTGTATATGTTACTTTGAAACTGTACTGAGCCTGCAAACTTATTGATTGATTAGGCAATTTGGTATCTCAGTAACACTCTTTGACTTGGAGTCAGAAATAAAGTGATCACTCACCTATCATGGGAATTACATTCCAGAGACTCTGACCATAGGTGAAAAACCTTGAAGTAGCTAGAGAGTAAACAGACCTATGCTACAATCAGTACCCAAGACACAGAACACAGTGGTCTCTATCCTGAAAGGTTGGTCTCCTTTCATTCCATCAGCCAACAGTGTGTCATGTACAATCTCATGTTGGCAAATGTGGGTTTTTAAATTAATAATCAATAACTAAATATTATATTTTATAAAGTTTTATTAATAATAACTAAAACAAAAGAGCTGCCTGACTTCAGCCAGGTTGCAGATTTAAGAGAATAAGAGGGAGGAGTTAGAGCCACTTAAATACAATCACACCAAAGGTAGGGACTCAGGAAAAGGGAATTTTGGGAAATACTAAGGAATGTCTGGGGGATGAAGTCCAAAGGCTCAAAATCTCCATATATACACAAACTTGCACAAGCAGTAGTGGTGTACTGCATTCCCATTTTGTACAGTATGGTATTCATCCTCAAAATCCTGCACTATAGTGAAAACTCTGTGATACAGAATTAGATTTTCTTTTTTTTAAACCCCAATACAGTGAAGCCTTAATAAGTGAACTGTGATATAGAGAGGGACAATTGTACCCGAGTTCAAATTCTACTTCAGATATTATGGGCAAGACACCTAACTCGCTTTAAACTTTTTTCTCAGTTGTAAAGATAGGGATAATAATAGCATCATAGAGTTTTTATGAAGAAAATAAAAATGAAAGAGTATATAGACAGAAATTTACAAATCTTAAATCATTCTATAGATGATAAATATTGAGATGGATACTCATTCCAAGGGGATTACTCATAACCCTTTCCACACTATTGTGTTCTGTATAAAACATCCAAATCTTACAAAAGATGTCTCAGTATGTCCAGGCGACATGCAAAGTTACTCCCTTTAGATATTTTTACATTGCCTGAACACTAACAGAACATTTCAGCTCTTGGCAGCTAGATGATATGAAACAGAGATGAAATCAATTAAACTGGAGTTTCTACATTTTTTTTAACCCTTACCTTCCGACAGAATCAAAACTGTGTATTGGTTCTAAGAAGAGTGATAAGGGCTAGGCAATGGGGATCAAGTGACTTCACCATGGTCACACAGCTAGGAAGTATCTGAGGGCAGATTTGAACTTAGGACCTACCATCTCTGGGCCTGGCTCTCAATCCACTGAGCTACCCAGCTGCTCCTGAGTTTCTCGATGTTTAATGAATTTGGAGATTGTTCCCACCATTTTGAGTAGAGTTCCTATGAAGAATATAGAAGAACTGTGGTTCTAGTTGAAAGAAAATAAGGCAAAAAAATGTCAAAAGATGACAAGAATAAATCATAGGACATTGTTGGTGAGGCACTATGCTGTAGACAAAAAAAAATGGGGGATGTTTACACTATTGTTAATATCATTAAAAAAAAAATCTTTGGTATAGCTTTTAAGGCTTTCCAAAACCTAATTCCAGCCAACCTTTGTAGTAGTACTTCATATAACTGTTCCTCACAAAAAGTTTGATTCCAAGCAAATTATATTCCAACCTTTTCCCCAAAGTTTGATGTCCCATTTTCCCCCTCCATGTACTTACATAAGGTGTTACTTGTGCTTCACCATTCACTGGTTCCTTACATCTATCTCCTAAATTTTCATCTTTTTTTTAAGATTTAGGTCAGGCATGAACTCCCTTTTGAAGAACAACTTGACTATTCTTCTCCACCATCCCTTAAAACCCCAACCCCATATGTCACTTTTCCTTTACTTTTTTCATACTTTCATGTGTATACTGTTTTTACAGAATGTAAGCTCCATCAGGAAAGGAATATTCATTTCTGTCTTTGCGTGTCCAGTTCCTTTGTACGTGCCGCACTAAGTAGATTTTTATAAAATATAAATTTAATTAAATCATTCTTTTACTAGCAATGTAATAACTGGAAAGTCACTTATCTCTGAAATTCAGTTTTTTTATCTCTCAAGAGGGGATTATAATAAACTGCCAACCTTCCAGTATTCTTGCAATGAAAATACCATTAACTATGACTGTGATCTGCTGATGTCAACAATTAATGAGGACAAAAATAACCTTTAAAAACCTTCAACCATTTAGCTGCTGACTACACAAATCATTGTGATTCTTCAATATTGCATTGGCTTTCTATGACATGCATGGGATTTTAGGCAACAAAACTGAATACTAGCATCCAGGACAATAGTTTTATTGTATTCACTTCTTTTTAGGCTACATTTGTTATGTTATAGCTAAAACACAGCAGTTTTAGAGGATAGTTGAAAAGCCTGACATGAACAACCAGTATGATTGTTTAAGAAATATGATATGCAAATAAAAGGAATATATGACCTAAAGGAATTGAAGAGATTTAGGTCTGAAAAGAGAAGAGAGTAGCTGTTTTTAAAAAATAATAACTGGCATTTTATGGGATCCATATATGATAATTAAATTTAACTCTCCGCTGATTGTGAAGATTAAAATTGTAACCTCTGACTGTTTTCAGATTTAATCATCAAAAATATAAACACCCTACTTAAAAGTTGAGTATGTCTATCTGCCCATTTTTAGATCTAATCACCAAAAGTGTAAACATCCCACTTAATCATTAAGTGGGAGGTCTGTGACCCACATGTGCAATAGTGGGTGACAAATTAGAATCAAATTAGCTGTCCCTGGGCAGTGTTAAAGCAATGCTTCAACTGTGATTGGTAGACATAAAATTAGGGGAAGACACAGGAAATGACACAAAAGAAGCATCTTTAAAAGGAACTAACACTTCCGTGAGGGACAGTTCTTCATTCTTTGGAAGTAGAGGCTTGACCCGAGATCCTGTTCCTGATGAAGTTGTTCTAAAATCTCTTCCTTTGAACTGACACATGGTGAGTGAAAAACTGACCTTAACTGTTGGATTTTTTGAAAAAAAAAAACAAACAAACAAACCTAACCTCAGGAGAGACTTAACTCTTAAGAGACACTTAGATATATTACCTTATGCTTTCTCTAATTTTTTACTTCACTCTTTTTACATTTTGTAAATTAATTGTAAATAAATCCCTTTGGAATAAATTAAATTTCTGGTGACCACACTCTTAAATAATCCAGTCCAACCATTTTAAAATAATCTTTTTTTCCCCCTTATACATACATAGAACAAAAATTATAGAACATGAATTCTTACCTTTTTGTGTTCCATGGACCCCTTTGGGTATCTGTTGAAACCTATTGGCCTCCTCTGAGAATAATCAATATTAATAAATAAACTAAAATATATAGGGGTAGATAGCCAATAAATTATACTGAAATACATTTCATCATATATATTTCATTTGCATATTTTATCTTATTTTATTCTGCTAGCAGTCCTGAGATAAATGTCACATTTATTGTTATGCCCATTTTGTAGATGAGGAAACTAAGATTTAGAATGGTTAAATGATTTGACAGCAGTCACACAGTGAAAGCCTAGTGGAGGAAAGATTCAGACTCCTAAGTCCAACTAGAGTGTGGTTTTTCCACCTTCCATGTAATTAATTATTTGAAGATAATGGCATGTTTAAGAGTAAATAGTTCTCTTGTGCTTATTTTTAAAAAGTAGGTCTAAGAGCTTTCGAGAAATAATGAAAGAGATGAAGACATCAGTTCCATATGAGGAAGTATTTTTCTCCTACAGCTGTCCAAAAATCAAATAAGTATACTTAGGCAATAGTGAGTCCTTGATGGCCACATGTGAATAATATTATAGAGAAGAGCTAACTGTATCAGAGGTTATGCTTTATATTTAAATCTACTTCCAATTTTCACAACCTATGTTTCTATAAGAAGTGAAGAAAACTTTCACAAAGCCAGTTAAGCTCTAAATACATCAGGATTATGTATTTTTTAGGACCTATACTTGCCTCTAAGAGTGGGGAAATGGGTTTAACTTTGCTTCTGGTTTTAGGAAGGGTAAGCATTTCCCCAGAGAGTATGATTTGAGAAGCCCTGAAAAGTAATTATTAATTATACTTCCTCCATGATTCCTAAAATTCTTTTCCCCCATTATTCTCAAAAAATATTCTTCCTCCTATCTTAAAATTCATTAAAAGAAGGAAAGGAACACAATTTTCCTGTAACAAATATACATAGACAAATAAAAAATTCCTTAAATGGCTGTAACTAATAGTTGTATACATTTTGAAATATTGTTTTACACATAATTTCTTCCATACTACTGTAAAATTTTCCCAAAAGTTCTTATCAAATATCAAGTCCTTATCCCAATTGCTGTATTTTTTTGTGTTTATTGATCAGCATAGTTCTAGATACATTTGCTTTTGTATGTTGTATGCCTAATTTGTTCCAATGATTAATTTATATTTTAATAGCTACTAGATTGTTTGATAATTACTGCTGTGTAGTATAGTTTGAAATTTGGCATTGCTAGACACCCTTTTAACTGTTTCTTTTTTATAATTTCTATTATGAATTACTATTCTTCCATTTGAATTTCATTTCAGGTTCTTTAAGGTAATTCTTTGGCAATTTGATATAGCATTGAATATGTAAATTTATTTAGAATAATATAATTTTTATTATATTTTCCAAACTAATCAAGGGAAATTATTTTTTCTAATTATTAATTTTTCTAATTATTATGATCCTTTTTTCCCTTAAACATTATTTAAACCTAATGCAAGTGCTTATTGAAATAGAGAAATGTGAACTGAGAGAGAACTATTACTTGTTGAAATAGAGAAAGTAAACTGACTGAAACTGGTACTTGTTGAAATAGAGAGGTAAAGGTAAACTGAGGAGAACTATTACTGATTGAAATAGAGAAGGTAAACTGAGGGGAAACTGTTTCTTCTTACAATGACTGATGTTCTCTGGATTTGACTAGAAAGGCTGCTATAGGGACCTGAGGCTGCTTATTTGTAATGGAGGTAGAAGAGAGAAATGCTGAGGGATGTCACACAGGGATACTGGTACACAAGGGACTGCTCTGGGGTTTATTCTGGGGTCTGCCTATTGATCCCTACTGATGGCTGATGGATCAATATATTTCCTAATCTCCTTCCTCCCTCACTCCCTCCCTTAACCAGCCCTCTCCACCCAGTTCTTCTTGAAGCCTTTGGCTCCTTCCCTCCCCACTTGAGTAAACTATAAAGATATTCTTTTCCTTTCCCTTTTCAAGTCAAGGGGTTTATTGGGATAACAGGATGGGAAACTGAGGTAAGAGGGATGAGGAAGTCCTTAATATAAATGAAGGATTGAGAAAGTAGTCCAGTCACAAACTGTGACTCTTAGACAGTTAGGGAGATGGAGTACAGCAGCCTTTTCAAAATCTTCTTTTTTCTTCTTCACAAAATTAACCTGGTTTGTCTTATTTCTCAACTTCAACCCCAGAGAGAAAAACAAAGTTCAAAGTCTCTAAGTTTCTCCTGGATAGCTCAACTCTCAAAAAGACCACCAACTCAAAAGCCAAGTTCTTTTTCTTCCTCTTATCAGCTTCAACTACCTAGAGTCAGAGAGAAAGAGACAAAGTCCAAAAGCCAAGTTTCTCTTCTCAGTGTGACCAGCAAACCCCCAACTGCCACTCCTGGGAACATTCCATTGGGATTGACAGCTAGAGTTAGGTCTCCAGCCTTGGTTTTTGCAAGGTCTCTCTCTCCCCATGCCTCTACTACAATATGTAAATTCTGGTGAATATCTGGAAAGTAGAATCCCAAGTATCTTATGTATTTTGTGCTAAATTTTTGAGTTTTTAAATTTTTTTATTTTATATTTTATAATTATATGTAATAAAAATATTCAACATAGATTTCTAGATTTATAAGATCCAATGAATTTCCCTCCTTTCCTTCCCTCCTCTTCTTGGAGATAGTATACAATATCATCGGGGCCATACATGTATTATGATGAAAAATACACTTCAATATTATTCATTGCTATAAGAGTACACTCAAAAAAAATCAAAACCCCAAAATAAAACCATAAATAAACTGATGTGAAAGTTAGTATACTTTGATTTTCATCTATCTGATGCCAGTAGTACTTTCTCTGGAAATGAATAACAATCTCTCCCATTTAGTTCTTCAAAATTGTCCTAGACCATCACATTTCTGACAGTAGCCAGGTTTTCACAGTTCATAGTTGTACAATCACTCTATAGTGATTTCAATAGTGTATTTCTCAGAGACTTCTGGGGGTAGAATCAAGATGGTAGAAGAAAGCAAAAAAGGTCAGAGTTACCATGAGAATCCTCTCCAACAAATATTAAAATATCACCACAAAATGAATACAGGAGTGAAAGAATCCACAAGGAGATAGAGTGAAACAACTTTCAAGAAAAGAAAAACACAATAGGTATATTGATAACATCTAGGGAGCTTGGGGTAAGAGTGAAGCACAGTCAGCAGGAGGTTAATTCAAGGAGTGAAGAGCAAATCAAAAGCAAGCCATACACCCTCTACCCCACATTTGCTATTCTAAGTTTGGGAACCAAATCCAAACTGACATTGAGACCCTGAGGTTTCTGAGGACCCTGAGACCCGCCTGGGCAAAACAGAGGTCTAACCAACCCATTCCCCTTCAAATTCTAAACCTGTGGTGAAGTTCAGAATCACAACCCAGGGCAGTCTGTACTAAAGTGGGCTTCTGTGTTGGCCCAGAGCAAAGTAAGGAGTACCAGTCTAGGCCTATTGTGGGAACATAGATCCCAGTTTGGAGTAGTTGGTAGACCTAATGAAGGTTTGGATATTTTTGCCAAAAATTTAGGGGACTCCAGGACAGGGAAATGAACTGTGTGCATGATTAGATGAAGTACACAGTGAGATTAAAAACTTACACCTAAGCCTGAGGCTAGAATTTGAGCATCCCCTGACCTGATCAATCTCAGAGTAAGACTAAAAGCTAATGCTAAAGCCTGAGGCAAGTCTTTAAGGAATCAGCATCTCAAGGGATAATTGAGTCAGCAGTGGGAGGAGCTCTCAACCTTAGGCCCATCATACAATCTTATAAGAACTGAAACTGGAAGAAACCCAGAAAAAATGCTAAGGGTAGCTTCAAGGAAGGACTGAAGTTTAAGAGAGTACCCTAACCACCCAAAAAAAGTGAAAGCGAAGAAAACACATGCAAAGTACAAAAGAAAAATATGGATTGGATATAGATTCTGGAAGAGCACAAAAAAACTTCAAAAACCATTTAAGAGAGGCAGAGGAAAAGTGGGAAAGAGAAATGAAAACAATGCAAGAGGAAATGGGCCAAATAAAAAAAGGAGAACCAAAAACTGACAGAGGGAAATCAAGTCTTAAAAATCAGAATTGAGCACATAGAAACTAATAATTTCTTCTGAAATCAAGAAACAATAAAACAATTCAAAAGAAGAAAAGATGAAGTTTCTTATTAGAAAAAAAAACTGACATGAAAAATAGATCCAAGAGAGACAATTTAAAAATTATTGGACTACCTGAAAGCCATTATTAAAAAATCTTGTACATCATAATATAAGAAAATAACAAAGAAAATACCCCAGGTATCCTCAAACAAGAAAATAAAATTGAAATTTAACAAATTTACAGATCACCTCCAGAAAGAAATCTTCAAGTGTCAACTTCCAAGAATATAACAGCTGAATTCAAGAGCCCTCAAGCCAAGGAGAAAATACTAAAAACAGCCAAAAAGAAACAATTCAAATACCATGAGCTATAATCAGGATCACACAGTACCTAGCTGCTCCTACATTAAAGTATTGAAAAGCATGGACTATGATATTCAGGAAGGCAAAAGTTCTAGGCTCACAACCCAGAGTCATATATCTAGCAAAACTGAATACATTCTTTAAGGGAAAAAATGAATATTCAACAAGATAGATGATTTCCAAGCATTCCCAAGGAATAAGTCAGACCTAAATAAAAAATTTGAAGCCCAAACACAAGACCCAAGAGAAACCTAAAAAGGTAAATAAGAAAGAGAAAATTTAAGGAACTCATTAGGGTCAAATTGTTTGCATTTCTACATGGAAAGAGGATATCTGTAATTCTCAAAATTTACTCTTCTCAAAATTCTCAAAAATTACTTTTAGTAGTAGAGCAAATAGAAGGCATATAATTAGAAAGAGGGTGGGAAAGTAAGCTGATTATGATGATATGATGTATATGATGATGTATGACAATATGATGTGTATTTAAATGTGATTATATGAAATGATATATATGGATGATATTGTATGCATGTATATGATGTGATATGTAAAAAAATCAATGAGTAAAAAAGAGAATTGCACTGAGAAACAAGGGAAGGGAGAGATAGAATGGGGTAAATTATATAACATAAAGAAGCGTGAAAAATAATTATGGGGAAGGGACAATTATGATGGTGATATGCAATACTTAAAATTTACCCTCACTGTATATGGCTTAGAGAGGGAAAAAACAAAACAAAACATATATATATATATATATATATATTCCTTGGGTATAGAATTCTATCTTACCCTACAGAGAAGTAGAAGGGGAATAAGACAAGGGAAGGGATAGATAATTGGAGGGAGGGGAACTGAGGCAGTGATAAAAAGCAAAACACTGGTGAAGAGAATGGAGTGAAAGGGAATAGAGCAGGATCAAAAGGGTAAAATTAATGAAGGGCAATTCACAGTTAGTAGTCATATCTCTGAATGTGAATAATGCATGTAAAATCCAGTAGAATTGCTTGTTGGCTCTGGAAGAGGAGAAGGAAAAAGGGGAGGAAAAAAACATGAATTGTAACCATAAAAAAAGACTTAAATTTTTTAAAAGTGTATTTCCTTATTTCCTCCATAATTAATTTTATTTGTATTACATAGAAATATTGATCCTTGACATGACTTTATTTTGTTACAAATTTAAGTTTTTTATTCTTTTGACTCATTTTAATTGACTCACTAGAGTTCTTTAAGTACACTATAATAGAATCTACCACTAGTAATAAGCTTCTTTCTCCTTAACCTGTGGTTATTCCTTCATCATAATTTTTCTCATGTTATTGCCATAGGTAGTATATTTTGTAATATGTAACAGAGAAGCAGTAAAAATAGACAACTTTGTTTCACTCTTGAACTTATAGGAAATTATTCTAGTTTAAATCTCTCAGAAGTAAAGATAGCTCTTATATACATACATGCATGCCCACACTAACATATGCAATTTTATTTTATTTATTTTATTTGCATTTAGAATATTTTTCCATGGTGACATGATTCATGATTCCCTCAACCCTGCTTTCTCCTCCCCCTCCCAAAGACAACAAGTAGTTCCACTGGGTTAGACATGTGTCATTGTTCAAAACCCATTTCCATGTAATTCATATTTGTAGTAGAGCGATTCTTTAACATTAAAACCCTAATCACATCCCTATTGCATGACATGGTCAATCATATATTTTTCTAATGCCTTTCTGGTTCCACAGTTCTTTGTCTGGATGTGGATAGTGTTCTTTCTCATAAGTTCCTCTGGATTGTCCTGGGTCACTGCATTGCTAGTGGTAGAAAAGTTCATTACATTCGATTGTACTACAGTGTGTCAGTCTCTGTGTACAATGTTCTCCTGGTTCTGCTCCTTTCACTCTGCATCAATTCCTGGAGGTCATTCCAGTTCACATTCTTTCAGCACAGTAATATTCCATCACCAATATGTACCACAATTTATTGAGCCATTCTCCAATCAATGAAAACTATCTCCTTTTCCAATTTTTTACCACCACAAAAAGCGAGACTATGAATATTTTTGTACAAGTCTTTTTCCTTATTATCTATTTGGGGTACAAACTTAGCAGTGATGTGACTACATCAAAGGGTGGGCAGTCATTTAAAGCCCTTTGTGCATAGTTCCAAATTGCCCTCCAGAATGGTTAGACCAATTCACAACGGCACCAGTGGTATATTAGTATCCCAATTTTGCCACATCTCCGCCAACTCCATCACTTTCTTTTGCTCTCATATTGGCCAAAATTTTAGGTGTGAGGTGGTACCTCAGAGTTGTTTTAATTTGCATTTCTCTAATCAAGAGGGACTTAGAACACTTTTTCATGTGCTTATTGACAGTTTTTATTTCATTCTGTGAAAACTGCCTATTCACGTCCCTTGACCATTTTATTGGGAAATGGGTTGATTTTTTTTTTTTGGTAGATTTGACTTAGTTCCTTATATATTCAGGAAATTAAACATTTGCCAGAGGATTTTGTTATAAAAATGTTCTCCCAGTTTGTTGTTTTCCTTCTAATTTTGGTCACCTTGGTTTTGTTTGTACAAAACCTTTTTAATTTGATATAACCAAAGTCTTTCATTTTACTTTGTGTATGTTTTGTTGCTTTTGCTGTCCCCTTCTGTGTCTGCACCTTGCTCTTCTTCTCCATAAAAAGTATTTAGAGTCAGATGCTTTTTTGATTGTTTGCTCTTTTTTCCTATTAAATTATAGGTAGACTGTTTTCTGGGAAATTGGGGTACCCTCTTAAACTTCAGTCCTTCCTTGATGTTATTTTTGGCTTATTTTCTGGATTGTTACCAGTTTATCTAATGGTCTGAAGGCTGAGAGATCTAAGAGTCCCCTCTTCCCCTGATGATTCAATTGACCCTTGAGATGCTGATAGCTTAAAGTTTTTCATCATACTTGGGTATAGACTTTTGACCTCAGTCTGAACTTGATCAGGTCAGGTATTGATCAGATTCTAGCCCCAGGCCTAGGTTCATGTTTTTGGTCTCAATGTGTTCTTGTTTCGGCACCCCCTTGTTTGCCCTGTCTTGGAGCTCCATCCCTAGTTTGGGGCAAAGAGATCCTGGGGAGGCTTCACCTGAGAATTGTGTCCTTATCCCAAACTGTGGATTATGTCCTCCCCCCAAGCTCTCACTGGGATTCCTGGCTTTGCTCTGGGCCCACTTGGATTGGTCCCCTTCAGCCCAGATTGCCTTGGGCTGGGACTCCAGACTTCATCACAGGTTTGCAGTTTTAAGGGGTGTTTGTTGGCATGGACCACTAATTGCCCAGCAGGCTCTTAGGGTTTGATTTAGCTGAGGCTTAAGTTCAGGAACCTGTGAGAGTAGATGTGTGGGGTGGTGGGGATGTAGCTTGCTCTTGGCTTGGTCTTCATTCACTGCTATGCCTCCTGCTATCTCTCATCCCCTCTCACCTCAATTCCCCAGATGGTCTCTGCCTACCTTTTGGGGTTTTCTTTTTTTGGAAGGTTGTTTCCCTCTGTCTCCGTTATTTTGTTCACTCTGGCATTTGTTTTGTGGTGATATTTTACTCTTGTTCAGAGAGGATTTTCATGGTGAAACAGTGTGCTGCTGTCCTAGTTACTCCTCCCTCTTGGCTCCACCTCTGGAAAACCACACATGCTAATTTTAAAAAATATTCATTTATTCCCATCATCTAGGACTTTAAGGAATTATTGTTTGAATTTGATAGCAGCTTTTTATTTGTTGATTGATATAATTATTTAATTCTGGTTAATTTAATTATTAATAAAATTCTTTAAAGATTTCTTGATATTAAATTAACCTTTCTTTGCTGATATGAATGTAATTAGGTCATAGTATATGATCTTCATGATATGTTGTTTTAGCCTCTATGCTAACAGCTTATTTAAGATTTTTGCATCTATATCCATTAGAGCTTTTTATGTGTAATATCATTTTTCGCTTTTGATTATCCCTGATTTGTCGATCAAAGTATCTCTGTTTTGGTAGGATTCATTATTCTGCCATTTTCTACAGTCAATTTATATGATATTAAGATTGATTATTTGGATGTTTGAAAGTTCATCAGTAGCTAGAGGTTTTTTTAGAAGTTCATTAATGGTTTATTTAATTAATTTATCTAATTTATTTCCTTCTGATACTCAGTTATTTTAATTTTTCTATTTCTTATGCTGTCATTTATATGCTTTAGTTTTTGTACATATCAATTTATTTTAATCAAGTTGTCTTTCTCTTGACATATATTAGGCAAAATGTTTATTGTAATACACTTTATTTTTTCATCATTTTTGTGAAATATTTTCATTGATGATACTAATCATTTTGCTATTCCCTTTGTTCTTTTTGATCAAATTAGCTAACACTTTACTTATTTTAAAAACTTCCTACTTTCCTAATTCAATATTTGTTTTCAATTTTATTTATTCTTTAATTTCTAATTTAAAAATTTTTATTTTGCTGCACTTTTTAAATGTTTTGTTTTTCTAGTATTGTTAGTTAAATTCCTTTTTTCATTAATGTTCTTCTGAATAATTTTTTCAATAATAGGAGTTCAGAGACATAATTTTCCCCCTAATGACTGTGTTTATACATTCCCCAAAATTTGGAATGTTAACTTAATTTTATTATTTTCTTTATTGAAATTATCCTTTCTCTGATTTTGTTTTTGACCCTCAAATTCTATAGGAGTATGTTATTTCATTTCCTATTGAATTTTAAGTTTCTTTTTCAAGAATTCTATTTTTTACTGTATCTTAATTTCATTATTATTACTGGATCTCAGCTATGTATTGCTATTAAAGCATGTTGTTAAAATGAAAGTTACCAAATAAGATTGATAAATTAAAGTTCTAGGAGCCATTAATTCTTCATCCTGAACTGAATTATATGCTCACTTTCAATGCCTAGCAAAATCTGTGATACAGGCACTAAACAACTAAGATTTCTTTTGAGATCAGAAAGTTAGGTGGAATAGAAGAAGAAAGAGTCTTTGCTACTAGGCTAGATGAAAACCATAGTGGAGAACGTCAGAGGCAGTAGGAAAATCATGTGATATAGAAGAAAGTCTCCTAAATCTAGGTTCACTTATGGATCTAAGTATGAGTCCTAGCTTCATCAGACACAAGTCGGGTGATTTATAAGTCTAATATGTAATTTTTTCTGAGCCTTAGTTTTCTCATCTCTAAAATAAAGAGTTATAGTCTTTACTATCTGTCACACAAGATTGTTGTGAGGTAAGTAATTTATAAAACAAGTAATGCTATGGAGATGAGATAAGCATTATTATAAGATGTGCCCAGGGTGGAGAATTTGATGAAAAAATAGTGAGTGAAAGACAAATGTTGCCTAAGAACTTATGAACAGGAACTAAATCTGTAATTTCATTGGTATAGGGAATAAGCTCTTAAACAAGGTGTGTTAGCTAGCATCTTCTCTGCAACTTATAGTCTTAGGGAGTGGCCTAGAGCAGTACTTTCAAATCCTAAGAATGAATCTCTGAAGGTTACATATTGTCTTGTTTTTTGTGTTTAGTCATTTTTTACTTGGGTCTAAATAACTCATCATGACCCCTTTTGGGGTTTTTCTGGCAAAGATACTAGAGTAGTGTTTAATTCTCCTCTCTCAGTCATTTTACAGAGGAGGAAACTGACACAAACTGGGTTAAGTGACTTGCCCAGGGTCACACAGTTAAGCGTCTGAGGTCAGATTTGAAGTAACAGTTCTAAAATGCAAAGTTTAAATTCTTTGGAGAGTAATTTTAGAATAAGGAACATGTTATCTCTCGAAATCCAGAAAGTGAACTGTTTGGAGAAGGCACCATGAAGATGCTTGCACAGATGACACACTGCACCAGAAGATCCAGAGTGAACTTTGGGATATGGTGATTTGAACTGTGTAGGGTTCAATGCATTTTTTTTGGATGTATACTCTTATGCCAAAGGGTACTGCCTCCAACTGGCTTTTTCTCAATGTGCCTAGCAATTATGGGTTTGTTTTTTTCCCTATTATCCCCAAATTACTATAATTTAAAAGTTGATTATGTTAAATGATCAAATTGGGGAGACTAGTCCCCCAAAAACTGATCATCAGGGGGTAATATATAATTGAAATTCTGTTACCCTAAAAAAAGGACTACATTTCCTGGGATCTCACTGACTTCTTGTCATTATGTACTTCTTGTAGACAGGGAATAAATTGAGTGGACGGTTCTACTTTCTTTTTTTTTTTTGGCTTGATGTCACAAGTATGGTAGTGATAAGCACAGGGGTTTTGAACAGGCTAATTAGCCATGGCATGTCATAATACTTGGGCAAAGAATAGGTTGAATAGTACCGGAGCAAGGACACAGCCTTGTTTCACGCCATTTGAGATGTTGAAGCGATCTGACTGTGCTCTCCTGGCCCACCAAGAAAATCATCTCCAAACCATTGTGGACAGGTTCTCCACCCCAACAAAACTGTTTGGCCTGACTATCAGCCTCAGCAAATCAGAGGTGCTGTTCCAACCTGCACCAGGGAGGCCAACTAACCAGCCGTGCATTACAATGGACAGCAGGCAGCTTTCTAACATCAACACTTTCAAGTACCTGGGCAGCACCATCGCCAACGATGGGTCCCTAGAACATGAGATCAATGCCAGGATCCAAAAGGCCAGCCAGGCACTCGGGCGGCTGCGCTGCAAAGTCCTCCAACACAGAGGTGTAAGCACTGCGACGAAGCTCAAAGTGTACAACTCAGTGGTCCTCAGCTCGCTCCTGTACGGTTGTGAGACATGGACACTGTACCGGAAGCACATGAAACAGCTGGAGCAATTCCACCAACGCTCCCTCCGGTCAATCATGAGGATCCGATGGCAGGACCCAATCACCAATCAGGAAGTCCTCGACAGAGCCAACTCCACCAGCATCGAAGTCCTGGTCCTCAACACCCAGCTACGATGGTCTGGACACGTCATCCGCATGGACCCACAGCGAACACCAAGACAGGTATTCTATGGTGAACTGTCAGCTGGACTCAGGAAACAAGGCCGACCAAAGAAAAGATTCAAGGATCAGCTAAAGTCCAACTTGAAGTGGGCTGGCATGACACCAAAGCAACTAGAACTCGCTGCCTCTGACAGAAGCAGCTGGCGAACCCACATTCACCATGCCGCCGCCACCTTTGAAGATGAGCCACGTCGACGTCTTGCCGCTGCGCATGAACGCCGACACCAGGCCACAACCGCACCTCCCGTAACAACTGGCGTCCCATGCCCCGTGTGCCACACACTGTGTGCCTCAGCCTTTGGACTCCAAAGCCACATGAGGGTACACTGTAGATGAAACTGCACAAAGACAATAGTCATTCTCGATCACCCAGAGACTACCACTACTAATTAGCCATGGGCATGTGGCTTTTAGTTTATATCCCTTTTATTCCTTTATTTTCTAATGATCATTAATACATTTTTAAAAATATAATATTTTTATTATTGAGATCTAATTTTAATTTTTACAGGGCAATATATCTTCCTGACTCCAGGTTCCATACTCTAACCACCCAGCTTCTCATATTGACTTAGAAAAACACAAATTAACATTATCTGTATATTATTGTATTTTAATTTCCCAATTATATTTCTAGCTGGATCAGGTTGCATTAGGTGTCATTGCAAAGCACTCTAGTTTGCTGGGGAACTTGGAGATGCTAAGTGACTGGCCCAGGGTGCTGTATCCAGGATTCCTCGGAATCTAGAACTTTAATTTAGATTTTCCTTGCTTCAAGGGGGACTTGCTACCCACTAGACCATGCTACCTCTCATTTAATAATAATAAATCCCATTTCTAAAATACTTAGATTTCCAAAGGGCATTCCCCACAAGACTCCTTAGAGTTATATAAAACAGGGCAGCTACATAGCTAAGTGGAGATAGTGCCAGGTCTAGAGATGAGAGAACCTGGGTTCGAATCTGGCCTCAGACATTTCCTAGCTGTAAGACCCTGGGCAAGTCTCTTAACCTCATTGCCTAGGTCAGCTTATTCCCCCCCAAAGATGAGTCAGTTAAACTCCTTGGGCTTCACCAGCTATGATTATTGGGGTCAAATTCAATTTTTAAGGTACAGCAAGCACCAGATTTTATCATTTAAAGGAGTAGAAAAATGTATCAGCCAAAAAGCCATATATAATAACAACTCCTAGTATAAGATTCTAAACTTCTGTGGTCCACCCTAAAGTTATTTATGATTAATTCTGACTCCAAAGTAATATCGAAGCCATCGCAGGGTTAATGACACAAAATGTAATTCCATAAAAAATTTCAAAAACCATCCATAAGAGTTTTAGAATTGCCTCATAACAATGTCTGAAAAACAATTTAGAAGGAAGGAGACCTCCACCAAAAAAGAAAAAAGAAAAATAATTAAATCACACTTTACACATCCTTTGTTTCCTTTACATGTTGCTTAAGGTAGTTGAGCACAATCTACTCCTTAGATGCTTGAACTGGAAGAGTACTGGACTGGATCACTTCAATTCTTGTCTTGAGAATCAACTTAGCCTCGATGACCTCAGTCAAATAACTATGCCTTCATTTCATTATCTGTTGAAATAGAGATAATAAATTTGTTCTATTTCACTCAATTGTTGTAATGAGCAAATGAGGTAATTGGAATTGTTGTTATTGTTTGATAAGCATGCAAATCTTATATCGATTTTAAGTGTTATTGTCATCAGTCATGTTTGGGAGGTAGGGGTAGAAGAGAGGGGAGGAGGTGTATATAATTTTGGAACAGGGAATTAGAATTTTCTGACTAGAGCTGGTCAGGACACAGTGTAGATGGCATTGTCTACACTCTCTTCTCCCCCTGCAATCTGTATCTGGTCACAATCAGTTTGAATGAAAAGTCAAAGAAAAATCAAGGAAAGGTTCTAGCCATGGTCCCATCCCTTTTGCCTTTGTAATTGTGCTGGTATTGTGAGTTACCTAAATGTAAGTGATGATAAATATAGTAATTTCTATTTATATCACACTGGATAACCACAGATATTTCCTACAACTTATCTTATTTGATCTAAAGGTTGGAAAGCCTGATGCTCTCACAACCAATAATCCTCAAGTCTTTTCTAACTCTAGCTAAAAGAGTTGATTCTTTGTCTCCTAGCTTTCTGAGTAACTACTCAATTGCCTGCTATTCTTAAAAATACAGATAATAAAATAAATAAAATAAAAATACAGATAATAAAAAATAACTAAATTAATTTTGAACAAATTCTCTGAGCAATTGTCAAGTGTCAAATGAGAACCTCTTTTTAACTCATGCATCTCTTCATTCAGTAAATTTCCTAAAATCTTTTCCTAAGTCAAATAAATATTATGGGTCCTAGGTGGTCCCTCTTATTTGTTACATACTATCCTCATTAATAGTCTAATGAAGAACAAATTTAAGTAAGAAAGAAGTGATGAGAGATAGTAAATAAATTGTGGATGGGCATATAGTCTTACTCATTGAAGTTTGGGGAAAAAGGTAATATAATCACATATGGTTTCCCAGGAAAAGTGACTTTTGTAATGAACTTTACAGGACAATAAGAAAAGGTGTGAGAGAAAGGATATTCCAGGTATAGCTACTTTACCAAAGGTAAGGAGGGAAGAATAGGCAATGGGGATTCAGGGATTCATTCATTTCCAATAATTGGAGCAAAAGGAAGTGGAGATAAGCTTCATGGGTTAAAGCTGGAAATTTTGATTAGTACAAAACAAGGCACCCATAAAGGTGGCAATCATGGCATATGAATACTAGTTTAGAGAATTGTGCAAGCTGTATTTGGAAAGAATAAAACATAGATAGAGTGAGACAGTTTTCTTTCAGCATTTGAAGGATTTTCATGCAGAGTATTTATATTACTAGCTTCTTTTTCCTTGCTTGGTCTCAGATGATTGGTCTCAGTAGTGATTGAAGATAATCGTAGAGAAATAGCTTTCCATGAAGAAAACTTTCTAAAAAATCTTGACTTCTGAAAGTGGAATGATCTATCAACAAGTCATCAAGGTCAGGAGAAGTGGGCATTTTTCCAGATGGGTTGAAATTGTAACTTGTTCAGTCACCTTGGCCAACCCTCACTCATTCCCTCAGTCATCACAGTAAATTTATAAATAGTTAGTATAAGGTGACAAAAATAGGAAGTAAGATTGCAAAAGGGAATGGAGAAGTCAATTGCAAGCTGTCCCATAAATTAAAGGAGCATAACAGTTACTTGTAAACTGCCTCATAAATTAGAGGACCATAGGATTCACTGGCATCTATTGAATAAATTAAAGTCACATCTTTTTACTCTGTGCTAAATTAGAGGAAGTCAACTAGGTCTTCTTGTAATGACCCCTCCATCTTTCTAATCCTTTGGTCTGTAGACCTCAGATAAACTCCAGACATGGTCAGTAAGACAAGCAGAACAAAGTGTCATACTAATGAACCAATCCTAAATGTTGCTGATAACAATGTGAGGATGTGGCCATGTTTATGAAATATGCCTAAGTCCACATGCTTAAGAGTTTGTCTAAACCCCACCACCTAAGTCCTGTAGAAACTAGACTTTGTGAGTTTTAGATTGACTCCACCCTACTTAGTCTTTAGAATTTTAGCAACCAGGAATAGTATGGGAGAAAAGTCAATTTCTTTGATCTTGGAGATTGTGATTATGTGATGACTACAGCTGTGCTAAGGTAACCTTGGGGTAACTGACAGTTCATATGAATTGTCCTCTAATGGACTACACTTTTGTATTCATCAAGGAAGATCTGGTGAAGCAATTCAGTCAGCACCTCTGCAAACAGTGGAGGTTGAGAGCCCTTTTTCATGATTAAAGGTCATGGAAACATTTCTTCAGGAGACCCAGGATGATTCTAAAAGTTCTTATGCCATTAAAGAAGTTCATACATTTTGTGATCTCTTTATACCCAGAGGAAGAAACCCTATGACTAATATGTGCTGGCAAGTGACAAATCAGAAACAATTGACTGACCCTCTGGGCTGTCCTAAGCCAAGCTTAAGCCACCATTGGTACATGTGAGACACAGGAAGTGATGTAAAGAACTGCCTATATAATTCGTATCACTTCCTGTGAGCTCTCTCTCAGTGGCTTGGTGGCATTGGGAGCTCTCAGTGGTATTGCGAGCTCTGGGCAGAGTTTTGGCTTGCTTGCAGCATTTGGCTCTGTAGCATGGTTTACATGAGGTGTCTTCCCTGAGCGACCATGGTGAATGGTAAGGCTGATTCCTCCTTTCCTTGACATCCTGGAAAGCACTATCCTCCTAGGAGGCCCCTCATCTCAGAGATTTAATCTTCTGAGAAGGCCCCTTGGCTGAGGCCTTTGAATTCCCTTTGACTTACTCCAGGCTGGAGAAAATCTCCTTACCCTCTTCTCCTTTTTAATTTCTTCCTTCTATTATAATCAAAACACCATAAAGATCCCATACTGACTTGAGTATTTTATTGGGATTGAATTGAAGTCCCTGACAACCTATAAAATAATATATTCAGTCAACAACCCTAGTTTTACCCCTAACAACTCCAAACTCCTGGTTCAGAACATCTTCTGCCTGCTAAGGGACCATGCTGCCCAAGTACTTCCTATTCACATTCATGGTTATATAAAAGATGCTCTATGTCCTACCCCTTTCCTCTACCACCCTGCTCTTTGACTCCATGCAATTCACTATTGTACCCAGTCATTTGACCCTCTATTCTCTGTGCCTAATTAAATTGTGATTGAATCATTAATCTCCACTTGCTGCCATCATGGTTTTTCCAATGGGACTCCTAGCTATCCAATTCTTTTAGTCATACACTGGGAGCATCAGAACTGAGACTGTATATATAATAAGGTAGCCTTATTCATGGCTTCATTTTCTTCTGTTTCAGTTACTGGCAGTCAAACCAAAGCACTGAAGGTCCACTCATGAAGTGCTTGAAATCTACCTAGCATGTGCTAGAATCCCAGATGCCATGATCTAACCCTGACAGTAATCCCTTCTGCTTACACTTTCATTGTTTTAGGAATTTTTTTGTGGGATGGTTAGAGGCCATGAAGTGTTAAGCCAAAGGGCAAAGAGAGAGAGAGAATGTATATATGAGAATCAGTAGGTGTTTCCTTATATCCAAGGTTTCAGACACTTATGATAAGTCTTTGAATGAATCTCCAGTAGAACTTGCTTACTGTACTACTTTCTGTTGTACCTACATTGAATAATCATGGTACAAAGAAGTCATTGTTAGAAAGCAAGAACAGACTACTGCACCCTTTGTCCTCTGATAAGGAGTTTTTTTACCCTCATTTGGGTCATGATAAATCAATCCATAAATTAATTTAAAATTCACCACAATATTTCTGTGATATTTATCATAAAATCTCCAATTCTTAGCATCTGATTCTTTAAAAGAATTAATCAATTTGTTTGTAACATTTAAAAAAAATGTAACAACACTCCAACTCCAGTTAACTCCCTCCCATGCCTCAATGGAAAAAGCATCATTTGACAAATATATATATATATATATATATATATATATATATATATATATGTATTTATTTTTTGCTTATTTCTATTATCAGTTAATTCTCTAGTAGTGGACATTTACATATCATTCTTCAAACAGTATTTCTATTGCTGTTTTGCTAATTCTCTTGGTTCTACTCATTTTACTCCATAATTTCAAGTAGGCCTTTCCATTTTTTTTCCAGAATTAACCAGTTTGTCATTTCTTACAACACAGTAGTATTCCATCACAATCCTATACCTCAATTTGTTTAGCTATTCTGCAATTGATGGAAATCCCTTTATTTTCCAGTTCTTTGCCACCACAAAGTTACTATAAATATTTACAACACATGGTTTCTTTTCCATTTTCCTGATCACTTTTGGAAATAAACCTAATAATGTTATTGCTGGATCAATAGCATACACAGTTTTATAACTGTTTGAGCATAATTAGTGATTGTTCTAGAAAATTGTTGGATCAGTTCACATTTCTACCAATGGTGTACTAGTGCTCCCATTTTCCCACATCAACTCTAAGACGTCATTTTACCCTTTTATGATTTTAGCAAATCTGGTAGGTATGAGACTATCTCAGAGTTTATTTGATTTACATTTTGTGACTAATAATGATTTAGAACATTTTTCTGCATATAGAAACTGACATATATATATATATATGTATGTATGAAACTGATTTATTCATCCAAATCTGTCTGTTTAATATCATTTATCAATTGGGAAATGGCTCATATTCTTATATATTTCACAAACTTCACTTAACTATTATAGATATGAACTTCTATCCCAGAAATTATTTATAACTTTTTCTCTCCAAGATATTTTTTTATAATTCTTCCCCAATTTACTCTTTCCTTCTAATTTTGGCCACATTAGTTTTATTTGTACAAAAAATCTTTCAATTTAATGTATTCACCTGATGCTTATTCATTTCTGATTACACAAAATTCAAAAACAGAAGAGTAAAATATAGCACTGACAGTATAGATATAGAGATGTAGTAAATGTTGATATCACATGTAGTAATAGTTTATCAGAAAGTAGAAAAAATTTTGTAAGGAGGAGTGATAATCATAAGATAGTTGATACAGATAAATAGCCTACATAGAGACATGAAGATTGATATCTGGGATTTTAAAAAATTTGACAGAGAAAGGAATGTGAAAAATTAGAAAATAGCTAATTTTAATGTAAATTTGATTATTTTGTTTTTTTTTAAAGTCTGGCAAATTCATAGGCAGAGGGAAAGGAATAAGTGGAGGAAAAAGGTATAACTATTAGAATAAGTTGGAAAGAGAAGATATTGATACCAAAAAGTTTAGAAAAATAAAATGGGGAAGTAGAAGACACTATCTGCCTGATGTAAGGCCAGAATATTGTAAACAGGAAATTATGGTTCTAAATAGAGTTTGTAAAGCACATCTCATAGTATGATTGTCATCTAAGAACTAAATTTTATATAAATGTGAACTATGGTAAAAATACTTGGATAAATGCTTCAATGATAACCTTAATAATGATAAGACATGTTTCACAGGGCACCTTAGATTAAGGTGAAAAGAAGGAAACATAGCAAAAATTTAGCCTTCCCCAGGACCCATTATTTTAAAAAAGACAAAACGAAAGTCTACAGAGTGGAATCAAGTGACAACCAGTCAATTTTACTTTTCAAAGTAATTGATTCCCAGACACATTATGACACAAAAGATGTACTGAGATACAAGAACAGGAAAATATGGTTTCATTTTTTGTTTGTTTGTTTTGTTTTGTTTTTTGTTATGTTTAGACTACCTATAAGCCTCCAGTTTTCTTCTTCTTCCACTGGATGGCAATCATGTGCTACTGAGTCAAAACATGGGTTAAGCATTTCATCACTTAGAAATATTTTAGTGGAAATCATCCAAAATATATTAGTAATAATTAACATTTTAGTCGTTTAAGGTTCACAAAGTGCTATACATATATCTGTTTTAATTCAAAACTGTGTTTATATAAAATAAGTGGAAAAAAAGATAGAATTCTGGAACTAGATTCAGGAAGAGCCAAGTTCAAATTCAGTGTCAGATCCTTACTAGCTATGTAAATCTGGGTAAACCATTTTATCTCTTTGCCTCAGTTTCCTCATATCTAAAATGGGAATAATAATGCCACTTACTTCCCAGGGTTGTTATGTGGTATGACAATAACTGTAAAATGCATAAAATAGTTCTTGGCACACATTAAGCTCTATCTAAATGCCACTTATTTTTATTATTAGGGTAGCTAGATGGCACAATGGTTAGAATTCCATCCCTGGGATCAGGAGGTCTCAGCTTCCCAAGTTCAAATATAATTTCAGATACTTGCTGTGTGTCCCTGGTCAAGTCCCTTAATCTGTTTACCTCAGTTTTTCTTCTAGAAAATGAAATGACAAATTGATCAATATCTTTGGCATGAAAACCCCAAATGGGATCATACTAATACTAAAATACTATGGAAAATACTAAAGAACAACTATTTTATTATTATTATTAATTGATTTCTATACACACATTTTATAGATGAGGAAAATAAGGGAACTAAGGGATTCATAAATTGCTTTACTTGGATGGAGAGAGTTTTTAGAGAAAAGAATATCCCAGAAAATGTTCTTATTATTTGCCTATCATTAGGGGCAAAGCTTTAATGATGTTCTACCAAAGGAAATTGACAATCAGTTCTGAGAAATATGGGCGATTCTAGAGGAAAAAGGATCATAAAAATCCATGGAAGATAAAACATATAAGAAGAAGAAGGAATAACCAATAGAGTAAAATATATATATATATATATATATATATATATATATATATATATATATAGTAAAGTAAGAAAAAAAAGGAGAAAGGGAGAGAGAGAGAAAGCCTGAGAAAAGGTCATAGAATTCAGCATTTAGAAAATTCTAATACTTATGAAGAGTTTCAGTTTAATGATGAGATTAGAATCCAGATTACAAGTAAGGAAAGTGAGTAGGAAATAAGAAAGTGAATCAATGAGCATAGACTTTTCTTCTAGGATTTGGCTAGTGAAAAGAGAAAAAGACTAATGTTAGGCAAATTTGGCATTGTCTCTCTTCTCATTCTCCTTTGCTAGATCTTGATACAGATAACTTCTATGACCTCTGGGGATGGGAGAGGTTTAACATTTTCAAGGAAAAAAAAATAACAATTCTTGTATGAGGGCTAATTAGCCCTTTTTTAGGACTACTCATCCACCTGTGATGTCCACCTTTCACCCTATTCTCAAATGTGGCTATAAAAAGTTGTCATTTCAGTAGGTGGGTTAATACAGCTTAAGGGCAAAAATAGTCCTCAAACATGTCAGGGAGTTATGGATATGTCAACTCCAAATATATGAAAAATTCCTCTGCCAGAATGGGCAGATTGAGAATACATTTTCCCATGAGGGTGGTTGAAGCAATGTAGGAACCCTTAGAACTTGGTCAGACATCAGACACAAAAGTCATCTACCTCTTCCCAAATTGTCACCAGTCATTCTGACTTTTGTCTTGCCACTAGACTTTGTTGATTCTGGAAGAGAGGGTAAGCCTGAGGATTTTGTCTAACTCCACCTCACTGAAATCAAATTCACAGAAAAGTTAAGACATCACTTCATGATGTTCCTTGTCCTCTTTAAAAAAGGACGAAAAACAACTAACCATGTTTTCTCCAAGACTGTCCCGAGCCCTCTTCTCTTTTCTCTCTATACTATTTGTTTGAATGATTTTATCAGTTCTCATATTTTTAATTATCATTTCTGACTCTCTGATTTTGTCATATACCCATACCTTCTCTTCTGATCTTCAGTCTCACCTCTCTAATTGCCTTTTGGACATCTCTAACTCAATGTATCATAGAAATTTCACCCTTAAATTTTTCAAAAGTATACTAATTATCTTTACCTCCCAAGCTCCCCACTCTTCCAAACTTCCATATTGTTTTGAAGGCATTACCCTCCTCTGTGCCTCTCAGGATCACATCTTTAGCATCATCCTTGATTCTTCACTATTTCTCAACCCCTATATCCAATTTATTCCCAGGGATTATTATCTTCCTAACATCTTTCCCACAAATCTGCTTCTGTCCTTTGATATTACCACCACCCTGATAAAAGCTTTCATCATCTCATCCTTGGACTATTTCAATAGTTGTCTGGTTGGCCTCTCTCCCTAAATTCCTACCCATTTCAGTCTATCCTCCACTGAATTGTCAAATATATGATCCTAAAAGTAAAAAAAAAAAAGTTCACTTCATCTTCTACATATTCGATAAACTCCAGTGGCTCCCAACTACCACCATAATCAAATAGAATTTTTTTTGTCTTTTAAATTTCTTTATAACCAAATATGATATTTAACTTTTTAAAAATACTGTTGTTTGGTTGTTATATTCCCATTGTACTGTAATCTCTTTTAGATCAGAGATTTTTTCTCTGCACATATAATTTTAAATCTTTCTTTATTCCAAAAATTCTTAGGATAGTGCCTACAACTAATGAAGTGCTTAATAAATATTTATTGACTTGTAAAGGTATCCCTCTACAAATGCAGGACTGTATTTTTCCTTAAAATTATAGTATCTTTTTTCTAGAATGCTGAGAAATTATTATACGAATATAGAAACATATGAAATAAAAAAAAAAAACCTTCTGATCTTTATATTATGGAAAGGATTTTATTTCCCCAGGAATGAGACTCTGGGACTCTAAGTCAAATTGAGTATTTTGAGCCACTGTAGTTAAAGGGGGATGATCAGAAAAAGAAATCACTTGTTTCTTTTGGGACCAAATAGTTACAGGATAATAAAATTAGAGTTACATATCCAACAACTAATAAACTAATGCAACCTCATGATAGCAATCTAGAGGGAGATCAGGAAGCACTGCTAAAAATGAAATATGAAAAATAATAAGAATTTCTAGCAGAATGCTGAAGCAACTTTACAAATCAAAAAATCCTGTGTAAACATCATAACTTCAATAATATCAACAATATCAAAAGCAAGAGGAAATTAAAAAGACTACTGGAAACATATTTGTATGTTTAGTCAGGAAAAGTATGAAGGACCATTTTAAACTGAAAGGTCTTTATCAAATAAGGAAAGAAATCAGACTTAATGGAAAGCATGAAAAAGAGAAGTACATTGGATAATACAAAAGGAAATTTCAATAGGTTGAATATAATTCTGACCTTAACCTTAGCAAAATGGAGATAATGAAAGCTGGTGTTAGATTATTACCAATTTAAAGTTAATAGCAAACTCCGAAAAAGCCCATATAAAAAAGGACCTTGGCAAAATTGCCTCTACACTGGAGAAAATATTTTGTTTTAGCTAATGTTGGTAAAGGATTTATGAAAATGAAATGACAGAGAGTAATTAGAGAGGCCAAATTGAATTTCAAAACTGAATGAATCATCCAGTCACACTGTTCTGAGTACAACCATACTCCTGCTCCCTCTCCTTTGGCCTGTGCTTCTTAGCACTATAATGACTAGAATATATTGACAGTCAAAATAAAAGTAGTTACATTAAGCCTCCTAGGGTATCTCATTGAAAAGGAAATAGGTGGCTATAGAAATATGATCTTTATTCTCTTTACTAAAGGTAAAAGTTTAGTTTAATAACCTTGGGGAAAATGTCAACACTTTTTGAAAAGAAAATATTAACTCAAGATACCTAAATCCAGGAAGGACTCAGCAGTACTTGCCTTACACTCCCTTCCAAACAACTTTAAAATAATGCCTCAAATCAATTTTTGGAGTGGCAATGCCATCAAAGGGTCAAAGGGAGGCATTTCTCCAGTCTATGATAACTCAAGAGTTCCGCTGGAGAGATCTCCAAAAATGGGATGGGGGCAGGTTCAGAGCATTGTAGGAATAACTTGGAGATGTGCTATGGAAGTAAGAGCAATTTCAGGAAATCCCAGCTCTGAAGGTGTAAGGGAATTGGAAAATTAAACAGAAAGAGCTGATGGGTGCTTCAGCTGGCACAGATTTGCAACTCTTTTTGTTCATCAGTCATTTGGGGTCACAGTTCTAAGGAAGAGACTAGATCTTGTACTCATAAGGGAGCAGGAAATCTGATTTCAGATCCAGGCCAAGAGAAGACTAGTATTTTCAGCTGCAGAGCAGCAGGAACCCTTCCTGGGTAGAGGCAAGAGCATAGACCAGTGGAGCAGTGACCACCCCTCTCTCTGGATTACACCATCTTGGAAGCATTGAAAACATGCAGACACCCAGAACTAGCTCTCTAAACAGCACCATTAAAAAAAGTCAGAAGCTTGTTAGTGTTTCCCTATCCCCAGGGGAAGAGACTACCACTTTAATATTATGAAGTTCAAGATGAAGAAATAGACAGGAAAAATGAACAGAAAACAAACTGGAACCTGACCATACAAAGCTACTACAGTGTCGAGGAAAAGTAAGACATGAACTTAGAAGAAAACAACAATATGAAAATAGCTACAAGCTACTTTGTTCTAAGGTTAACAAGAAATCCTGAAATAGTTAGAGATATTTTTGAGTAGTATAGGATAAATTGGGAAAATAAATGAGAATCATGCAAGAAAATTATGAAAAAAAATTAAGCTTGGAAAAAGAGGCACAAAAATAGAATGAAGGTGTTGTGGATATTTTGAAACTGTATCTGTTTGTTGGTAAGAAGGGCCAGCTGGCCAAACTTTGTAATGAAGTTGTTTAGGCTAAGAACAGTGAGCCCTGTATAACAGTACGATGCTTTGAGGGATAGGGACTGATACAACTGTGGAGGCAGAAGGCAAAAATAAAACCTCTATTTATTCAGGATGATAAGGATTTAAAAGGTTGAAGGAATATAAGGATAGGGTTCCTTAAGTCTAAAAAAGAAGAGTACTAACTCAGCCATACCCAACTCAGGGTCTCTCATGATCACTGCTTCTGTCTGATAAAAACCAGACTTGTGATCTCTCCTTATCACTACCTTAACTCAATTCTGACTATCTAATCCTATTTCTAACAATTATTATTCTTATCTATTATAAGTACTGCTTCTTTGTAGTTGTTCAGTTCAGTTGTTTCAGTCAGTCAGTGTTTTTGGTCTAGTGGCTATTGGCTTGGAATGGCTGAGCCCAGCCTGCTCCACTCTGTAACCACAGAGGAATAAAAAACAGATTTTCTTTGTCTAACTGTTGGTCTTCCTTTCACAGCTCTTCCCCAAAACTTCCAACTTCTTTCCAAAACATTCGCTCCAGTTCAAGGAATTCCCAAGAGCCAAAAATTTTTGCCTTCTCTCTGGACAGGGAACACCAGAGAGAGACAGTTGGGCTTAACAGAATTTCCAACTCCTCAGGTCTCTCAGGATTCCTAAGCAGTACTTTATCTCAAAGTTCCAACCAAGACAGTCTAACAATCTGACAGGATTCCCACTCCTGTCACTAAAATCCCAAATCTATTTTCCCCTTAATAAAGAGATATAAAAATTCACTGGAGAAAATAATTCCATAAAAGGCACAATTGACCAAATAGAAAAAAGGTACATAAACTCTCTAAAGAAAAGAATTTATTAAAAATTAGAATTGGGCATGTGGAAGCTAATGACTCCATCAGACTTCAAGAAACAATAAAATAAAATCAAGATAATGAAAATGGAAGAAAATGTGAAATATATATCATTGAAGATATGAATGACATAGAATATATACTGAGGAGAGATAATTTAAGAATTATTGCACTTCCTAAAAAGCCATGATCAAAAAAATAAGGCTAGACATAATATTTTTTTTAAATTATAAAGAAAAATAGTCCCATTATCTTAGATTCAAAAGGTAAAATACAATTTGAAAAAATTCATTGATATTGAAAGGGATCCCAAAAGGTAAACCACCAGAAATATAATAGTCAAATTTCAGAACTCCCAGTCAAAGAGAAAATGTTGCAAGCAAACAACCAGAAAGAAACAACTCAAGTATCTTGGAGCCATAATCAGGATTTAACAACTTTGACATTAAAGGAATGGCCGTCTTAACATATAATATTCTGGAAAGGAAAGGAACTAAGCTGGGAATAATCTACTCAGAAAAACCAAGTATAAAACTTAAGGGGGAATGGGCATTTAATAAAATACAGATGTTATAGATATTCCTGATTAAAAGACCAGAGTTGAGTAGAAAATTTTGACATTCAAACAGAATATTCAAGAGAAGTATAAAATGTAATCATAAAAGAGTAATCCTAAAGGACTTAATTAATATAAATTATTTATATCCCTATATAAGATGAAAAATATAGCTCCTAAAATCTTTATAATTATTAGGGCAGTTACAAGAAATTTAAGGAGACAGAAGGTATGGGTATGAGTTGATTATTGTGAATTTCAAAACTATTCCACCCTAATCAGACCAAGAAGATGTGATTTAGCTATTTCCTGATCAGTAACAATGGAAATACTTGGAATAACAGAATCAGGTCTTGGAAACTCTACATTCTCCACTCTACTCAGTTTGACAAGATTTTGAAGGTCTGCATCAAACTCAAGATTTAATTATCTGAAGAGATGGTCTTCAACAGGGTTGAACAGACATCTGGCTGTCCTAAGTCAAGCTAAGTCCTCATTGGTACAGATGAGATGCAGAAAAATGATGTAAAAGCATCCATATAAGGCATGGCACTTCCTGGCCCTTCCTCTTTCCCTGGAGAGACGACTCTGGCTGGCAGCATTCTAAGTGTTCCGACATCTTGGAGTATTGGGTGGTGAGTTTTGCCCTGGAGCTGATTTCATGTTCAGGAATCTTAGCTGAGCCCTTTTGGAGGTCAAAGATTCAAAATTCAAAATTTAAAATTAAGTTAATTGTTCCAGTATATTTCCATAGTTCAAAAGGTCTATAATTTCTTCTGTACTTTATACTTTGACCACTTAGGCGCCACAGTGGTGGGAATGTCAGGCCAGAAGTCAAGAAAACATCTTCCTCAGTTCCAGTCTTTCCTCATATACTAGTTATGCAACTCTGAATAAGTAATTTAACTCTATTTGCCTTAGTTTATTCTTCTGAAAAAAATGATATAGGGAAAGAAATAGTAAACCACTCCACTGTCTTTGCAAAGAAAATGCTAACTACTGGCATGAAGGGTCTGACACAACCAAAAACCACTGAACAACAATAACATGGAACACCTTCAATATATCAACAGAAAAACAATACACATTTGGTTACCAAACTTCAGATGGTGAGTCTTTCCATATTTGTAGGCTGGTGTGGAAAGGAAACTAGACTGACAGTTTGTGGGGGAAGGGGCAACTGGGAGTAGCATTTGGGTCTTGTGACTAGCACTTCCTTCCTGCCAGGAGTGGCAGTTGGGTCTTGTGACTAGCACATCCTTCCTGCAGGTTGGGGCTTGCTTCCTGATGTTGGGGGAGAGAGGAACTTGTTCAGCCCAGTCTGGAGTGGCATGCCCTTCTTGGTTCAGCCAGAAGACACAGGCTTCTGAAGGTTGTATCTGTTCTTGTTTGCTTTCTATGTACTGCTAAGATTCTGAATTATACAAAACTGGACTGATATAGAGTAGATGGGAGTGGGACAAACTCTCCGCCAGCCTCTAGGGCCTGGCCCTATACTCTGAAGCTAAGGAAAACTCCAATTCCAACTGGTTATTAAACTTTATATTATTTGAATTCACAGTCAGATAAGTGGACTATCTTTTCTGGTCATAGAGGGAGTTGAACTTCAGTTCAGTCATTCAAAGACAAACAGTCCTCATTGGACCCCTGCTGCTTCCTCTCAGGAGGGGGCATCTCCTTCCCTTGCCTCATCAAGCAATATACCCTCTCTCCCCTCTCTCCTCCATATCCTGCTACAAACCTCCCATTATCCCCTGTTTTCCAAATCCCATTTCCTTTCCCAATAAATATTACACTGGTCCTCTAGCATAATTTGATAAAACTAAGTTTCCCTTTTTGTTTTGATAGAAATGGATAAAAGGAAAAATTCAGCATCATATTAAGCTCATTGGAACCACATTTGTTAAAACCACAACTTCAGTATGTTCAAGGATTTCATAAATAATCTCATGTAGCAAATAATTCTTGGCCAAACCTTTCCAATTTACTAAGACCATCTGATCCTCTGGTTATACTAAAGATACTTTCAAGAAATTCTGATCATCACGGGACAACATAGTAGAAATTCAACAGAGATTTAAAAGCTATAACTTCATATTTCTTCTATATCAGAATGTATCTGTGTTTATTATTTCTTGGTTGTTTTGCCATAATAATGTCATTTTAAATTATTTAGTATACAATTAGAGGTTTGTTTAAAAAATAGTGTGACTGAAAAGATAAAAGATGTATTCTGCAATAGGAAAGAGAAAGAAGATGAAGACAAAAATAGATTCTATTTTTTTCTGACATTTACTTTTTATGTGCATTTACTCAACATGTCCAAAATTAAATACAATATATTGCCCAAAAAACCCTATCCCTTTTTCCTAATTTTCCTATTTTTGTCAAAGATACTACCCTCCCACCCTCACAGTCCTTGTATAATCAATCCCTCACTCTTCTGAATCACATGTCTAATCTGTTGTCAAGACCTTTTGTTTTAAAATTTACATTTGTTGTACTTGCCCTCATCACTTCATGCTTAGAATATTATAACAAGTTGATTAGTCTTCCTTACTCAGGTCTCCATTCTTCCTATTCCTTTATACAGGTTTCAGAGTGATCTTCCTAAAGCACTGGTGAAGATTTGTCACATCAGTTCAATAAACTCCAGATCCTTATTGTTTAGAGGATGATATATAACATCTTCTCTTTGAATTTTTTATTAGAAAATGGGTCATTTTACTTTAATTAGTATAATTTATTCCCAGTTATCTCAGGCCTTCCCTCCCATCCCCACACTAGAAGGTATCATCTGAAAAAAAAAAGATATGTGTGTATACATATATATATATATATATATATATATATATATATATATATATATATATATATATATACATTGAGTATTTCCTGTTTCTATTTTCAGTTTATTCTCTGGAGGTGGCCATACCTAATTGGAAGATGATTTTAGTTGGAATAGATTTGAGTCAGGGGGAAAAATTAGAAGGTTACCAAAAGCTCATACTTTAACCTATACAATTTGGTCTTCTTTCTACTTCCCCCATGGAGTGAGACATCTTTGTATATTGATTTTTTTTCTTTATTGCCTAAATTAGAAACCACCTTTTCCATGAAGCTTTCCTTCTGCTCTCCATCTGATAATGATCTTTGTCCACCTCATGGATTTTTTTTCCTTTCCAATCTCACTTTTACTTCTTATGTCATAGTTATGCATTGATTTGTCTATCCCATAGTGTAACCTGAAGAGAACAGGGGCCATGCACTATCTACCTTTAAATTCCCAGTACATAGAATAGAACCTTGAATTCAGCAGTTACCTTAATACTTCCCTTAAGCACTGGTTTAATTGGTGTGCTGTTAATCTTTACCTATGTATATCCTATTCCTTAGTGCCTTAATGAATAGTTTTGTAATGAATGTGGCAGTGAAGTGTTTGGGTTAATGCGATATCCCAAATACAAGAGACTGGAGAGATATGAAGCATAGTGGGGCATAAAGAGGAGATTCTTTAATTGACTGTAGAGTCAGACCAAGGTGCATAAAAATGGCACTAGTGAGGATATCCAGGCTATTTGGTCTAACATCTTCCTTCCTGGCTATGTTCTGGTGAGTGGCAATTTTGTAAGAGGAGAAATATCTCTGCTCCCCATCTAAGTGTCCATGAATACGAGCCTCTCTTCTTTGCCTCTTTGTAATGATCCTTTCCTATTTTAAAGTAAATGAGATTATTGATGATGGCTATTACTCTGTGAGGTTCAAAATATTAGGAAATTTGCCTTTTAAATATGTTGTCATCTATCCCAGTAAAGAAGTTGCATGGAAAAATGCATAGATAATTAGGGAAATATGAGTTTAAGTTCCATTTCTAAACTTACCTGTGTCTGACATATAGTGGGCATTTTGACAAATGTTATCAATCTGTGCTCATCTATTTAATAATTTGCTGATGTATTGACACAATAAGAGATTGAAAAACAGAGTTCATTCTGAATTTACTGATGAGTCTATGATCCATACATTGAAGTATGAAAACTGCAATTTTCAGTACCAATTAGAAATTGAGGCAGATTAATTTATCAGAGATTTTATATTTTGTTGTTAAGCTAATGGAACCATTGTTACATAGAAATTACTTTAAGTCTGAGTCTATTCTCAAATTAAATAGATATTTACTAAGAACTTTGTGCAAAGAATTAAGTTTACAAAGATAAAAATAAAATAATACTTACCACCAAGGGGCATTCATTAAACTTAGAATTTGGCTGAATTTGTTGATGTTAAAATTGATAAGGATGGGGCAGTTAGATAATTTAGTAGATAAAGAGACAGGGAATAGGAGTTCCTGGTTTCAGATCTGGCCTCAGACATTTCTTAAGTACATAACTCTGGACATGTCACTTAACCCTAATTACCTAGTCCTTATAACTCTTCTGTCTTGGGACAAACACTTAGTATTAACTCAAAGGTGGAAGCTGAAGATAAAAAAAATGAATTGGGAAAACCAATCTTGCATTTGATGCAAGAAATCAAAGTTATAAGTTGAAGATAGAGAGGTATTATTTGGACATCATTCAATTGAAAAAATTTTTGAATCTTTCATTAGATTGAAAGTTTGATGTAAATCAATAGTGTGATATGATGAAGGAAAAAATGTTTGTTAGTATCATTCTTCTCCATGTAATGATACAAGCAACAACTATAAATTTTCTTTTAAACTTTTAGGGCAACTCAACTGAACCTAGATGAGATATGTAATATCTCTTCAATTCAAGGTAACATATTACTGATGAAACTATACTTTCTATTTGTTGTATGTTGAGTGGTGAACAAATCATAACTAAGGCAAAACATGGATAAAGATTGACAAAGAATCTGTTAAATTTCTTATGGTTTTAATATTTAATTGGTGGTCTCCAGGGATTTAATTACTAAATCCCAAAATGAATTACTCAAGTAAATCGAATTTATGGTAGTTTATTTTTATAATAGAGGGAAGACATTAAGGAAGAGAGAAAAGGGGAGAAATGGGGGAGAGAGATCTCTGGCTTTCTCAGAGCCAGCTAAAAATTCTAAGCCCCAGTCAGGGGAAAGGAATCTCAGGATGACGGGCCTTTCTCAGAGGTTGACACCTCCAGAAAGGGCAAGGAAAACTAAGTTAGCCTTCTACACTCACCAATGGTGACTGTCTAAAATGGAAAAGCAGTCT